>NC_041386.1:710903961-710928847 GCF_002162155.2 Triticum dicoccoides | reverse complement strand
AGTGTGCAGCCCCGTGTTCTCATTGATGTCATGTCCTCGACGACACCCACTCCTTCCCTGTCCCTAATTGATGGATTTGTCCACTTGGTATGCGGCCAACTTACCACATCTTTACACATAGTTTTGGTTGGATTTAGCCCTCCGCTTGCACCCGGATCCTACAAGGATGGCATTGTCTCCCCATCTGCTCTATGTCTTCAACGTCGATGCACACGACACAGTTTAGTTGGTGATAACCGACGTCTGTGGTTCAAATCCATCATTAATGTACATGTGCGGCTAGAAGATGATTGGTGGGTCTCGCTCTTGCGCACATATATGGACATTGATGGCAATTGTGTTGAGTAAATAGGCAATTTCTCGATTAAATTAATTCATGAGTAAATCGCTACCATGGCATTGACTAAGTTGATGACGTACTGACTCTGATCTAAACATGCACGTACTAAGCAAACAGTAGACAAATCTACACATACTGCTAGTACTGCTAATATGAAAATAATCAGGAGCGGGATAAACGAGTTATACCCTCCAGTAGGCCACGCAGAGGCCGCGGCTTTGGTGGCAGCAGCGGCGTCCTCGGCGACCTTCTTGTCGGCTTCAGCTTTCTCGGCGGCGGCACGGTCGGCGTCGGTGGACATGGTGATGATGAAGGCGATGCGGACGTAGAGGAAGTAGACGATCGGAAGCGAGCAGTCGCGTAATCGCTGCCCAAAAACCTATTCGCCCCTTACCCCGTACAGGAACCAGAAGGGCGTGGTTTCGGAGACCTGCTCTCCCGTCGACCGTGTACGTGGCGGACGGGATGGAGTCACCGGCGGCAGCAGCAGCAAAGGAACGATGGTGGGCGTGCGCGTGAGCAGATGTGATCTGTTCGTGGCGGCTAGGGTTAGGAGACACCGCATACTTATAGGCGCAGCCGCGTGGAGAGACGTGGGCTCGACCCACGTCCGAGTCCGTGACAGCCCACGATCCGACGTCTCAGATCGTGGCCCAGCTGTCAGAAAAGTCTCCGTTAGTGACTGGCAAAAATAAGCGCGTAGGTGTGAGCTCGGCTCGGCTCAATCCCGCAACCCGCGGCGCGTCGTGACGGGGCGGGCGGCGGAGGAGGAGTGCGCGAGGGCCTCTTCTCTTCTCAAGCTCCAATAGCATGTAGAAGAGAAACCCATATAAACCACTCCAACTCTCCTTCCACTTCCGGGGTGGGACTAAACTTCCCACCACACCTAGTGCCATATAACCCACATGGGCCCTTAGAGATTTTTCAGAAATTGCAATGTGGGCCTAGAGCCCATCTCAGATTTCAGCAATCCCCCACCAGATCTCGAGGGCCCATTGTGTCCTCTGTTCCAATTGCTGTTTCGATATACCAGTGTTTCAGTAAAGACCTGTTAAGGTTGAACTTCACCTAGAACAAGTGGCTACACTCCTTCACAACTGAACAATGGACTATGCCTTGAATTGTCAGTTTGGCGTAAAGAAGTTTCACTACATGTCTTACTAGTACTAGGCTGCCGAAGGCTGACCCCTCGGGTGGAGCATATAAGTCACACTCCTGGCCTATTCATGAGCTTACTAGAGATCACCCCAATCTCATAGACTGTGACTAGCAGTCGGGCTCATATAGGTGTGTTCCTCCAAAGATCGCTCTGTAGGATAGCATCTTGCTTTTATAAGCTTTGGAACACATTGAGACCGTAGTCATCCTACCATACAATATCGAGAGTATTGCATCTCCAACGGAGTGGGTTAGTATAGTTACTCTCCTCAGTTCACCACTGGCTTGTTTTCCCAGGTCCTAGTTCACGGGATCTCCGATCACATAGGTTGGGTTACCATCATGGCAACTCATGTGGGTCTCATACCCATCTCCCTCGATGCATTATCTATCACAACACGTGATAGCCCTTTTGTAAAGGGATCTGCCAGATTCTTAGCCGTATGGACATAGTCCAACGCTATCACTCCGGAGTTTCTTAATTTTCTGACAGCTTTTAATCTCATTCTTATGTGTTTGGTGGACTTCATGTTGTCCTTTGAACTCTTCACCTTGGTGATGACAGTCTGATTGTCACAGTTCATAAGGATAGCCGGAACCGGTTTATCAACCAATGGCAAGTCCATCAAAAGATCTCGAAGCCATCTCGCTTCAACACCAGATGTGTCTAATGCCGTTAATTCTGCTTCCATTGTCGATCTCGTTAAGATCGTTTGCTTGCAAGACTTCCAGGAAACAGCGCCACCTCCAAGAGTAAACATATATACCCAGTTGTGGCCTTCATCTCATCAGCATCAGAGATCCAATTCGCATCACTATACCCTTCAAGTACCGACGGGTATCCGGTATAGTGAAGTCCATAGTTCATAGTACCTTTCAGATAGCGCATAACTCTCTCAACAGCATGCCAATGTACATCACCCGGTTTGGAAACAAACCGGCTCAGTTTGCTCACAGCAAACGCGATGTCAGGCCTCGTTGCGCTCGCTAGGTACATCAGTGAACCAATGATTTGAGAGTATCTCAATTGATCTTTAGCCATGCCTTTGGACTTTCGAATCAATACGCTAGGATCATATGGTGTTTGAGATGGTGTGCAGTCCGAATATCCAAAGCGACTCAACACCTTCTCAACGTAATGGGATTGCAGAAGTGTGATCCCACCCTCATTATCTCTCAGTAGCTTGATGTTCAAGATAACATCAGCCACACCAAGGTCTTTCATCTCAAAGTTCTGAGATAGAAACGATTTGACCTCCTCAATCACTTTGAGGTTTGTTCCGAATATCAGTATGTCATCAACATACAAGCACAGTATAACTCCTTCGCCCCCACCATGGCGATAGTATACACATTTGTCAGCCTCATTAACAACGAAACCAACAGATGTCAGAGTTGTATTAAACTTATCATGCCATTGCTTAGGTGCTTGTTTCAGGCCATATAAAGATTTTATCAACCTACACACCTTTCTTTCCTGACCATCTATCACAAAGCCATCAGGCTGTTGCATGTAGATTTCCTCCTTTAGCTCTCCATTTAGAAAAGCCGTCTTAACATCCATCTGATGGACGAGAAGACCATGTGAGGCCGCCAACGAGAGTAATACTCGAATGGTGGTCAGTCTAGCCACAGGTGAATAAGTATCAAAGAAATCTTCCTCTTCTTGCTGGTCATAGCCCTTGGCCACAAGCCTAGCCTTGTACTTTTCAATCGTACCATCGGGCCTAAGCTTCTTTTTGAACACCCACTTACATCCCAGTGGTTTGCAACCATAGGGACGGTCAGTGATCTCCCATGTCCCGTTAGCCATCATGGAATCCATCTCGCTACTGACCGCATCCTTCCAGTAGTCAGCTTCTGGAGAGGCATACGCTTCTGAAATAGAAGTGGGAGTATCATCCATGAGGTACACAAAGAAATCATCACCAAAGGTCTTTGCAGTCCTTTGTCTCTTGCCCCTACCAAGGGTTTCCTCGTCATCCTCCTCGGGATTTTCATCATGTGTTTGTTCATAATATTCCATAGGGATGGCAGGTTCAGGAGTCTCCTCAGATTCCTGTCTAGAAGTGCTTTGCATATCTCTCATAGGAAAAACATCCTCAAAGAATGTAGCATCCTTAGACTCCATAATTGTACCGATCTTCTGGTCAGGTACCTCAGATTTCACTACTAGAAATCTATAGCCAACGCTGTTCTTAGCGTAGCCCAAATTAATGCAGTCCACGGTCTTATGTCCAAGCTTACGCTTTTTGGGGATCGGCACGTTGACTTTCGCAAAACAGCCTCAAGTGCGCAAGTACGAGAGTGTCGTCCTTCTCTTTGCCCATTTCTCATAGGGAGTGATCTCACTATCCTTTGTCGGAACTTTATTCAGGACATGACATGCCGTCAATATAGCCTCCCCCCACCATGCCTTGGATAAACCCGATGTATCTAACATGGCGTTAACCAAATCAGTTAGAGTACGGTTTTTCCGCTCGGCAACCCCGTTTGACTGGGGTGAATAGGGAGGCGTCCTCTCATGAATAATGCCGTGTTCCGCACAGAAGGAATCAAACTCACTCGAGAAGTACTCTCCACCACGATCTGACCGGACTCGTTTAATTTTCTTTTCAAGTTGATTTTCAACTTCTGCCTTATAGATTTTAAAGTAGTGTAGAGCCTCATCTTTAGTATTTAACAGATACACATAGCAATATCTAGTGGAATCATCTATCAATGTCATGAAGTATCTCTTTCCACCTTTAGTCAACACACCATTCATCTCGCAAAGATCAGACTGTATGAGTTCTAATGGTGCCAGGTGTCTCTCCTCCGCGGCCTTATGAGGCTTGCGAGGTTGCTTAGCTTGCACACATGAAAGGCACTTAGAACCTTTGGCTAAAGTGAAACTCGGGATTAAATCCAACTTGGCTAGCCGCGTCATAACACCAAAACTAATGTGACAAAGACGTGAATGCCAAACTTCAGATTCATTAACACTCGAATGAATATGGTTCACGACTTTATTACAAAAATCTGCAAGGGAAAGGCGGAACATCCCTTCGCTCTCATAACCTTTTCCAACAAAGAGTCCATATTTTGTAACAACTAATTTATTAGACTCGAAAACCAACTTAAACCCTTCTCTACATAGAAGGGAGCCACTAACGAGGTTCTTCTTGATGGCGGGGACATGCTGCACGTTCTTCAGCTGCACGATCCTTCCCGAAGTAAACTTCAGATCGACCGTGCCAACACCATGAACAGAAGCACTCGCGCCATTCCCCATCAATACGGACCCGTGACCTGTGACCTGGTAAGAAGTGAACAATGAAATGTCAGCACACACATGAACACTTGCACCTGTGTCCACCCACCAATCGTTGGGTTGAAACACTGAAAAAACAGTAAATAAATTACCGTACCCAGATGCACCATTTTCATTGTTTCCCACAATCATGTTGACAGACTTGGAGTCCTGTCCTGACTTCTTGTACTTGTTTGGGCACTTGTTGGCCCAATGTTCAACTGAACCACAAGTAAAGCAGCCCTCGTCCTTCTTGTTCTTCTTGAAGGTCTTCTTACCCTTCTTCTTAAAGTCGGTATTGTGTTGGACACCGTTCTTTCCCTTGGGCTTGTGGGAGTTGAAGTTCTTCTGGTTCACCATGTTGGCAACAGAAGTCCCTTCGGCCCCTTTTCCGTGCGAGTCTTTTGCCCTCGAATTCTGCTCAACACTCAGATGGCCAATGACATCCACCACAGAGAATTCACGCCTCTGATGTTTCAGAGTGGTGGCAAAGTTCCTCCAGGAATTAGGGAGCTTAGCGATTATGCAGCCCGCGACAAACTTGCCCGGTAACTCGCACTTGAGAAGCTCAAGTTCCTTAACAATGCATATTATCTCATGAGCCTGCTCCAATACAGGACGGTTTTCAACCATCTTGTAATCGTGGAACTGCTCTATAATATACATCTCGCTCCCTGCATCGGCGGCCCCGAATTTAGATTCGAGCGCCTCCCACAAGTCCTTGGCGACATGCACATGTAAATATGCGTCAACCAGTTTATCTCCGATCACGCTAAGAACTGCTCCGAGAAACACAACGGTAGCCTCCTTGAACGCCTTCTCCTGTTCAGGAGCAATCGTTCCCGTGGAGACACCGGTGACCCAGAACACGTTCATAGCCGTGAGCCATAACGTGGTCTTAGTCTGCCAACGCTTGAAGTATGTACCGGTAAACTTATCCGGTTTTAGTGCAGCGGCAAAGCCACTTGCCGAGAAATTCCTACACATAATAGGTTTTTGGATTGTTGAGTAAATAGGCAATTTCTCGATTAAATTAATCCATGAGTAAATCGCTAGCATGGCATTGACTAAGTTGATGACGTACTGACTCTGATCTAAACATGCACGTACTAAGCAAACAGTAGACAAATCTACACATACTGCTAGTACTGCTAATATGAAAATAATCAGGAGCGGGATAAACGAGTTATACCCTCCATTAGGCCACGCAGAGGCCGCGGCTTTGGTGGCAGCAGCGGCGTCCTCGGCGACCTTCTTGTCGGCTTAAGCTTTCTCGGCGGCGGCACGGTCGGCGGCGGTGGACATGGTGATGATGAAGGCGACGCGGACGTAGAGGAAGTAGACGATCGGAAGCGAGCAGTCGCGTAATCACTGCCCAAAAACCTATTCGCCCCTTACCCCGTACAGGAACCAGAAGGGCGTGGTTTCGGAGACCTGCTCTCCCGTCGACCATGTACGTGGCGGACGGGATGGAGTCACCGGCGGCAGCAGCAGCAAAGGAACGATGGTGGGCGTGCGCGTGAGCAGATGTGATCTGTTCGTGGCGGCTAGGGTTAGGAGACACCGCATACTTATAGACGCAGCCGCGTGGAGAGACGTGGGCTCGACCCACGTCCGAATCCATGACAGCCCACGATCCGACGTCTCAGATCGTGGCCCAGCTGTCAAAAAACTCTCCGTTAGTGACTGGCAAAAATAAGCGCGTAGGTGTGACCTCGGCTCAATCCCGCAACCCGCGGCGCGTTGTGACGAGGCGTGGCGTGGCGAGGCGGGCGGCGGAGGAGGAGTGCGCGAGGGCCTCTTCTCTTCTCAAGCTCCAATAGCATGTAGAAGAGAAACCCATATAAACCACTCCAACTCTCCTTCCACTTCCGGGGTGGGACTAAACTTCCCACCACACCTAGTGCCATATAACCCACATGGGCCCTTAGAGATTTTTCAGAAATTGCAATATGGGCCTAGAGCCCATCTCAGATTTCAGCATTCCCCCACCAGATCTCGAGGGCCCATTGTGTCCTCTGTTCCAATTGCTGTTTCGATATACCGGTGTTTCAGTAAAGACCTGTTAAGGTTGAACTTCACCTAGAACAAGTGGCTACACTCCTTCACAACTGGACAATGGACTATGCCTTGAATTGTCAGTTTGGCGTAAAGAAGTTTCACTACATGTCTTACTAGTACTAGGCTGCCGAAGGCTGACCCCTCGGGTGGAGCATATAAGTCACACTCCTGGCCTATTCATGAGCTTACTAGAGATCACCCCAATCTCATAGACTGTGACCAGCAGTCGGGCTCATATAGGTGTGTTCCTCCAAAGATCGCTCTGTAGGATAGCATCTTGCTTTTATAAGCTTTGGAACACATTGAGATCGTAGTCATCCTACCATACAGTATCGAGAGTATTGCATCTCCAACGGAGTGGGTTAGTATAGTTACTCTCCTCAGTTCACCACTGGCTTGTTTTCCCAGGTCCTAGTTCACGGGATCTCCGATCACATAGGTTGGGTTACCACCATGGCAACTCATGTGGGTCTCATACCCATCTCCCTCGATGCATTATCTATCACAACACGTGATAGCCCTTTTGTAAATGGATCTGCCAGATTCTTAGCCGTATGGACATAGTCCAACGCTATCACTCCGGAGTTTCTTAATTTTCTGACAGCTTTTAATCTCATTCTTATGTGTTTGGTGGACTTCATGTTGTCCTTTGAACTCTTCACCTTGGTGATGACAGTCTGATTGTCACAGTTCATAAGGATAGCCGGAACCGGTTTATCAACCAATGGCAAGTCCATCAAAAGATCTCGAAGCCATCTCGCTTCAACACCAGATGTGTCTAATGCCGTTAATTCTGCTTCCATTGTCGATCTCGTTAAGATCGTTTGCTTGCAAGACTTCCAGGAAACAGCGCCACCTCCAAGAGTAAACATATACCCAGTTGTGGCCTTCATCTCATCAGCATCAGAGATCCAATTCGCATCACTATACCCTTCAAGTACCGACGGGTATCCGGTATAGTGAAGTCCATAGTTCATAGTACCTTTCAGATAGCACATAACTCTCTCAACAGCATGCCAATGTACATCACCCGGTTTGGAAACAAACCGGCTCAGTTTGCTCACAACAAACGCGATGTCAGGCCTCGTTGCGCTCGCTAGGTACATCAGTGAACCAATGATTTGAGAGTATCTCAATTGATCTTTAGCCATGCCTTTGGACTTTCGAATCAATACGCTAGGATCATATGGTGTTTGAGATGGTGTGCAGTCCGAATATCCAAAGCGACTCAACACCTTCTCAACGTAATGGGATTGCAGAAGTGTGATCCCACCCTCATTATCTCTCAGTAGCTTGATGTTCAAGATAACATCAGCCACACCAAGGTCTTTCATCTCAAAGTTCTGAGATAGAAACGATTTGACCTCCTCAATGACTTTGAGGTTTGTTCCGAATATCAGTATGTCATCAACATACAAGCACAGTATAACTCCTTCGCCCCCACCATGGCGATAGTATACACATTTGTCAGCCTCATTAACAACGAAACCAACAGATGTCAGGGTTGTATTAAACTTATCATGCCATTGCTTAGGTGCTTGTTTCAGGCCATATAAAGATTTTATCAACCTACACACCTTTCTTTCCTGACCATCTATCACAAAGCCATCAGGCTGTTGCATGTAGATTTCCTCCTTTAGCTCTCCATTTAGAAAAGCCGTCTTAACATCCATCTGATGGACGAGAAGACCATGTGAGGCCGCCAACGAGAGTAATACTCGAATGGTGGTCAGTCTAGCCACAGGTGAATAAGTATCAAAGAAATCTTCCTCTTCTTGCTGGTCATAGCCCTTGGCCACAAGCCTAGCCTTGTACTTTTCAATCGTACCATCGGGCCTAAGCTTCTTTTTGAACACCCACTTACATCCCAGTGGTTTGCAACCATAGGGACGGTCAGTGATCTCCCATGTCCCGTTAGCCATGATGGAATCCATCTCGCTACGGACCGCATCCTTCCAGTAGTCAGCTTCTGGAGAGGCATATGCTTCTGAAATAGAAGTGGGAGTATCATCCACGAGGTACACAAAGAAATCATCACCAAAGGTCTTTGCAGTCCTTTGTCTCTTGCCCCTACCAAGGGTTTCCTCGTCATCCTCCTCGGGATTTTCATCATGTGTTTGTTCATAATATTCCATAGGGATGGCAGGTTCAGGAGTCTCCGCAGATTCCTGTCTAGAAGTGCTTTGCATATCTCTCATAGGAAAAATATCCTCAAAGAATGTAGCATCCTTAGACTCCATAATTGTACCGATCTTCTGGTCAGGTACCTCAGATTTCACTACTAGAAATCTATAGCCAACGCTATTCTTAGCGTAGCCCAAATTAATGCAGTCCACGGTCTTATGTCCAAGCTTACGCTTTTCGGGGATCGACACGTTGACTTTCGCCAAACAGCCCCAAGTGCGCAAGTACGAGAGTGTCGTCCTTCTCTTTGCCCATTTCTCATAGGGAGTGATCTCACTATCCTTTGTCGGAACTTTATTCAGGACATGACATGCCGTCAATATAGCCTCCCCCCACCATGCCTTGGATAAACCCGATGTATCTAACATGGCGTTAACCAAATCAGTTAGAGTACGGTTTTTCCGCTCGGCAACCCCGTTTGACTGGGGTGAATAGGGAGGCGTCCTCTCATGAATAATGCCGTGTTCCGCACAGAAGGAATCAAACTCACTCGAGAAGTACTCTCCACCACGATCTGACCGGACTCGTTTAATTTTCTTTTCAAGTTGATTTTCAACTTCTGCCTTATAGATTTTAAAGTAGTGTAGAGCCTCATCTTTAATATTTAACAGATACACATAGCAATATCTAGTGGAATCATCTATCAATGTCATGAAGTATCTCTTTCCACCTTTAGTCAACACACCATTCATCTCGCAAAGATCAGAATGTATGAGTTCTAATGGTGCCAGGTGTCTCTCCTCCGCGGCCTTATGAGGCTTGCGAGGTTGCTTAGCTTGCACACATGAAAGGCACTTAGAACCTTTGGCTAAAGTGAAACTCGGGATTAAATCCAACTTGGCTAGCCGCGTCATAACACCAAAACTAATGTGACAAAGACGTGAATGCCAAACTTCAGATTCATTAACATTCGAATGAATATGGTTCACGACTTTATTACAAAAATCTGCGAGGGAAAGGCGGAACATCCCTCCGCTCTCATAACCTTTTCCAACAAAGAGTCCATATTTTGTAACAACTAATTTATTAGACTCGAAAACCAACTTAAACTCTTCTCTACATAGAAGAGTCCATATTTTGTAACGCCATGAGGTTCTTCTTGATGGCGGGGACATGCTGCACGTTCTTCAGCTGCACGATCCTTCCCGAAGTAAACTTCAGATCGACCGTGCCAACACCATGAACAGAAGCACTCGTGCCATTCCCCATCAATACGGACCCGTGACCTGTGACCTGGTAAGAAGTGAACAATGAAATGTCAGCACACACATGAACACCTGCACCTGTGTCCACCCACCAATCGTTGGGTTGAAATACTGAAAAAACAGTAAATAAATTACCGTACCCAGATGCACCATTCTCATTGTTGCCCACAATCATGTTGACAGACTTGGAGTCCTGTCCTGACTTCTTGTACTTGTTTGGGCACTTGTTGGCCCAATGTTCAACCGAACCACAAGTAAAGCAGCCCTCGTCCTTCTTGTTCTTCTTGAAGGTCTTCTTACCCTTCTTCTTAAAGTCGGTATTGTGTTGGACACCGTTCTTTCCCTTGGGCTTGTGGGAGTTGAAGTTCTTCTGGTTCACCATGTTGGCAACAGAAGTCCCTTCGGCCCCTTTTCCGTGCGAGTCTTTTGCCCTCGAATTCTGCTCAACACTCAGATGGCCAATGACATCCTCCACAGAGAATTCACGCCTCTGATGTTTCAGAGTGGTGGCAAAGTTCCTCCAGGAATTAGGGAGATTAGCGATTATGCAGCCCGCGACAAACTTGCCCGGTAACTCGCACTTGAGAAGCTCAAGTTCCTTAACAATGCATATTATCTCATGAGCCTGCTCCAATACAGGACGGTTTTCAACCATCTTGTAATCGTGGAACTGCTCTATAATATACATCTCGCTCCCTGCATCGGCGGCCCCGAATTTAGATTCGAGCGCCTCCCACAAGTCCTTGGCGACATGCACATGTAAATATGCGTCGACCAGTTTATCTCCGATCACGCTAAGAACTGCTCCGAGAAACACAACGGTAGCCTCCTTGAACGCCTTCTCCTGTTCAGGAGCAATCGTTCCCGTGGAGACACCGGTGACCCAGAACACGTTCATAGCCGTGAGCCATAACGTGGTCTTAGTCTGCCAACGCTTGAAGTATGTACCGGTAAACTTATCCGGTTTTAGTGCAGCGGCAAAGCCACTTGCCGAGAAATTCCTACACATAATAGGTTTTTGGATTGTTGAGTAAATAGGCAATTTCTCGATTAAATTAATCCATGAGTAAATCGCTAGCATGGCATTGACTAAGTTGATGACGTACTGACTCTGATCTAAACATGCACGTACTAAGCAAACAGTAGACAAATCTACACATACTGCTAGTACTGCTAATATGAAAATAATCAGGAGCGGGATAAATGAGGTATACCCTCCATTAGGCCACGCAGAGGCCGCGGCTTTGGTGGCAGCAGCGGCGGTCCTCGGCGACCTTCTTGTCGGCTTCAGCTTTCTCGGCGGCGGCACGGTCGGCGGCGGTGGACATGGTGATGATGAAGGCGACGCGGACGTAGAGGAAGTAGACGATCGGAAGCGAGCAGTCGCATAATCGCTGCCCAAAAACCTATTCGCCCCTTACCCCGTACAGGAACCAGAAGGGCGTGGTTTCGGAGACCTGCTCTCCCGTCGACCGTGTACGTGGCGGATGGGATGGAGTCACCGGCGGCAGCAGCAGCAAAGGAACGATGGTGGGCGTGCGCGTGAGCAGATGTGATCTGTTCGTGGCGGCTAGGGTTAGGAGACACCGCATACTTATAGGCGCAGCCGCGTGGAGAGACGTGGGCTCGACCCACGTCCGAGTCCGTGACAGCCCACGATCCGACGTCTCAGATCGTGGCCCAGCTGTCAGAAAACTCTCCGTTAGTGACTGGCAAAAATAAGCGTGTAGGTGTGAGCTCGGCTCGGCTCAATCCCGCAACCCGCGGCGCGGCGCGTCGTGACGAGGCGTGGCGTGGCGAGGCAGGCGGCGGAGGAGGAGTGCGCGAGGGCCTCTTCTCTTCTCAAGCTCCAATAGCATGTAGAAGAGAAACCCATATAAACCACTCCAACTCTCCTTCCACTTCCGGGGTGGGACTAAACTTCCCACCACACCTAGTGCCATATAACCCACATGGGCCCTTAGAGATTTTTCAGAAATTGCAATATGGGCCTAGAGCCCATCTCAGATTTCAGCAATCCCCCACCAGATCTCGAGGGCCCATTGTGTCCTCTGTTCCAATTGCTGTTTCGATATACCAGTGTTTCAGTAAAGACCTGTTAAGGTTGAACTTCACCTAGAACAAGTGGCTACACTCCTTCACAACTGGACAATGGACTATGCCTTGAATTGTCAGTTTGGCGTAAAGAAGTTTCACTACATGTCTTACTAGTACTAGGCTGCCGAAGGCTGACCCCTCGGGTGGAGCATATAAGTCACACTCCTGGCCTATTCATGAGCTTACTAGAGATCACCCCAATCTCATAGACTGTGACCAGCAGTCGGGCTCATATAGGTGTGTTCCTCCAAAGATCGCTCTGTAGGATAGCATCTTGCTTTTATAAGCTTTGGAACACATTGAGATCGTAGTCATCCTACCATACAGTATCGAGAGTATTGCATCTCCAACGGAGTGGGTTAGTATAGTTACTCTCCTCAGTTCACCACTGGCTTGTTTTCCCAGGTCCTAGTTCACGGGATCTCCGATCACATAGGTTGGGTTACCACCATGGCAACTCATGTGGGTCTCATACCCATCTCCCTCGATGCATTATCTATCACAACACGTGATAGCCCTTTTGTAAATGGATCTGCCAGATTCTTAGCCGTATGGACATAGTCCAACGCTATCACTCCGGAGTTTCTTAATTTTCTGACAGCTTTTAATCTCATTCTTATGTGTTTGGTGGACTTCATGTTGTCCTTTGAACTCTTCACCTTGGTGATGACAGTCTGATTGTCACAGTTCATAAGGATAGCCGGAACCGGTTTATCAACCAATGGCAAGTCCATCAAAAGATCTCGAAGCCATCTCGCTTCAACACCAGATGTGTCTAATGCCGTTAATTCTGCTTCCATTGTCGATCTCGTTAAGATCGTTTGCTTGCAAGACTTCCAGGAAACAGCGCCACCTCCAAGAGTAAACATATACCCATTTGTGGCCTTCATCTCATCAGCATCAGAGATCCAATTCGCATCACTATACCCTTCAAGTACCGACGGGTATCCGGTATAGTGAAGTCCATAGTTCATAGTACCTTTCAGATAGCGCATAACTCTCTCAACAGCATGCCAATGTACATCACCCGGTTTGGAAACAAACCGGCTCAGTTTTCTCACAACAAACGCGATGTCAGGCCTCGTTGCGCTCGCTAGGTACATCAGTGAACCAATGATTTGAGAGTATCTCAATTGATCTTTAGCCATGCCTTTGGACTTTCGAATCAATACGCTAGGATCATATGGTATTTGAGATGGTGTGCAGTCCGAATATCCAAAGCGACTCAACACCTTCTCAACGTAATGGGATTGCAGAAGTGTGATCCCACCCTCATTATCTCTCAGTAGCTTGATGTTCAAGATAACATCAGCCACACCAAGGTTTTTCATCTCAAAGTTCTGAGATAGAAACGATTTGACCTCCTCAATGACTTTGAGGTTTGTTCCGAATATCAGTATGTCATCAACATACAAGCACAGTATAACTCCTTCGCCCCCACCATGGCGATAGTATACACATTTGTCAGCCTCATTAACAACGAAACCAACAGATGTCAGAGTTGTATTAAACTTATCATGCCATTGCTTAGGTGCTTGTTTCAGGCCATATAAAGATTTTATCAACCTACACACCTTTCTTTCCTGACCATCTATCACAAAGCCATCAGGTTGTCGCATGTAGATTTCCTCCTTTCGCTCTCCATTTAGAAAAGCCGTCTTAACATCCATCTGATGGACGAGAAGACCATGTGAGGCCGCCAACGAGAGTAATACTCGAATGGTGGTCAGTCTAGCCACAGGTGAATAAGTATCAAAGAAATCTTCCTCTTCTTGCTGGTCATAGCCCTTGGCCACAAGCCTAGCCTTGTACTTTTCAATCGTACCATCGGGCCTAAGCTTCTTTTTAAACACCCACTTACATCCCAGTGGTTTGCAACCATAGGGACGGTCAGTGATCTCCCATGTCCCGTTAGCCATGATGGAATCCATCTCGCTACGGACCGCATCCTTCCAGTAGTCAGCTAGTACTGCTAATATGAAAATAATCAGGAGCGGGATAAACGAGTTATACCCTCCAGTAGGCCACGCAGAGGCCGCGGCTTTGGTGGCAGCAGCGGCGTCCTCGGCGACCTTCTTGTCGGCTTCAGCTTTCTCGGCGGCGGCACGGTCGGCGGCGGTGGACATGGTGATGATGAAGGCGACGCGGACGTAGAGGAAGTAGACGATCGGAAGCGAGCAGTCGCGTAATCGCTGCCCAAAAACCTATTCGCCCCTTACCCCGTACAGGAACCAGAAGGGCGTGGTTTCGGAGACCTGCTCTCCCGTCGACCATGTACGTGGCGGACGGGATGGAGTCACCGGCGGCAGCAGCAGCAAAGGAACGATGGTGGGCGTGCGCGTGAGCAGATGTGATCTGTTCGTGGCGGCTAGGGTTAGGAGACACCGCATACTTAAAGCGCGTAGGTGTGAGCTCGGCTCGGCTCAATCCCGCAACCCGCGGCGCGGCGCGGCGCGTCGTGACGAGGCGGGCGGCGAAGGAGGAGTGCGCGAGGGCCTCTTCTCTTCTCAAGCTCCAATAGCATGTAGAAGAGAAACCCTTATAAACCACTCCAACTCTCCTTCCACTTCCGGGGTAGGACTAAACTTCCCACCACACCTAGTGCCATATAACCCACATGGGCCCTTAGAGATTTTTCAGAAATTGCAATATGGGCCTAGAGCCCATCTCAGATTTCAGCAAATTGATGGCATGGGATTGGTATGAGAAGGGGGTTATGTTCATTTCAGGGGCAGCCCCGCCCTCCCCATGGCAAAGATAGCCTACTTGGAGCATCTCTAGCAGGGCCCCTAAACAGAGCCCCGAAACAGTTTTTAGGGTTTAAGGCCAAAAAGAAGGTTCAACACGAACTCCACTATAGCCCTCAAAATTGTTAGGACCCCAAACCCCCTTCCCAGCCCCATACCTATGGTGCTCTCGACTCCCAACACCTATTGGCATTGGCAGGGCTGGAAAGCTTTTTCGCCGGGCGCCTGCACAATCTCCTCCCTAATGCATGATAGTGACTATGCCACTGGCTTGCCTTGGGATGATTCTGCGGCAATCATATATCCTTTCGCCTCAAGCGTACCATGCCAACCACTCCCCGAGATCATCGACCAGGAGGCGGCACGTGATGGCCTTCCAGATACAACTTTGATCCTTTAAAGCTCATCTTCCCCAACATATGCAATTAACCTAAGCTAATGGACTTGAGTCATTATAGTAGAATGTGACTACTTGGCAGCATAGATAAATTGGCGGCTCCTTGGACTGTATTCCCTTCTTTTCGTAATAGAGAAGGTCTTAACTTCTTACTTGTTCCCAGGTTATAGTGTACATTTTGAAAATATAGACAAGGCGAGGGAATGGATCCATGAGAATTTATGACCAATGTTTGCATGAGTAAATGTATGGAGTCTAAATAAACCCCTCTTTTAACTACTCACTAGCTAATTAATTGTGGGTTACAATGGAGGCATACATATTCTAATGGTCCAACATCAATCTTATCTAGCATATATCTTACTCCCACCGTATTCTAGAGTTTGGTAAGATTTAATTTGATTCGAGTATGGGTAGGGGAAGACAAGGAAACTTTTGTTTTAGTTAAACTTTTTGTACGATTTGATTTGATTTGATTTGATTTGGGTCTGGATTGGAAAGGAAAGATTGATTTAATTGAGATATCGGTAAGATTTGATTTGATTTGATTAAGTTAATGGCAGACGTGCTTTCGTGAAAGTGTCGATTTGGTTTATATTATTCTAGATTACTCAATGGTTTAGATTATTTCAATTCCATCTATTTAAGTTGGTTTATTTTGCGCTGCCACGGTTGAGGTTATAAAAAAATCATCAGAAAATCAAAGGGGGGAGGGGCATGGGGAAAAAACGGGGACGAGGTGAGGCGAACTTACCAACTCCCCTTTAATTGTAGAGAATGATCTATGCAATTTGAATATGATAACTAAAATACGATCATGCACTATGATGCTAGCACACAATAGTAAGCATTGTGAGTGGCCAAGAAAAATGAATTTACTTTTAAGCACATAATGCTTAGGAGTGACACAATATTTGGCCGTGCAGCCATATTTTGGTGCATTTAAGATCACAAATTCTATGGTTGGATCTTTTTCTAGAAGATCAAAGGTAGGGCGAATCACTAGTTACAAAATAAATTCATGTCGGTAGTAGATCAAATGTCCCTGGCAAGTCCGATGATGGTTTTAATGATCAAATTTGGACATGCAGTCCAGTGTCGGTATTGACATCGTTTTTATTTATTTATTTGTGGTAGCTGCCTTGTAATGGTTTGTACATTAATGTGTCAGGTATTTCATCGTAGTCGATGGCCTATGGAGTAAACAGGCTTGGAAAATTATCAACTGTGCTTTGCCTGACAAGAAGCAGGGAAGTAGGGTATTGGCAACGACTTGCATTATTGATGTTGCCAAATCTTGTTCTATACATCCTAGTGATTTTCAGTATGTGATGAAGGCATTCAGCGAGGATGATTCTACAAACTTATTGCTGCAATCATTTCGGGCAGCTGCAGGTGGGCGAGATATTCCTGGCATTACTGCTAAACTTCTAAGAATTTGTGATGGCTTGCCACTGGCCATCATTGTTGCAGCCGGTTCAGTATACAAAAAATCTAAAGAACTGGCAGATGAGCTTGCGATGTCAATGATTTCATCACAGGAGCAATGCTATACGTCAGTAGGGATGATCAAGACACTGCACATGAGTTTTGCTGTTTTATCCCTGCCAATAAAGTCTTGCTTTCTGTACTTCAGTGTTTTTCCAGAAAATGGCACCATAAAGAAGGATCGTCTGATACGGTTGTGGGGAGCTGAAGGACTTATCCGTGGAGAAGATGATGGGGAGAGATTCTTCAACGAGCTTATATGTAGGAATCTGATTAAGCCGGTGTTTAACTATGATGATGACGAACCAATGGGTTGCAGCATTCATGGTGTGGTACTTGATTTCATCCGCTCTTTGTCCAAGGAAGATAACTTTGTTACAGTTGGTGCAGATCTTGGTTCAGGTATATTTCCATGTAGCATAAATACAGTTAGGCGATTCTCGCTGGATAATAGCAATGAAGCACACATATTGACCTCAAGAACGGTGCACCTATTAAGCATGCGCTCTCTCACTGTTATTGGAGACACTGAAGAGAGGGCCAGTCATTCGGCCTTCGCAGTTTCTTGGAGTACTGAAGGCAAGTCTGTCCTTGCGGGCTTCAAACTTATACGTGTACTCGATCTGGAAAATGCTGTTGATCTGGAGAGCCAACATCTGGAAGGTATAGAAGGGTTGCTTCTGCTGAAATACCTGGGACTCAAAGGGACTGGTATCTATAAATTACCTGAAAGGATTGGAGAACTGGAGCAGTTGGAGACGCTAGATGTGAGGCAGACCAAGCTGGGTACTCTGCCCGCATCTATAGTTGGACTGCAAAGGTTGGTGCGTCTTCTAGTTGACGGTGCTGTGAAGCTGCCGAACAATCTCCATGTAATGGAAGGGCTGGAAGAAGTATCAACCATTGGTATCGACAGCATCAGCTCACTCCATACGGTGGTAGATATGCTGAAGCCTCGGTCGCAGTCCGGGCGGTCACGGCGGCTGAAGGTCCTTGGTGTAAGCTTTGCAGGATTCCCGCCATATTCTGCTGAAAGTTCAAGGGAAATCAGATCTTTCTTCATAGAGGTTGCAAACTATTACCACGGGTCATTCTATCTTCATCATCTTCATGGTGACTTTGTTAAATGTATGTGTTACTTCCGTCAATATCAGTTCAGGAAACTGGAGTTGACACTTTCTGGTCCAGTTTTAGCAGGAGTTGTAGATAAGATTACCTCCAATGTCAACCACTTGAACATTGAAGTTACTCAACTGAGCCAGAGAAGTGTCCGTCTACTCGGGGACCTGCCCCATCTAGTGCTGCTCAAATTAGTGTCAGCAGAAAAGGACACCCTCTCAACTTTCATAAACGGAATAGGAAGAGGAGGAGGAGGAGGAGGAGGAGGAAGAAGGTACATCATCGCTGGTGGATGGAATGCCTTTCCGCGTCTTAAGGTGTTCTGCTTTTCACTTGCAAAGCTGGGGCGAGGGGGCTGCAGTTCGGATCAGGGGCTATGCCGCAGCTCAGGAGGCTTCGGCTCAGCTTCAGCGCACGGGACACAGAGTTTCGTTATGGAGGATTTGAATTTGGCATCGAGAATCTCGCTCGTCTGACGCGAGTCCATGCTGCCATTAACTGCGAAGATGCTACAGTTTCATTGGTGGAGGAGGCGGAGGCCGCCATCAGAGAACAAACACGTAAGGGTAGGACTTCCACCAACAGAACCACCGCAATAGAATTAAGCAGAGAGCTTGAGGACAAGATGCTCTATGCATAGCGAAGACGACGATGGATCTCCTTGCAAAAATGCCAGAGAGGCCGAGAGCATCACCTCCCTATTTGCAATAAAATTACTCTTGAGTTACGATTTATCTGTTGACTAGTATGTGATTCAGTGTACTCATGCATGTCGCCGAGTAGATTTTTGGCGTGTTCCCTAAAAAACATGCTGACTATTGTATTGTACTTCTCAGAGGTGGAGCCTGGATTTGAGCATGTGTAGTACTCCCTCCGTTCCCAAATGCTTGTCTTTCTAGGCATTTCAAATGGACTCAACATACGGATGTATGTAGACATATTCTAAAGTGTAGATTCACTCATTTTGCGCCGTATGTAGTCACTTGTTGAAATCTCTAGAAAGACAAGTATTTAGGAACGGAGGAAGTAATAGATACATGTTTGACAAGTATTGATTTAAATTTAGCTACCTACAAGAAGTGTAGAAGTTAATAATCTCATCAAAGCTGAACACACATTTCCGTGTGAGGGTTATGAACTGACGTCTTTTTCTATTCATAGTTGCTACATTGCAACCTCAAAATTAGCTATATTATATAGGTCCACTGTACGAAAAATTTGCATCACATATAGGAACTCATACAAGATAATTCGCATAACGTTATTTTCTAGGACATGTGAAACTGTACAAGACATGAAGTCGTGAACTATTCGTAGCATGTCAAATCACACAACCAAAACAACAAATATCTAATGTATATTCGTTGCAACTGAGAGAATTAAGAGATATCAGTATAGAGTGTGATAAATTAACCTGCCAGTTCGTTAGCTGGAGCAGTGTAGCAGGCTGCGTCGCCGACTCGCCGAAAAGTAATCAGATCATGAGCAGCACAGCAGAGAGAGAGAGAGATCGGCAGGCGGCAAGTGCATCCAGCCATCCAGGGCAGGGCAGACGAGGGCGGCGGCAGGGGAACGTAATCTTACCCACGTACACGGCAATTACGGAGGAAAGAACGCAGTTACGCAGCTCCTGGAGTCTAGATCGGAGGCTACTTTGCCGTCTGGCCGCAAGTGGGCTATTTCTTTTTGAGAATGGCCGCTAGTGGGCTTTTACTTAGGCTTTCTCTCCTTTTCTTTGAAGTGAGAGTCCCTGGGAAAATCCTATATGCCGCATATTGCGTCAAGATGTCGAGGCCTCGCACCGGATTCAGCAGGGAGCGAACGCGATCTGGGC
Organism: Triticum dicoccoides; assembly: GCF_002162155.2. Classification (NCBI taxonomy): domain Eukaryota; kingdom Viridiplantae; phylum Streptophyta; class Magnoliopsida; order Poales; family Poaceae; genus Triticum; species Triticum dicoccoides. Next base: position 710,908,925 of record NC_041386.1, on the reverse strand, counting down.
CGGCCCGTTAGCGGTTAGCCTAGCAACGGTTTTCTCCGGTTTTGGGAACCTTCTAGAAGGTTCCCTGAATCGGTTTTTCTTTTTTCCTGTAGTTTTTTGTGGCTGGTTTTCATTTCGTTTTTTCTTTCTGTTTCTTTTTTTATTTTCGTTTTCGTTTTTATCTTTTCTATTTCTTTCTTCCTTTTTGTTTATTTTTTTGAAATTTTCAAATTTTATTCAGATTTTCATAAAATGTCCCTCTTAGAAAAAATTGTTCAAAATTTTAAAAAATATTCATATTTCAAAAAATGTGCAGGAATTTCAAAAAAATCCTGTTATATTTGTTCACAAATTCAAATTTTGTTCAGTTTTTCAAAAAATATTCCTATTAACAAATTTTGTTCAGAATTTAAAAAAATGTTCACGTTTCGAAAAATATGCAGGAATTTCAAAAAAAATCTTCCTGTTATAAATTGTTCACAAATTCAAATTTTGTTCACATTTTCAAAAAATGTTTCTCTTAAAAAAATTTGTTCAGAATTTAAAAAATGTTCAAGTTTCAAAAAACGTGCAGGAATTTCAGAAAAATCTTCCTTTTATAAATTGTTCACAAATTCAAAAAATGTACAGGAATTCCAAAAATGTTCCTATTTTTAAAAATTTGTTCACAAATTCCACAAAAAGTTCACGTTCTGTTAAATTTGTTGAAAATTCAAAAAATGTTCATGATCCCAAAATCTGGTCTGAAATTTTTGAAAGTTTGTGGTCGCAATTTTTTGTTAGGAATTTGATGAAAAGTTCCATTTTGCACTTTTTGTTAATAAATTCTAAAAATATTCGTAGTTATAAATTTTTGTTCAAATTTCATGAAATGTTCCTTTTTAATTATTTTTTCAAAAATTCAAAAAATGTTCGATGTTTCAAAAAAAATTCAGAATTTCATAATTTATATATGTATTGAAAAAATGTTATTTTTGCCGAAAATTGTTCAGAAATTCAAAAAATGTTTCTTGTGCGAACGTCAATATGGACACCTTTCGCTAAAGGTCGCGGAAAACGGGCCGGTCCGTTAGCAGGCCTTGTATGTAAAACTTCATGAATCAGGAAAAAAATAAGTTAACGCGTGGAGTCGAACTCATTACCTCGAGGCAGGAAGCACCGTCGGTAGCCAGTTAGGCCTCGTTTGGTTGCAAGTGATCCCTCGGGGATCCCCGCTATTTCCCCGGGCCAGAGAACCTCGGGCTGAGTTGGCCCCGGGAGACCCACCGCGACATTTGGATGCATCTGTACGGGAGGTAGCCCTGCCCGACCCACGTCAAGGTTGTCAGAATCGCGATTTTATTATACGATTCTACGACTTTACGATCCAAACTAACCCCTATGATTCTACGATTTTAGTTCTTAGAATCTACGTTTCTACGATCCTGATAGTGAAGATTCTACGATTTGCGATCCTACCATTGAAGCTCCGATCCGATTCAAAATCACGATTCTGACAACCTTGTCCCACGTCGTTTCCACGGGAAGAAACGCCACGACCCCAGAGATCAGAAAGAAAACCCCCGTCTCGAGCGATACGAGTGAACAACAAGCGCCGTCGATCAAGATCCGGCGCCCCGTCTCCTCCGCCTCCGAGCTCCTGCGCCGGCGACCGAAGCGACGCCCCTGACCTCCTCGCTCCGGTGCTCAGGATCGAAGCTCCTCTCCGGCAATGGCGACGGACCACAGCCGTCACCCTCCTCCTTCCCCAGATCTTCCATCTGCATCAAAGTTTTGGCCCCCTCTGGCGACCGCGACTTCTACCTTATCCAATCAAGGTTAGCTCCCTCCTCCTCCCGCCCTCTTCAACCTCATATATTTTCTCCAGTTCATGCCTCCGTCCCTGATGAACTTGAGCCCAGATCCAAACGAATTTTTATTTTGTTTCTAGCTGCCTACGAGTTGTTCCAATGTAGCATACCGTTCTGGCCACACGGATTGTAAAATTTATTCTGAAGCTTGATGCACATAGAAACTTGCCTGCTCCTGATCACTACATCTCAATGTTCATTAACAATGGCTTACCTTTTTTTTTCTGTCGGGCAATATTTGCTTATCTATTTGATAAATCTGTGCACTTGTATATAGCAGACCTGTGGTTTAATTGGTTCATTTTCGTAGCTTTGTATTTGTCCATATATAGTATGTGTACCTCTTATGTATTTGTCCAAAGTATTTCATAGTTATGTATTTGTCCATCCTAAACAGAACATTCTCTCTTATATATTTGTCAACAATATTTTCATAGTTAACAATTAACATCATACTTCGTATGTTATAGGAGGTACACAACATTGATTATCAATTAGATTTAGATACATGTAGATTGATATAGTTTTATGACTCATCATGTGAACATAGTAACCTGCAGCTCTCCATGCTTTCTGGACCGAGTTATTTTTTCTTGTTTTTTTAGAAATATTAGGTGGAGATGCGCACTATATCTGGCAAAGTTTTGTGCAATCAACTAAAATTTATATTATTATACATCAAATGCAGGTGCTCTGACAATAGCAAGTGTTTTACTTTATCTAGATTAATGACTATGATGGTAGTTTAATGGCACCTACAATCCTGGCACCAAGGACGGGCTCCAAGATCCCAATCCTAGCCGTTTCCAGCGATTCCCCTCCAATCCTGGCGAAATTTTAACGTCGATGCCAGGTTAATCATCGAGCGCTACAATTTTTTCTTCATACAAATTGAGCTTCCTATGATCTTACTTCTTGTGCATTATCTTACAATTCCGTTTTTTCTTCTTCACCATGCCAAGAGTAGATACTCTGTTGTAGAATTGCTAGTTCGTCCATGTGTTGCTTGGTTAGTTCTCTGAAATTATGGCCTGAATATAATTTGCTTCTGTCAGTAAACTTAATCTAAAAATGACATATGGAAGGGACTAGTCAGCTTGTATTAGCCTTGTCCTAATTTGAACTTAGAATCTTCAAGATAACCTGAAGTATGCTTATCTTTCCTATAATACTTGTTGGAATTGAATTCCATTGATAAAGGTAGCATTAGTATCAAGCTAACTATTCAGTTTAACTCTAACCATTGACAACGTTGAACATTAATCATTCAAGTTCTTCCATTTTGTACCAAGCTAAAGAACTGTGGGTTAAGCATATGTAATCTTGATAACTGCTTTGGGTTTAAACTCTATGAACCCAAGTGTTTTTTTCAGTTCATCATCTCTATTCATTTTGACTTTATTCATACACCATTGAATTGATCTGTTGTTGTCTTAGCTTCAAGCTTGATTTGAAAAACGTGTATTAATGTCAAAGCAATGAAAACATGAATCAATGTATTGTTAAGGTTTTGAGTTTTCCAGTAGATTATTGTTAGAGAGGACAACATTTTATTATGTGTGCATCTGTTTCTTTGCGAAACATACATGTAAATAAAAATATGTGCTTATATATAGTTTTAAACGTGATATTGTGTAGTAACAACACTGCTCTTTCTTGTTTTGCAGGTTTACTAAAGCTATCCGATAAAAATGTTCAAAGAAGTTGATGGTGGAAGTTTCAGTGAGTAACTATTTCAACAACAAACATTTTCCTATGGATCAGTCACACACGGGCATTTTTTTATGTGACAAAATGCTTATTATTGCTGGATTTCTAGCCCTAGTTTGTATTTTTGATGTTAAAAACATGATTAGCACACCTTGGTAGTGCTATGTCATTTGTGCGAATCGATATGTATAACTTGTGGTTAGCGTCTGTCAGTGGGTTGAAATGTTATTTTGCTCATTATCTGTGTGTTTCATGTTTTTTCCTTTAAATTCTCGAATTATTCTCTAGTACTTTGTGTAATTCCTGATTTTCTTTTTTTTCAAGGAAATATACATAAATTTTGATTACTTCTGAATTGGTATGATGTTTCTGTATAGAAACCAAGTCATTTTCATGATTCCTGAATATTACAAATTTGTTTACATTTTTTTTGGACGTGATCTCCACCCCTCCCCCCTGTTGACCAAACTGGCATGATAATCTTCCCATGGTGTGGGAGAGGCCATGGAAATCCTCCCAAGGGGGATTAGAGCCCTGGGATAATCGGCCCTTGAAACCAAACGAGGCCTTATGGTACCAACCGTGCTCATCTTTATTGCAGCGCCAAGGTATAAGTACTAAGGAGTAATGGCAGATCCGTTTTTTCCTTCAAAATTTTCAGTATTTCTTGAAAAAATGTGAACAATCTTTCTTAATAAAACCTTTATAACATGTTTCTTTTCAGACAGGTGAACCAAAATTGAAAAGCATGATCAAAATTCTATATACGTTGAAGAATTTTAAGTGTACATTGATTTTTTTTTGTAATATACACTGAACAATTCTTTAATATACATTGAACATTTTGTAATATTAATTTAATAATTTTCGAATACACATTGAATATTTTTGTAAAATATGCTGAACAAATTTCAAATACACAGTGAACATTTTTCAGTATTCATTGAAAAAATTGTTAAAATATGATGAATTGTTTTGTAATGTATGATGAACTTTTTGGTAATATATCATGAACATTTTGTTAATGTATGATGAACATTTTTGTAATACATATTGAACTCATGGTGAAATTTATCATAATATACGGTGCACATGTCTTAATATACGGTGAACATTTTTGTTATACATGGTGATCGCACAAAAAATGAGAAGAAAAAAGATAAAAGAAAATAAATGAAAAGGAAAAAAGAATGAAAGATAAAAGGAACAAAAAAACCAGAACAAAACCATCAAGAACTAGACAAAACATTGAAAAACCGAAGCTAAAAAACCACAGAAGAAAAACGAAAAAACCCCGCATGAAACAGCGAAGAAAGCAGCAGCGAACGAATAACAGGCGAATCCCATACATGGGCCGGCCCAACCAGATGATCGCCTCTGCGAACGCACGATCTTTTGACGCTAATGAGTGTCAAATAGGATCTG
>NC_041386.1:710897499-710903491 GCF_002162155.2 Triticum dicoccoides | reverse complement strand
ACGGGTTCCAAGTATCGCTCCAGGCCCCTACTCGTCCCCTCTACCTCCGCTACTGGTACTCCTTCCATCTCATAATGCAAGACGTTTTTCTACAAAATGCATTTTTACATTATGGGACCGAAGGAGTACATACTACTATATTTCCTCTCCCCTCTTAACGAAAAGCCAGTTCTTCTGGCGGTTGCTAGAAAGGGTTGCCAAGTAGATTATCCTATTTAACTACTCGAAAAAGTTGCTTCCCCGCCCGACACGATCTGGGATACTAATCTTCGCATGTGCTATGTATCAACCCTTTTCCCCTTAGCACTGTTCAAAATATCGGCCGGCCTTCCCATGGTAAACGATCATCATCAGCCATCCCACCTCACACACTTCTTTGTACAAATAAGGCAGCGCGCGTCATAAGAACTATAAGTCATGACAGATTTAAACAGTTTTTGAAAATTCAAACATGCTTTAAAAAGAAAAGTGAATAATTTTTTTAACACCAACATTTTCCAAAGAGTTAATAAGTGGAACATTATTTTACATGCGAACCATTATGTTTGAAAAACAGGAAAGTTATTTGTAATTTTGAACAAAATTTGAAAAAGGAAACATTTTTAAAATGTGTGAACAATTTTTGAAAAATGGGAACACTTATCAAAGTTTTGAAACAATTCTGAAAAGATACCATTTTTTGAAAAATTGACATCTTTTCAAACTCTGAACAAAATCTTAAAAGGCAAACATTTTTTCGGATTGGTGAACAACTTTATAAACATGTTCATTTTTTAAAAGCAAACAATTTGAGAAATGCCTGAAGAGTTTTTAAAAAAGTTTCAAGTTTTTTAAAGTATAATTTTAGAGGAAGTGAACACTTTTTAAAATTCTGAACAAAATTTGAGAACACAAACCTTTTTCTGAATATGAACTTTTTTGGAAGGCGCGATCATCTTTTTATATGAACATTTTTAGGAAAAAAATTGAAACACATTTTGATACATAAACAAAATTATGAAAGTCTGAATAAGGATGCATCGCGGAGAAGATCGACGCAGGTGTTTGAGTTCATGTATGGGGCGTGGCCCGCTCATGTAGGGGAGGTCGTTGCCATGGGTGGGGAAGAGCACCACAAGGTAAGGCAGAGCAACAAGTGGAGGAAGGCATGATTGTCGCGGAGGAGGATGACGGAGAGTGGAGTCGGCCTATTTGTTGGTCGTGGGAAGACGGACTCTAGTTCCAATTATTAATGAAAACAACTTATAATTTGAGGATGGAAGTTACCAGCAATTTCAGGAGATTAGAAGCCAGCAAACGAGCCATTGGATGTGGTACGAGATGGACGGTGCAGAAGACGTCTGAGTGAATAAGAAGTATCAGACTGCTGATGTAAAGTGTTTCCCATATAACTTAGTTATCTTCTTTGTGAGGGACCGGAAATCTACGTCACATTCTCTATTATAAAGGTTCCATGTTGTGCATTCAGACAATAGATTTGGCATGTAGTATCCTCATGACAACAAAATATGCAATGCCATCGGTACTAATATTCATTAGATCAGTATCTACATATTCTACATTTTGAACAAGTGACTATTCGTGGATATAATATATAGTTTTAGTCAGAGATACTCCCTTCTTGAAAAAAATACTTTTGTATTTATGTGTTCCAAAATGACTAGCCCGTGCAGATGCACGGGTTGATGACTAGTTCTTCTAAATCCAAACTACATTGCTAACTATGTTGTTATTATATTTTTTAATAGAAAATCCTGAAGGATTGTGTGGCTCATCTGATGCTTACGAAAGGTCGCATTGATGTTATTAGCTTACGGCCAAGTCTGTCTACGGGTCATTGCTGTTCATACAAGATTTCTCGAACAGATGAAGACCTCACAATCAAAGAATGGATTTTTTTATGAATAATCATAGGGAGCTACTTGAAAGCAACATGATGCGAAGCCCACGAATTGAAGACAGGATCATCTTTATTCTCCATATGAAGAGTTGGGGGATATGTTGTTTTATGCTATTTTACCTAGAGAGGGTAGCATATCCTAGCTAGCAGCGGCGAGTCTACCAGGGATGCTTCAACGGGCTGAAGCCTACCCTCCAGAAAAACGAAATTTTCTTTTACTACTACACTAATCTCGTCCCAGCCCAATAGCCAACTTCTCAGGCTATGTAGAGTATTAGCGAGTAGCGAACAAACAACGCCGCACACCCACCGAGAACAGAACTGGCGACTCACAGTGGCGGCAGCCATGCGCTCATGCTCATACTCCAACCCTATCGCCGCCTGCGGGGAACCAGGGTGCCGCCAGGGGAGACGGTTGTGGTAGAGCTCAGCCGTAGCAACAGCTGATTTAAGCGGGGGATGCAGTCTGCAGGAGCTCGCCGGCCTGCCGACATGTGTGGGGCGCATGCTGGCCGGCTGCTGGCTGGGTAACTGAACCATATGCACTGTCAACTAATTTAGTGTCCAATGGAACTATTTGCAGATTCGCAAAAAGAATTGAGGAGAAAACATACGAGTATATGCATAGTTTTGGAACTAGTCCTGAACCTATCCCAGATTGTGCATGTGTAATCCAAAATTTGGTTAAAAAATTCATATTTGTCAAAAAAATCTAAAAAATCCCAGTAGAAAATACATGTTTCCGATACTATCGGGAAAAATTGAAGCTTATTTGGACCACGGGATTATGAGGCAATGATTTGTTTCTTTAAAATGATGTTTAGTTCTCTCAGCGTTAACTTTGAGCCCACCCTCCCTTTTATTCCTAGATTCGCCACTGCTAGCTAGTACTCATGATCATGTGCTAAGAAAAATTAACAAGGGTGGTTATGACTATGATGACGAGTAGAAGTTGTTAGATGACTATGATGATGATGAGTATGACTTGCTACTGCTAGGCCACCAACCCGCGCTACTGCTAGGGTTTTTCCTACTAGTGACATATTGTTCCCAGCGAGAGCAATGCTGAGGCTATGGCGAGATTCAGGAGGGAGAATCCACGGTACATCCCATATGAGGTGGAATTCTTCTGGAAGCAATATCATACCAGTACCAGAAGTATCAGGATCAGGCTGGTTAAGAATAATAATGTGTGTGCTGTGTACAATGAAATGCAAATTGGGAAGATTGCAAACTGCATCTGCACAGCTTGATAGAAAAAATCAGCAAGTTTGAAAAGTCAAGGCAATCTGTACGTACGCGTCCATGGTTGCAACACTACATGTTAGATTTGACACACAGCGGGGATTGACCATGGCAAAACTCATGATCACTGCAATAGTGCAGATCAGTAACCATGATCAACTTGGATATATTTGTATATGTGTGCTACCATTTTGGTATAAAGAGCTAAACCCATCGTAAATCACTAATGACATATATACATCCACTGTTATTGTCAGATGCTGCTATGGATTGACCATGGCAGAACTCATCACTTGCTTTATGGATCTATGACTCCCTTCTTCAGTATTTGGTACTTCAGCCCCCTGTTATCATCTGCGGCATCTATGGAGATTGTGGAGCCTTCACAAGCTTCTCTATTCACCAACATGTTCGAAAGAATTGTCATCACATTCTTCTCCACCCATCTCCTCATGGGTCTTGTGCCACCCACCTGTGAAACCCAAGCAAGCATTGTTACCGAAAACATACACAAAATTAAACAAATACAACATCAGTTGTACAGGAATCGGGGATCTTAATCATGTGGAGATTTCTAAAAGAAGCTACACTTACTAGACCGTATGATTCCGACCAAATGGCATCCAATGCGGCGTCATTTATAAATAGAGAGACACCCTTATTAGCTACTGTGGCAATGACATCCTTCATTTGGATTTTCACTATTTCCTTCAGTTCATCATGTGAAAGCAGCTCAAATATCACAACCTCACCCAGTCTGTTGAGAAACTCAGGCTTGAAGTGTTTCTGAACCTGTACGAACAAGTGCACAGGAAAATCAGCGGACATTCACTATGACCTTTACAAGTGCAATTTGAGATTCACTAACCTGATCCATAAGAAGAGGCCTTCCGGCATTGATTGTGTTTTCTATGGCTACTCTTGTTGTTAGGTACTCTGCCCCTAGAGTTGTGGTCATAATGATAATGGTGTTTTTGAAATCTACGACCTGTCCTTTGCCATCGGTCAATGCACCATCATCGAGGAGTTGGATAAAAACCTTGAATATCGAGGGATCTGCCTTATCCACCTGATCGAAAAGGATAACTCTATATGGACACCTCTTGATTTTACCAGTGAGCTGTCCATCTTCTTCATAGCCTTACAAAGTTGAATTGATTAGTGAGAAATGACAATAGAGTGTGTCAAGAAACAAAACATGCGCAGAAAGTGTGAGAACTAATACTTCTAGGTCCTCCAATGAGACGCGACATAGATCCACTCTCAGCATATTCCAGACATATCAAAGCAAATCAATGTCTTGTCATTGTCAAATATCCTCTAGGCGAGAGCTTTTGCGAGTTGTATTTTCCCAAACACCAAGCGGGCCCAAAAAGAGGAATGAACCTATAGGTCGGCTAGACTGACCAAAACCGACCCTTGAACATAGCACCGCCTATGCAAGCAAATTGACTGCGTCATCCTGACCAACGACCCGCTCATGCAATTTTTCCGCTAGGTGAATCAACTTTTCCTTCTCCTCCTGATCAAGTGTACTGAGAGGAATTCTGGTCCATCGACTCACAACCTTCAAATAATATCAGAAATAATATAAGAGGCATATCACATTGGTTAAATGAAAACGGAAAACCATTCACACATGCTAGTATATGATTATGATATACCTTTGTGATATGAGTCGGGCCAACAGTTAACTCCTTGGGTGCAAATATAGAGGTAATCATGTTATTGTCCACTTTGTGCATCTTTGCGGTAGAGCATGCCTCGTTGATCAAATCAATTGCCTTGTCAGGAAACTGGCCACCTGAGAGCGCGACAAAATCCATCAATCGCCTTCAACATCCATCCATACATACACTACTAATTGACAAGTTGCAACAACTACAATACTAGTAAACTGAATTATTTTTGACGACTTAGTTAAGGTACGAACCTGTAATATATCGGGCAGCGAGATGTGCTGCAGCAACGAGTGCATCGTCCTGGATTTTCAAGCCATGGTGCTCTTGGTAGAACTGTTTCAGCCCTCTTAGGATGTCAATGGTGGCCAGCACGCTCGGCTCCTCGACGACAACCTTCTGGAACTGGCGCTCGAGTGCAGGCCTGCAGGTCTGTCGGGATATACCTATGGTACTCTTCGGAAGTGGTAGCACCCACACAACGGATGCGACCGAAGGCTGGTGCCGGCTTGAGGATGTTGGCGGCGTCCACCGGGCCTCCTTTATGGCCGGCGCCAACAATCATGGCCGGCGTCCATCGGGTCTCATCGATGAACAGGATGACCTTTCCTCCCGCCTCCTCTGCGTGCTTGATGGCGTCTTTCAAGCGCTCCTCGAACATGCCGCGCCAGCGTGTCCCGGGTCCCGGCGACAACCGCTCCCATGTCAAGCTCCAGGATGCGCGCCCCGGCGAGCTCGTCGGGGACATTCCCGGCGGCGATATTCTGCGCGAGGCCCTCGACGATGGCCGTCTTGCCTACACCGGCGGCCCCGACGAGCGCGGCGCAGTTTTTGGTGCGGCGGAAGAGGATGCAGCCGACGTGGTCGATCTCGTCGTCGCGGCCGACAACCGGATCAGCCCTGTCGGCGTCCACGGCGCCGAGGACGCTGGTGGTGATGATGGCCCGCTCCGCCTTGTCGTTGTCCTGGGCGCGGGTGTAGATGTGCCGGCTACCAGAGGACAGATCTGGGGGCATGATGTCGAAGGCGTACGAGCGCTGGAAGTAGAGGTCGTAGAACGCCAACGCCGCCATGTCACGGCACTGCCCGTGACGGAAAAAAATTCTATGAGACCAGGTCTCACGGATTAGCAGATGAGACCTATTCTAATGGATGACACGTGGCATGT
>NC_041386.1:710896306-710897177 GCF_002162155.2 Triticum dicoccoides | reverse complement strand
CTTTGTGATTTGTGAATGCCACATGTCATCCATCAGGGTAGGTCTCACCTGGTTTATATGAGACTTGGTCTCATATAATTTTTTTCCGCCCGCGACGGCCAAGGCTACAACGAAGGCGAGGCCTTCCCTGACCACGACGACCACATATACAAGGAGTAGATCTCGCCGACTCGCCGTGGGCTCGGCCAGGATTGCTATTTTTCAGTCAGCTGATTTGCAATTGGTTTTCATTCAAATTTGTGTCCGCTCAATCTCGTCCAGAGATTCGCGCTGGGAGCTGGCGTATTTCGGCGGTTTTTCATGTTAGGCGTGGTTTTCCTTTCGGGCCAACCCGTTACCGCTGCCCCCCCTGATTTCTCCTTTCCTTTTGAAATTTTCCTTTCGCCGCCTCATCGCTATCGCCGGGGCTGACGACAATTGCGGGCCTCTTCCTCTTCTTCTTGTTCGTCGTGACCTCCTCCATGCGAATGCCCCACCCCCTCCCCCGGCACGAGCAACTCCGCATCGACCTGGGTCTTGCTCTCTGGGAGGTTGAGGTCATTCTTCGGCCTCCCGGCACGCCACACCGCCACGTCGTAGGCACGCGCGGCCTCGTGGACGGTGGGGTACGTGCCGAGCCAAAAGCGGCGGCCGGCGTCGGAGAAATCGACCCCGAAGTTGCCCGAGGGCTTCGCCCTAGCGCCGAAGAACCCCGTCTTGCCCCTTGGGATCTTCCTCAGCGTCATGGCATCGACGGGGCGGGCCGGTGCGGCGCGGCGGGGCAGGGCGGTGCGGTGCGGCGCGGCGCAATGACAGCGGGATCGAGGCGGTGTCGAGGCAGAGGAGGCGGGCCCGGGGCAGAGCGCGACGGAGCCGGGGTGGCGACATCGGG
>NC_041386.1:710895272-710896162 GCF_002162155.2 Triticum dicoccoides | reverse complement strand
GGAGCAGAGCTACTGCGGCCCAATTAGGGTCGTACGACGGCGGCCGGGGGCCGACAGTGGACAGAATTGGGAGCGGACGGCAAGGCAGAGGTGGATCCGCGGTAGGGCGGCCGCGGTGCACTGATTTGGGCAGCGGCCGAGCGGCTGTGCGGCAGCAGGTTGCGGGAGGATGAAGATTGGGGGGAGGTGAAGAGAAGGCAGTTGGCGGGCAGCCACGTTGTTACATCTCCTGAAGTTGGACATACAAATTTGCACCACCAAGTGTTATAGAGATGTTTTTTTTTTTGCACCTGCATCATCTGTTGGGACACTATTTTTGGCCTCTGTAAATGCAAACGTTAGGTATTTTTTAGATCTACATCTTCTATTGAAGATGCTCTTAGCAACTTCACATGCAACTCCGACATTATGTGCACACACATGCAGAAAGTTCTCTTGCCACACATCGATATGCGTCGATCTCTTAATGGCTTACGGACCGAGTTTATCGATTGCTGCAGGCGATCAGTCAGAGCCTAGTTGGATGATGCATAGACAGACGCATGAGAGAAACACGTCAAGATGGATGAGCATAAAATACAAATTAGTGTTATACACACCCAAACAACGAGATGCGAGCCCATATAGAAAACTTTAAGAAATTTCGATATGCACTCCTTACTGCTGTGATGATTTGATAAGTAATCCCAGCTGGATCAGTAGCAGGAATTCTTCTGGTTGAATCCATTGCACTGATGATGTTTTGAACAATACGATGAACAATGGGCAGCTAACTATTAGTTAAGTTCTTCTTAGTATTATGCATATAGTCAAGATCAGCCCAATGCAAGCAGATACCACCAATTTCAATATGTTAAAAGAATAATAAGACATAAAGATACAAACTTATA
>NC_041386.1:710852435-710895063 GCF_002162155.2 Triticum dicoccoides | reverse complement strand
CCCCCCACTGGCATCTGTGTAGTCAGAATGAGCGCCACTGATTACTGTACTATCGGGGCATGCAACACATCGCACAATGCTAATGTGACATTTATTAAATTCCCTAAAAATATGAGAACAAGTCTCCCAAAAAAATTGGCATGTAATGAAAAATGGTTTGTAACATTGGTACAAACTTTTGAAGTTATAGAAAAAATAACGCTACCATCTAGCTCTCTCAAACCGAACACACTCCCCCCATAAAGAAATAGGATAATTCATTCGATATGTAAGAAACATATATCAAAACCTTTGTATAACACTTTCACATACTGACCACAACTTCAAGTGGTTATATAATGACACCATGACAGAAGTCCACATTTCAACCTTGAACTAACCACTCGGTTCGATTTACAACCCTGAACTACGAAACCAGTTGAAATACACCCCGAATTAACTACGAGGTCCAAAACTCAACCCTTGTATCGGTCAAGCGGTTTTAACCAAAGTCAACGCGCACTGGACTGCTGACTAGGCACCCAGGAAATTTAAAAAAACTTCTCTCTCACTCCTATCTCTTTCTCTCTCTTTCTCTGCCGCCGGGTACTGGATGCCCGTGCCTTACTGGACTCGGTCCTTGCTACTGCTGCCGCTGCCTGCAGAAAGTGAAGTGAGGTAGACAACTGTATTGATTCTCTCAGTGTACATTTATACAGAGATTACACACGGACACACAGCTATCTTTACTAACTTAGCTATGCACAGGCTAACCACCCCTAGAAATGAGTAGTATAGCATGCAGATCGTGGGCTTTGGCACAGCAACAGCACGCGCGTTTGTGCATGCACTACTACCTGAAAGACCGGTTCCAATTCCAACACTGCCGTCCCGAGCTCCGCTGACGCCCCTCCCCGACCACTCCCCACCGTCCATCACGCAGTGCCCCTTTCCCGGCCATGCAGCAGCGCCGCCAACTTGAAGCAGCTCGGTGGCGAGGTCAACGGCGTCGGCGCCTTCAGCCAGTACCGGACGAGCGCGTCGGCTCCCGTCAGCCAGCACCGGACGACAGGCTTGTCCGGATCGTTGAGGTCCATCCGGGGAGATCCCGTCCATGAGGGCTCGCCGGAGTTGACGAAGATGATAGGGCAGTGTGGTTCTCGTCGGGATCTGTGTTTCCTTGGTCGTCTTCTTCCGTGGGATGGCGCGGGAGGTTCGTAGTGCTGAGGCAACCGTACAATCGTGGTCGGAGGCACCGGTTTCCATCTTCTCAAGCGGCAATCTCTCGCCGGAGTTGACGCAGCGAGGCGGCGACAGAGAGCATACTATATATCCTCCTGGTCGTCATCTTCCTATACAGGCGACGGCGGCCCGGAACGGCTGTTCCAGCTAGAGGCTGCAGTTGGTGTTGTATGGCGACGGCGACGGACGGAGGTACTGCATCGGTGCTGCCTAGGCGCCGCGGGCTGGTTGTTTGCGAGCAGCTAGAGCGGCTGTTCCGGTTGCAGGCTGCAGGTGGTGTAGGCTGGCGCCGACGGCAGACAGAGGCAGGGGCGGCTGGGCGATGAACATAGATAGAGAACGAACGGCGGCGGCTGCATCCTTTTACTCATCAGCAGAGAGAGATAGAAGAGGGGGTAGAGTTTTGTTCTTGTTTTTTATTTCCTGGGTGCCTAGTCAGTAGTCCAGTCAGCGTTGACTTCGGTCAAAACCACTTGACAGACACAAAACCGACACCAGGGTTGTGTTTTGGACCTCGTGGTTAGTTCGGGGTGTATTTCGACCGGTTCATAGTTCGTGGTTGTAAATCAAACCGAGTGGTTAGTTCGAGGTTGAAATGTGGACTTCTCTTTTTTGTATTATTTTAATATGATAAATCACACTAGCAGTGTGTACTGTCTGACTAGGCATTAATGGCTTTTACGAACCGTGCATGCGTTAAAATGTGCACTACTACATTAAATTTCCTACAAAAGTAAAAACAAGCCAAAATATTATACCCAAATTTAGGCCTGTAATTAACAATGGTCTATAACATTACACAAATATATAAATTGTATACTAGCAGCATTCCTTTAGCATGGGGGCTGCTAGTCACCACTTCTACGTCGGCGGCATGCCCATGGACCTAAATGCTGCTAATTGTGGTTATACAGACAGCCCCCTCACAGGATTGCGCCCGGAATAACTCTCCAAACCCAAGCCTTCCACCAGTCTCTGCCTCTCGAGTACTTTCGATGCTCTCTCTTCCTCCCTGCTGACCCTCATTGTCCGTTGTACTGTCGGCACCATCCCTGGTCGCCGCACAACGCGTATCCTTGCCGTTGTCCTTGTCGATGTTCGACGCACCACCGTGCCGTTACGAACCCGTTGCCGATGTTCTCACCCACGAGCCCTATAGAAGTCTGGCGTCCGCCATCCTCACTGTGTCCTCGTCCCTGGCCGCCATCCTCGCCACCCCTCGATCCACCACTGGAGAGATTCTCCCCCCATCTGATGATACATTACGCGTATATAATATGTCTTGGGTTAAGTAGTGCGTATTGGTAAGTGTTGGTTTAATTTGTAATGTAATGTATTACTGTAGATTTTATTTGTAAGGAGGTTGGTGTATAGGTTTAACTTTATTTTTTATTTTGCCTTGATATATTTGAATTTCTAGCATTCTATTGCCGTAATGGACCAATGTTACCCAACATGTGTCATCGATGATCTAGTCCCAAATAACTATCAGTCAAACAACCAAACATATAATTATTTATGTCAAATAATAAGTGCCACACGTGTGGCACAAAGCAACATTGTCCAAACGCCCCATTATCATCCATTTTGGCACATCAAACAGATGACATCGGCGTAATCTTTTTGGTTTATCGGATTTCAAAATGTTTTATCTCTTAAATAGAAAATCTGATTTAAATATGTTTTCACCACTACATCTGTCTCGACGAGATCTTCAAATCTAGATACCATATTGCTATGTTTTGATGACTTTTTTTGGTCGAAAAGTTCCCATGATGTTGCAGTCAAGTTGTCATAGTGTTTACACTAAAATTGCCGTGCTATGTTTCATCTTTTTTTTCTAGATTTAAAGCTACCATTGTATGTCAACTATTATTCATGGAAATTTTATTAATTGACCATGTCAATTTTTAGTAATTAACCACAACAAATTTAATTCATGGATCATTGCAATTTTTAGCAATTCATCATGGCAAATTTAGTTTATAGATCATGGCAATTTTAGTTTATAGATCATGGCAATTTTAGTATTTTGACCATGACAATTCTAGTATTTTTACCATGAAAATTATTTTTTGTATGAACCATGGCAAATTCTAGTGCATGTATCATGGCCAATTTTAGTTCCTGGTTCATGGAAAATTTGAGTCATTGACCATGCATTTTTAAAGTAATTGACGACGTTTTTTTTATTTATGAACCATGTCAAAATTATTTTACGGATCATGGAAAGTTTACGGATCATGGAAAATTATTTTTAAAGTAATCCACAATGGCAAGTTTAGTTTCTTAATTCCCTTTTTTATAACATGTCAAAATTTACTTAAACATAGAAGAAAAAGTAGTTGAAACATAATATGACAACTTCAGTGTAAACACCATGGCAATTTATGTGCAATAGACATGGCAACTTTTGAGCGCAAAAAAATATCGTCGAAACATATCGATATGGGATCTAGTTTTGAAGTCCTCTCCGCGGCGGATTTAATGGTAAAAACATATTTCAATGGGATTTTTCATATAAGAGATACAACATTTTAAAGTTTGAAAAACCCCAAAAATTTCCGCTGACACCATCTATTTTTGTCCCTGTTTGGTGTGAAGGAAACAAAAAAATTGATGTGTCATGATGGATGGCTAGAAGGGCGTTTGGCCCGACCTCCTTCAGCCCACACATGTGACACTTATCAGGTTCCTTATTTATCCTACCACATGAATTTTTTTCTTAATGCACCGACAACACGCGGCGCACGCCACGTGCAACATGGCTAGCTTGTCACCAACAAACAATTAACATCAATGAAATAAAAAAAATTAACATCAACACTACGAGAGGAGCTGGTATTTCCGCCTACAAATTTATGACGTATAGCCGAAAAAGGCTCTTGCCCCACTTTTGTATATAAAGCAACGACCATACAAGCCAACGCTTACAACTTGACACCACACAAAATACACCAAAGGCAAGATACAATGGTGCACATTTGCAAAAAAAAATACAATGGTGCAAGACAGGGCTACGTCACCCAAACCACACACGAAGAGATGAAGCCGCGCCCGACGAGCCGAGCACTCTAAGACGGCGCCTCCAAGACGGTTACGGCACGGGAGTGTTGCCACCGCCCCATCCAAGGGATCAAGCTATTCACCCGGAACCACCCGAAGGAAGCCACGATGATGCCCTCAAAAAGTATACGACGCCAACAGATGCCATCACCGTCGGCCTGGCCAAGGCAGGACATGGAATGACCCCAGTCAATAAAACCCCGCCTCCGAAAAGCAGTGCGACCAATCACAAGGATACCCACTGCAGCATCCTCATTGAACATCAAGCACCAGTCACCATGCCTCTCTCATGACCATGACAACCAGCCTACACCTGTGCCACGGTGTCACCCACGGGCACCGCACCTCCCACCACCAAGCCCGCCACCCCGGCATCCAAGATCCCAACACAACCCCACTTGAGACGTGCGGCTACACTGGCGAAAGTGATGAGCGGAAGATCCCTCCTCTCCCACCCTTGGGAAGCCACCATGATGGACGATGACGGGGAGTGGACTAGCACTTCGGTGATCACAGCACACACAATAGGAGGGGCAGGACCGAGGGCCGAACTAGGTCGCTTGCAGATGAGCCGACGCTTGGCCAGGTGCCAGCCAAACATGCTGATCTGCCATGGAGCGACCATGCCGTAGGAAGGCCACCACACCCAGGGGACAGAGCCACACCGCACAACTGCCATCCGCGACGGGAGCAGTAGCCACATCGGGCCACTGCCCAACCCATGTCGCCCTCCGAGATCCATGCGTCGGATCTGTTGAGCACGCACCACACGTCGCCCAGATCTGAAGATCCGTGCACCAACCACCGCAGGTCACAGCACAATGCACGCACCCGCGAGCAGGCCACCACGCCACCATTGTGACTACCAGCACCGCCTCCTATCGGCTACTAGCACCACGCCCTGGGCAAGTCAGATCGACCCACGAGGGGGAGAAGGCTCCCTACTGTTGTAGTATCAAAGTAAAAGAGACAAAAAGAGACACGAATGATCTACTAGTTCCATTGCAATGTGGAGACCCACTTATATACAGGCTGAAGGGGTGTGTTGGGGAGACACCTCTTCCGCAACAGACACCTCCTGGGAAGCATCCCTCCCATACAATTGATCATATATTTTTATTTCTTAACACTCCCCCTTGATCAATTCGTCATCTGTATATTTCAATCCAAAAACTCCTCCTAAAAACCCCGTGGGAAAAATTTGAGGAGAAACATTATAACGATATGTCACCGAAAACTCCTTTAAAAACCCAGTGGGAAAAATATAAGGAGAAACCATATGACACACGTCCGCACTTGTATTTATATTGTCTCGTTAAAAACCTTATATGAGAAACCATCACGGAAAACTCATAAAGGGAAAAAGAGTACAATATGAGTGATCACAAGATCATCAACAGGTTATAATTTGGGATTTTACTCCCCCTGAACTTTGCAAACCTCAAGAATATCTCATACCAATTTCATGAACCTAGTTCTGGAACATAAACATTGATAGAGACATTGTGAATATCACAATAATCTGTTTGCGTATTATCCTCTTACATTTCTGTAATTCACAAGGATAAATATAACCCATAAGCAATACAAGTGACATTATCTTGGTAGATAATGATAATCTCCACATGTTCACATGTGGCCAATCATTCTATGAAGTCATCAACATTTTGTGATGCTTCAAATAAAATAGAATGATTACTGGAAGGACTCGTTTAGAGACTATTCTGAAGACTTCCCTCAAAATACTCTTCCAGCAAACCTAGTCTTTGATATGGCATTGTGGGATCAGATAATTTGCCACTATCAATATATCAAACCATGGTCCCATCTTGATTTTCCGGATGAAATTGATCAAGACCCTTTGTGCCCTGAATATATCCGAGGATATTCCTTACACAAACCTTATACCTTTCGGGGAATTGCACTCTCAATAAATTGCCAAAAACTATAGTGTCAGGCCTGACATATTTTGCAAGATATATGAGTGCTTTGATGGTATTTAGATATGGCACTTTGTGTCCAACTATCACTTCACCATCTCCCCTATGTCTCAAGGATTTGTATACCATATTAGGTATAATATGACCAAATGTGTATTTGATATAATATATCCATATTTAACTTCTCCAATACTTCTGGATATATGAAGACTGATATCTTAGGGGGATATGCTCAAGTCATAAACTTAGCATAATTTGGTTTAACCCAAATATCCGTCTTAACATGATTGTGTGTATTTCATGTCTTATATAGACTTTGATTTTAAGATCATCAACACCATAAATTAAGGTGGTGTAAAATCCGATTAAGGAATTTTTCATGAATACACGTCAACAATCATTAGTACGAGAGTAATCCTTGTCAAGGAATAACTCACTTAGTCGGTTGCACCACACAATTCTCCGACTACTTCAAGTCATAGAATGACTTAAGAAGTTCCACACATGCATGTTGCGATTTACCTTTGGATTCAGGATATTAAGTCATTCAATGACTTCAATATATACATCCAAATTAATTGACCCATGGGAGTATGTAGACATTACATACATCACCTGTATGGATCTGTACTGCCATTAATATTCAGTATCGACACATAATTCCACTTATACCAAGAAGGTATGCTACATCGTAACCGATGTCAGGTCTCTGCGAAAAACCCTTGTGCTACCAGCCTCGCTTTCTCACCACCGCATTTATTTTTGCTTCCAAACAAGAATTCATTTTTCTTCCCTCTGGAAGATACTTATGAGGAGCAGGTTTTACAATGGTAAATACCTCTCTTTGATGAGCGAGTGCCACTCTTCCTTAATTGCTTCCTTTCATTTGAACCAATATAAGTGCAACAACACTCTCCATAGATTTGGTTCAGGGCCCAAAAGGATTCTAGCAATTCTCGAGAAGAATTTTATGTCGACATATGTAGACTTTCTCATATACGATTCTCCTAAATCAATATCATTGTGGAATTCTTATTACGCCTCTTAACTCCCTGTGATTTCCCACAACAATGGAGTCAAGGTGTTTCGATGTCCCAACACCTAAAAATATGTGCACATATGTGTTGGACTTTGGATATCGCGCATCCGTCGGGTGTCATTCAACCCGAGGTTGAATCATATTTACTGATCGAGGGATCAATCTCCTCTGTTTCCGCTGAAACACTTGAGAATTTAATCTCATGCGACCAGAATTCTCCCCCTCTTGCTCTCATATAGGGAGACAAGTGGTTTATTAGGTACCTCCACTCATTCTGGTACTTGACCAAAGTGACACCTTTGTCATCAGTAAATATACTTGGCAGATTATTTGTAATATGCTGCAAATTTCTCATAACCTGAACCTGGAGTTCAGATTCTTAAGTACGTGGACAAAATGTCTATGACATTTCTTATCCATTTTCTGGCATTTTCTGTGGTACTCATCTCCCCCTAATGCCAAAAAATGTTCTTATTGCAAAAGCAATCAGCGTATGGGCTGCAAATAACTCACTTGCTAGGGTTAAGGTATTCCGCGGATTAACGAGCATACCATAGTTATTCCTCACATAGATCCCAACCATATGTGAAGGCCCATGATGTACGCTAGGGTGGTGATATCGGTATGCAACCGAATTACCGCAGATGGGAAATACTTCACTTATTTCCACGTACAAACTGCAAGGGGATGCAGTATCATTTGATCTCATTTAGACCAAATATGCGGAGTGTGAGACCGCATGTTACCATCAACAAAATGTTGGTAAATCACAATTCTGCAACATTGGCCAAGCAATATTGAATCTCTTTCATAAGAGATCAAGCCAAACCATTCTGGTTATGTACTATATACTGAATATAACCATTGAATGCTCGTGAATCAACTTCAACGACATTTGCATTCCAATGGCATTATCCCACGTTAGGATAATTTGCTCTAAATTCGTCAATTTGAGCAATTAATTCAGTAAACACATGGTGTTCTGTGGATGATACACATCTAAGACCATCTTTTAGATGCGTCTATTAACACTATGAAGTACCAACATAACCCAGATAATGGTTGAATAATCCAAACATATTCTTGAATGCAATCAAGAATATTGGATGGCTCATTTCAAATTTTAAGGTGAGAGTGCCTTAAAATTAATTCCCCAATGTCACGTGCAATGCACAAAACAATCTCATGATTGTTGGGAATATTGCAACTTGTCAAGTTGTGGCCAACAGAATTGTCAATAATTTCTCTAATCATCCAATACCTTGATGATAAAGGAGGAAAAATTATTATGTATGCAACAAGATTGAGTATGAACTGATTCATACACTCAATTATCTCAACTATCATGTCCGAGGGACAAGATGTTGCAATTTATACTATATGTAGTAGTACAATTATAGGCTAATGATATTTAGGGATAACTAGGAGCCTACACGATATCTCCAAAATATCCTCGGAATATCATTCCACAAGCATACCATCAATATAGAGGAGTCTATTCTCCTTCTATTATGCCAGAATATTCTCTGGTTGTTTCCTTTTGAAGTAGAACTTCAAACTTATCCCATTAAAATCATTTGCATTCAGTGAGTCGGTGGTATGATTCAACCCAATACTTGACTGATTGGTAATCATTAGTACAACATTTCGTAAAACCACCATTTTGACAAACTTGAAAGTTGTCATTATGATCATTTAAATTAAATGATCCATTCCCTTTTGAGATATACGCTCAATTTCTACTTGTCATTTTTTTCTCTTCACTTTACATTCAACTCCTCGTGGTTCTCTAACCATTATTGCTCAGTACTAAGAGCACTAGCATGAATTTCAGGCATTGCAACCTGAAACAAAGATGATATTTCTGTTTACCATCCTAGGAGAATGTAAAGTGCAGTAAGGACTTATAGTCAGATATGTATCTGGAGCCGTCTTATCACATAATCTCAACTTAGTGTTGATTTATAGACAACAGAATAATAAGCCTCAACAGACTTGATGTCCTTAATACGAATGAATAATCATTCATGTGACGCTTATAACAATATATCTCGCTTCAATGAAGCCTTAGAGGGAAAATGGATATTCATTATCCATTACATACTCAGTTTGAGAACCGAGCCATTGCGATGGCACATAAATGCAAATATGCATATTCTTAGCTATTTATAAATAGCCATATGACATTTTCTGTAGGTGGAGTTTCTGTGGCAACAAGGCTCCAGGTCGACAAAATCTTTAATGTCCATGACCCATCTTAAATAGTTACTGCCACCAAATGTCATCTCATCGCATTTCCTTTCCAAAAAGGTCAGCCATATGTTGCATGAAATTCGCATGCATTAATTTACCTTTAGTAAATTAAGTAGGATGAAAATGCTATGGCTAAGCATAATCATGGCGATGGTGATTCTTAGTGACCCATAGGGCAAGCCTTCGAGAAAACACCATAGTTTGGTGTGGATCTTCCAAGTAAAGGTAGTCACTTCAAAAGGGACAAACCTTTAATTTCCTTAAAACACATAGAGGTAGTCGACCACCTAGTGGTGCCTCACTCTTATGGACAATTCTCATTGATCATAGCCTCCACAACCTTATGTTATTTATAACACATGTAGGTAATCACCATAAAATGGCGTGAACCTCTCAGCTGTGCATGAAACTTCATAGCTATGATGGCGTCCCATAAGTTGTGTATGGATGGAAGGTAATCACCAAAATA
Organism: Triticum dicoccoides; assembly: GCF_002162155.2. NCBI lineage: Eukaryota > Viridiplantae > Streptophyta > Magnoliopsida > Poales > Poaceae > Triticum > Triticum dicoccoides. Next base: position 710,885,075 of record NC_041386.1, on the reverse strand, counting down.
TGCAAGTGTTTTGCATAATTCTCTTCATAGCATAATATGCAGCATAGTCACCATTGCCTTGGATTCATCTCCTGATGGAGTAGTTGACACTATAGTCACAGCCAATGACAAATGCTATGAAATTGACAAGTATTTGGAAAAACATCATGAAGGTAGGCACCAACAGTATAGGCCTCATAATGGCTATGTCATAAGTTTTGTGCCATCACTTTTGCTTTGAACACATGGAGATAATCACTACTAAGTAGTGTAGACCTCACTCTTATGAAGCATCTCACAACCTTGTGTCAATTAAAAACACATTGAAAGTAATCACCACATGATGGTGTAGACCTCACAGTTGTGAACGAATTAATTTGTTGCCATAATGCAATCCATAAGTTGTGTGCCAAATTGAAGGTAGTCATTATGTCGAAATGACACGTAGACCACACAATAATGGTGAATAATCTGCAGTTATGCAGTAGATAGCATTTGTCCATTTCCTTGTGAGAAATGTAAAATTGACATAGTCTGGCAGTTTCATACACTTCATTACCTTATGTTTCCCAAATTTGCAAGCGAGTTCCACATTTTATGCAAATAATGGAATCAACATATTTCTTTGCAACAGTGTTACACATGTAATACAAATAAATGCAGAAGTATAAACATACTTGTGCAACACATATGAGGACTTGGGACCTCAAACGGTCATTTTACATGATGTAAAATGATGCATAATCAATTATTATGCAATTTAGCAAGACCTGATGGTCTATCATGTGTATTTGCTCTGAAGCCCAGAAGACATAAAACGCAAATAACAATAATCATATGGTTAAAGTGTAACAGTAAGCCTGGAGGCTAAACCGCTAAGTCCAACGAGTCAGATGACTCGTTTGCAATTTTCAATAAGACTGAGGGCTAAACCTCACGGTCTTATAAGCCTAAGGGCTTAAACAGAAACTGCAAGGACTTATAAGAGAATAATCCAAGGGCTAATTTGTAAAATAGCCCCAAGGAGATAGGCTTCTCTTTTCCTCGTGCGATTACCAATCGCCGCCGGGAGTCGCCGCCGGCTTTGCCTCTCCTTGAGCCGCCATTCTTGGCCGCACCGCTGCACCGGGGGCCGGGTAGCGCTGCGCAGGCCGTTGGCTGCCACCATCACCAGCGGCAGTGCGCGGGGAGCCAAGCGTTGAGGCCGAGGTTACCGGCCACGTTGGGAGGCGCATCCATTGGCGCCTGTACTGAGAGAAACAGAGTCGCTGCCGAGGAGCACCTCTCGTGGAGCGACGTGCGGTGTCGGAGATGACAAAATGAGCATGCTTCTGCCTCTCCGCTTACCTCTGGACAGAGGGCACCACCATTGCGATCCAGTTCTCAATCGACTTTTCAATCTTGCTTGTAGTACGATTGATCCATTCAGTGAAGTCGCCCTCGCATGCATGGGCGTACATGAAAACACAATCAATCATTAGACTGTCGATTTAATCAGAAGAAGACGATCAAATTTTCCTGATTAATTTCTTGAACGGATGAATGCGCCGCGTTAAGGCACACGCGTAGCCGGTTGCCACGATGAGCCGTTTGGCCGCCAGATCGCTCGTTGCTGGACGCCTGCACGCTGAGGCCGCTTGTCAGGCGCTCCCACCGCGATGGATCGTCGTCCCGATCAGCAGCAACAAAGACGAACATACACAATGGTTAGTTCCTTCATTCAAAACTAGTACATGCTCATAATCGATCAATCAGCGCATTAATTTAGTGAGTGCATATGCAGACCGATGACCATCGATCCATTTGATGGATTTGATTACGCATCTCTGTGAGCACTTCGGCCATGCTCCAGTTATTTTGGCCGAGGGGGCATCGCCGCAAAGGCTGATGGAACCGTCGCCTTTAGCAATTTAGGCAGTCGATTCTACAGCAATCCGTGCCGCAGTGGAGCGCAGGGAAACAAATCCATTGCCACCATCGCGGAGTGCTTGCATGTGCATGCCAATTGATTTTCCTTAGTCGATGAAATCGCTCCGTCAGTGAGCGAAAGAATCAACCGTCGCCCTATTGCTCTCTTAGGAGAGTCTATGTGCTGATAACGTGTTGTAGTATCAAAGTAAAAGAGACAAAAAAGAGACACGAATGATCTACTAGTTCCATTGCAATGTGGAGACCCACTTATATACAGGCTGAAGGGGTGTGTTGGGGAGACACCTCTTCCCCAACAGACACCTCTTGGGAAGTATCCCTCCCATACAATTGATCATATATTTTTATTTCTTAACACCTACCACCAAGAGGAGGAAGAGGGGGGTGCGGGCCCGATGGCGGCGCTTTGCCTCCCCTGCCGCCTGCAGGATCATCAAAGGAGTGGATAGGGGGAAAACTTGCTTCTTCACCCGACCGTTTTGTGTGATAAATACCATTTACAACGTATAATGAATCCACTCCAGCCAAAAACTGAGAACATGGACAAAGGCAGCCTCACCGTCTTTATAAAAGAGAAGAGTTGGTCGTTTCATACGTCATGTATTTGTATTTATGTATACAATCCACATTGAATCATTGGCATGTTAAAGTCAATTAATTATCTACAACTACTAATAGTGCCACAATGAACCATTCCCATGCAATAAAGTCAATCCTCACGACCGGCCGCGCCACCACGCATCATCTGGCTGAACTCCTTGAAGTCGACGCGGCCGTCGCCATTGACATCGACCTTGTTGATCATTTGGCGGCATTCCTCAACGGTGCGACCCTGCTTGAGGCCGAGGCTTGCCAGCACGGACCACAACTCTTCAATGGTGATGTAGCCGTCACCGTTCTGGTCGAAGACACTGAACGCCTCCCTCATCTCCTCCTCCTCGTCGCCCATGTTGCCACCGTTAGGCCCATCGCCTTCATCAAGGATGGAGCGATATAGTAGGCCGAACTCCTCGACGTCGATGCAACCATCACCATTGGTATCAATCTTGGCCATGGTCGCGTCCATCTCGTCGCCTGCAATGTAGATCCCTAGGTTCTTGAGCAACTCACTTAGCTCTTTCTTGGTGACCTGGCCGTCACCATTCTTGTCGAACATCTGGAAGACCTTCCTTAGCTCCGACTCATCCACCCGCTTGCTGCTCATGATTTCAGCTCTTGGCCGTTCTATTTGCATGATATGTCGTGCAATCGAACGTTCATGGGGGTTAATGCTGGAAACGATGTTGGCGAAGTAGTCGGTGATTGGTTTTGTTTCGAGGAGAATAGGATGTGTGGTGTGGAGGGAATAGCGGTGCCTCTTTGCCAAGAGAAGAGAGATGGAATTAAGGTGTGTCATAGTTCTTTTTTTGGCCATACTAGCTATTCTGGACACTCAATGCACACCTTTTTGTCTATTTCTTATCTCTCTTGTCTAAAAAAAGACAAGGTTTTTCTCTTACCTAAAAACTAGCTGAATGCCCGTGCCTTGTCACAGAGCAATAAATATAGAAATAGAGATATTAATCAAAACATAGTTAAAAAAATGAAAGCACCATTATAATTTACAACATGTATGATGATTGTGTTGCGACGAATATTGCCTTATACTTACCAAATAAGCAAAACACAAGTGACTTGTACAGTTGTACTTAAATTTCAAGTGCACATATATATAGATGTCATACACAATATATAAAGTGTTTATCTTGGTGGGGAGAAGGTGCCCACATTTGCACTTTGTATCAACCCACACGCAAGGACAAATCCACATGGTGTCGTACTACACCGTGGAACCTCCCTCCATATCCCCCTCCCCTCTCTCACATTGAATATTGCGTTGTCTATACCTAGCTTGGCTCTATGAGGTAAAGGATGGGCATCTCAGCATAGACGCTCTTAGAGCATCTAGAGCCGGTCGCTTCAAACCTGCCTCAAAAGCTCAGGTAGACGGACCGGTCACTGACTGGTAAGAAAAAAACCAACCCAGACAGGCTCCTGTTACCGTCACTAAACACTCGGGCTGACCGGCACCTCTCACATCGAGCAAAAATCTAGGGCGGGTATGAGGAGGCCCGGGCGCGTCCGCCACGTCGGACCAGACAGCCTGACCCCATCACAAATTGCATCAAATCTTCGAAGGCCACCAAACACACCGCTGACGACTCACAAGTATAGTGAATCAATCGTAGTTGTTTCGATAAGTAAGAGTATCGAACCCAATGAGAAGCAGAAGGAATTGATAAGCAGTTTTCAATGATGTATTCTCTGCAAGTGCTGTGAGTAGTAGTAAAAGAAAGTTTGGTAGTGTAGGATTGAAAGTAGGTCTCGAGGGGGTGATTAGACTACTTGACCAAATAAAAATCTAGCCTTTTGCCAATTTTAAGTCTTGGCAGATTTTAGCAACTTAGCACAAGTCAAGCAATCAAACTACACATGCAATTCTAAGAGTGTAGCAGCGGAAAGTAAAACATTGCATATGAAGGTATAGGCAAGGGTTTGGAGAAGGCAAACGCAATGTAGACATGGAGATTTTTGGCATGGTTCCGATAGATGGTGCTATCGTACATCCACGTTGATGGAGACTTCAACCCACGAAGGGTAACGGTTGCGTGAGTCCACGGAGGGCTCCACCCACGAAGGGTCCATGAAGAAGCAAACTTGTCTATCCCACCATGGCCATCGCCCATGAAGGACTTGCCTCACTTGGGTAGATCTTCACGAAGTAGGTGATTTCCTTGCCCTTACAATCTCTTTGGTTCATCTCCACAATCTTGACGGAGGCACCAAGTGACACTAAACCAATCTAGGAGACACCACTCGCCAAAAGGTAATAGATGGTGTGTTGATGATGAACTCCTTGCTCTTGTGCTTCAACTAATTGTCTCCCCAACAATAAACTCTCTCTCATAGATTTGGCTATGGTGGAAAGATGATTTGAGTGGAAAGCAACTTGGGGAAGGCTAGAGATCAAGATTCTTGTGGTTGGATTGGAATGTCTTGGTCTCAACACATGAGTAGGTGGTTTTCTCTCAGAAAATGAGTAGTGAAAGTGTGGGCACATTCTGATGGCTCTCTCACAAATGGAGAAGGTAATGGAGGGGTCTATATAGCCTCCACACAAAATCCAACTGTTACACACATTTGACCCAACTCAATCAGACTGAATAGAGAAACTCGGTGAGACCGATTTAGTTCAAAATGTGAACATTAGGAATCTCGGTGGGACCGATGAGATCAACTCGGTGGGGCCGATCGCTCATTTCGGTGAGACCGAAATGTTACGAAAAGGAAACAGAGAGTTTGCAATGCGAACTCGGTGGGACCGATCGCTCATTTCGGTTAGACCGAAATGTTACGAAGGTAAATAGAGAGTTTGCAAAGCCATCTTGGTGAGCCCGAGAGCCGTATAGGTGTGACCGAATTGATTAGGGTTTCTGGCTATGGCTATGTCAAATGAACTCGGTGGTGCCGGATAGATCAAATCGGCGGGGTCGAGTTTGACTTTAGGTTTTGGACATTTGTGGGAATGATAAAGTGGTTGAGGGTTTTGGAGCAATATCACTAAGCACTTTGAGCAAGTAGACCATTAAGCAACACCTCATCCCCTTTTAATAGTATTGGCTTTCCTATGGACTCAATGTGATGTTGGATCACTAAAATGAAAATGAAGAGTCTTGAGTCTTTGCCAATCTTTGTCCTTAGCATTTTTAGGGGTCCACATCTCTAGTCCATGCCATGCCAATCATTGAATTTTCTGAAACATTTAACTTGAATGGATATTAGTTCAATGAGCTATATGTTGTTATGAATTACCAAAACCACCCGAGGATTAGTTGCACTTTCAATCTCCCCCTTTTTGGTAATTGATGACAACATATAGATCAAAGCTTCGACAAATGATAATATTAATGAAATACATCATCTCTTTGAGAAGTATGTGATAAGCAAGAGGTCCCCCTAAATTTGTGCATTATTAAAATTTTTCTTTTGAATGCAAATGCACAATCGATTAGGATCATGGGTCACTCTTCCATGTCACATACATCTTGGTGGAGCGCTCAAAATGATAAGCTATAAGAAACATGCACTGATCACCAAGGACAAACATGATTGATCATAAACATATCATCAGGCAAGCACACATTAAAGCATAATATGATCAAACATATGATCATAAGAGTATCTCACACACAAGCACAAATATTGTAGCATGCAAACGATCAAAGCAAAAAGACCAAAGTAGCAAGAGAGGCAACAAAAAGGCAAAACGCTCTCTGTCTCGAAGGCTAATGATCTATACACTTTTTCCCCCTTTGGCAACAAGTTACCAAAAAGCTTGAAAATGCATAGTGCTATACGACACTCTAGGCACGATCTCCGGGAGCTTCTGAAGGGGTCTTCTGTTCGGTTGCTTCGGTGTGCATAGATGGCGTTGAGAGGAGTCTGTCTGCAAAAGCTTCAGCTAACGTGTGTGGATCTGGAGGAGTTGAAACTGGAGGAATCACTGAGGCAGTTGCTGCAGGTGCTGACATTGTTGCCCTGGTATCACTAGCAACTGGCACATCCGAATACCTTGGTGCCCTAGGCACTTGCTGAAATGCATCTGTTGTTGGTCCTTCATTCCTTTCTTCAAGCTCTTCCTCAAATTTCTCCACAGTTGATTGGATCTGAGTAACCTTCTATAGGATCGAAAGTATGTCTACAGGGGGGTGATTAGACTACTTGACCAAATAAAAACTTAACCTTTTCCCAATTTTAGTTCTTGGCAGATTTTAACAACTTAGCACAAGTCAAGCAATCTTAACACAATTCAAGCAAGCATGCAAAAAGTATATGAGCGGCGGAAAGTAAAGCATGCAACTTGCAAGAATGTAAAGGGATGGGTTTTGAGAGTGCAAACGCAATAGGAGACACGGATGTTTTTGTCGTGGTTCCGATGGGTGGTGCTATCGTACATACACGTTGATGGAGACTTCAACCCACGAAGGATAACGGCTGCGCAAGTCCACGGAGGGCTCCACCCACGAAGAGTCCCCAAAGAAACAACCTTGTCTATCCCACCATGGCCATCGCCCACGAAGGACTTGCCTCACTAGGGTAGATCTTCACAAAGTAGGCGATCTCATTGCCCTTACAAACTCCTTGGTTAACTCCACAATCTTGTTGGAGGCTCCCAAGTGACACCTAACCAATCTAGAGACACCACTCTCCAGAAGGTAATAGATGGTGTGTTGATGATGACCTCCTTGCTCTTGTAATTAAAATGATAGTCTCCCCAACACTCAACTCACTCTCATAGGATTGGATTTGGTGGAAAGATGATTTGAGTGGAAAGCAACTTGGGAAAGGCTAGGGTGGAGCGGTATATATAGCCTCCACACAAAATCTAACCATTACACACATTACACCAAACTCGGTGGGACCGAATTAGTAAACTCGTCGGACCGATTTAGTACATATGTGACCATTAGGCAATTTCGGTGGGACCGACATGTCATCTCGGTGGGACCGATATCATTAGGGTTAGGGCATAACGTAATCTCGTTTGGACTGATTACTCAAACTCGGTTGGACCGACTTTGGTAATAAGCTAACAGAGAGTTGGTGAGGCAAACTCGGTGGGACCGATTCGCTCGTCTCGGTGGGACCGAAGCGTTATGAAAAGGAAACAGGGAGTTTGCATTACAGACTCGATAGGACCGATCGCTCATTTCGGTTTGACCAATACGTTACGAAGGGAAATAGAGAGTTTGCAACCCCATCTCAGTGAGACCGAGATCCCTATCGGTGAGGCCGAAAAGACTAGGGTTTCTAGCAGTGGCTATGTAAAATGAACTCGGTTGCGCCGGATGGATCAAATCGGTGGGGCCAAGTTTGACTTTTGGTTTGGGACATATGTGGATATGAGGAAGTGGTTGAGGGCTTTTGGAGCATATCACTAATCAATTTGAGCAAGCAAGCCATTAAGAAACACATCATCCCCTTTTAATAGTATTGGCTTTCCTATAGACTCAATGTGATCTTGGCTCATTAAAATGGAAAATGTAGAGTCTTTGACTTTAAATCTTGAGCCAATCTTTTGTCCTTAGCATTTTGAGGGGTCCACATTCCTTATCCGTGCCATGCCAGTCGTTGAACTTTCCTGAAATATTTATCTTGTAATGGCATTAGTTCAATGAGGTATATCTTGTAATGGCACTTTCAATCTCCCCCTTTTTGGTAATTGATGACAACATATAGATCAAAGCTTTGACAAATGATAATAAGATTGAAATACATTATCACTTTGAGAAGTATGTGACAAACAAGAGCTCCCCCTAAATTTGTGCATTATTTAAAATTTGCTTTGGACTGCAAATGCAAAATGTGTTAGGATCATGGGTTACTCTTGCATGTCACATACATCTTGGTGGAGCGCTCAAAATGATAATAATTGAAATCATGCACTCATCACCAAGCAAAGTGAATGATCATAAATGGATATGAAGGATAATATCATTCAAGCACACATTAAAGTAGCATATGATCAAACACATGATCATCCAAGTATCTCACAAAAGACATAGTGTATCAAGCAAACACACAATAAAGTTCAAGCAAATAAAATGCAAAGAGAGGCAAAACAACACACACTCTCTCTCTCTCAGACTATGATCTATACATATTTCTCCCCCTTTGGCAACAAGTTACCAAAAAGTTAAAATATGCATAGTGCTATGCCTCTCTCAGGCTTGGTCTTCATGAGGTGGTGTAGAGATGACTCCAAGGATGAAAGCTTCTGTAGATGTAGCTGGAGCTGGTGGAGTGGCTGCTGGAGCTGGTGGCACTGAAGTTGTGGCTGCTGGTGCAGATGTAGTAGCTCTTGTATCTGGGACAGGCACTGCAGTAGACCTCTGACTTCTGGATACTCTAGTGAAAGCTTCTATAGTAGACTTGCCCTTCTTCTCCTCCACTTCCTCCTGAAGTTGCTCAACCACTGACTGAATCTCAGTTACCTTGACATCAAGATCATAGAATTTCTTCTCAATGATCCTCTCCAAGCTCTCCTGGTTTTGAGTCAGGGTGGCCAAGCCCTTCTCAATCCTGAAGGTGGATTGGATCAGATACCCAAGATGATCTTGTTTGCTCTTCAAGAACACCTGAGATGCCTCTTCAGCTATTGGCATCTTTGCAGCTTTCTCAGCCCTTGCCTTTCTCTCTTTTCATGTGCTTGCACTGAGGAAGGATCTTCCTCATTCATGACAACAATGTTGTCCTCAAAGTCTGGCCTGAGGGGTAAATGCTCCTTGTCCAACAGATATGTGCCTGTGCCCATCTTGGAGTTGATGAGCACCTGAATTTGTGGAGCGTACCCACAAGACCTCTTCTGATATGCAGTAGTCCTCTTGATTGTTTCCACAATCAGACTCATCACTTTGAACTTTTGAGGGACATCAAATATATGCAGCAAGTTGATGGAGTGTCCTCTTATCATTCTGTGATCTCCAGATTTTGGCAACAGAGTGTGCCTCAGAATGGTATTGATAGTTGGCAGCCCTGACAGCAAGTGCTTCACTGAGCCAAACTTGTGAGTCTCCAGGTCTACATTAGGAATATCCTTGTACATGCTTGCCATTGAGTTATGATCCTTCTTCTTCTTGGCACTAGTAAGATTGCACGTGCAAGGCACGTCTCGACCAATGCTCCATTCAAAAATATATGTATTACGAATCACACCCGCATAAATTAACCACAACAAACATGAATTCAAAGATCCAACTAAAGACACTCTAAGTGCTTGAAGATAAAGCTAGACACCATATTCATCTAGCTATCATCATGTATGTATTTTGAGCAACAATGAGAAGTTCTTCAAAGGAAGAACAATGGTGGCCATGCAGTCCAGTACAGCTGACAGAACATAATACAAGCAGAAAAACAATGTAAATGAATAGACAATTGGTTAAAGCAATGCAACCACAAATAAAGAGCATATAATGGTGGAGAAATGGAACATAATGTAATGGACTATAATGCCCAACCGTGTTATGAATTTTGTAGAGTAACTTCAAAAAATATTGCGAGAAAGAGTACCTTCAAATTTGATTGTGAGATATCATCTATTCTAAGCTGATAACAAGTAAAAATACATCGGGAAGGGAAAATAAAAATGAAGCAATAAAATTTTCTATTGCTATAGTCCAATAAATTTACTTGTATAACATTGTCCATCTCCTTTTGAGATGTCTTCACTTTATTCATATTCGTTATTGAAACATCATTTAGGTTGCTCTTTCGTCAACACACAACATAGGAGATCAATAATAGTTTCGCAATAAAACACAAAAAAGAAAATACACTTCGCAAGCATGTATCATATTACAATATATTTATAGTACTTACCGTGTGGTTCCCACTTCACTTCACTCCACAACCGCAAAACCCTTCTCATCTCATGGTGGCGCGAGAAAATGGTGACGAGCACCTCCTATCATGGTGGTGTGAGGATGAAGGCACTTGCTAGATGCATACTGAATCGAACTCTCCCCCTTTGATCTTCTCGAGTGCTGCCTGTTGTACTCCACTGCTGCCTGATGTTCCGTCCCCGGTCTCCCAAATGGATTCCCTCTCGCGCCATCTCATGATGGCCGTTGAGCAGGCATTAACATCATCTTCTACATCTGGCCATCCCTAACAGTTAACATCACACAAGACAAACAATTTGTGCACAATTCTAGCAGACATACAAATGCAGAAATTCAAGTTGCTATGGATTGAATTCACAGTTGATGCAGCCAAGGGAGCATACCTCTCAGCAAAGTAAATCTCAAGTACGTCTATTTTCATAGATATGACATCAAATCACATTGTTATATTTCACATAACACATGCTAGTTACTCTCATAACACAAGAAGTCATATGACTACAAAACACTTGTAGTTCCTTCTTTCATAGTAAACGCTGACCGAATTATAGTTGCCAACACTCATGCATCACGGTGGCAGGACTAACCCGTAAAATAGCAGGAATATCACTACTATTAAAATCTGTAGCACAAATGCGTAAAATAATCTAAATCCCTGACATTAAAGTGGCTATAGTACAGGAGACTTTTGATTTTCAGTAGAAGTGGTAGCAATCACACACGGAATATTCCTAAAGAAGGCAGAGATGAAGTAGCCCAGAGATAACAATTGGCCAACATGTAGAACATAATACATCAGAAAACTGAAGTGAGCACACCTGAATAGAGGAAGAGAAGTGCAACTGGGATTCCTTGCTATCATCGTGCCATTGCAAGCATGTACAACCACCATGTTGTGGAGCAAATCCTGATGATGGGAGGTGAAAATTAAGAACAAAAGGAGAACACCAATATTCTCTCAATATTAAACAAAATTCAGAACTCACCCATATATGCATCATGAACCTGGGGGATTGAATCTCTTGTTCATGCTGTAATGACAAATAGGATCATGCCAATGAGGTTAGAATTTGAGACACATCTTACCAAAGGAGGCGGAGATACAAGAGAATGTGCAGATATGTTTTGTTGATAACAACAAACCATAAGTTGCAGAGGCGAGAATATAAGGAATCATTCAGACCCAGAGAGAAAGCAGGGTCGTCCGGCATGGTAGGGTGAGGTCCGGTGGGTGAGGCGCCACGAGATCAGGCGTCGAGCGCGGATGGCGAGGTGGCGGAGAATCAGGGGCCAAACGCGTAGCGCGTCAGTTGACTCAGTGGGAGACGACGCGTGGGTGCCCGGAAGAAGGTGGCTCATGCGTCCCCGATGGTGGCTCGCGTGCCTGGCAACGACATGCATCTCGCGTGCCCCGACGGCGGCGCTCGCTGGTAGTGAGGGCGGCTTGTAGACCCTTGGGGATTTTCTCCCGTTCGTGATATTTGATATAGGCTGCGTTCGGAGAGATGGATTAGGTTAAGCGGCAAGCGGTAATTAAGGGAGGGAGGTTAATTGGTGGCAATTAAAGATTGCATGCCCTGCGTAATTGTAGTTGCCGATGGGGGCGTGGGGTCTTTTCCTCTGCGGTATGCGGTGGAGTACGGTCAGTCCATGTAAATTGCTAAATGCACACAGGGAACAGATTAGGTTAAGGCTAGCCGTTAGATTAAGTATTGTGGGCTTAATCATATGGTGGTAAGTAGTCCGTGTACATTTTGTTGGGTGTGTTTAAAAAAGATTATGTTTGATCTTTTATAAGTAGTGTAGATAGACATCCAAGTCATCTTCATGAGCTTCTGGGGCATTGATCAGTCTAGCCAACTCATCAACTGTAGACTGGTACCTTGTACCCTCTGACATCCATACAATTCTGCCATCTGGATAGAAATGAGCAGAGAGAGTAGAATTGCATGATCAGCTCATCATTCCACTTTGTGAGCTTCTGACCAACAAACTTGTCCACTTCACATGCCTTGAAGTTGTCATAAACACCTGGGAAGTGATCTTCATTCTCTCTAATGTAGGTCCAGTCAACCCATCTCATGTCACACACTATGGGCTTCTTGTCAAGCAGGATTGTCTCATAGAAATCTTGTTGTTCCTTTGTATGGAATGTGTAATCCAAAACAGTTTTCCTCCTGACAGCATATGGATCAGCCTTCCTCCACTGTCTCAGTCCTGCATCCTTCCTGATCCTCATGTCCTCTGCAACAGGATGTGCATCATTATGGTTTGGGATCTTTGGCTTTAGCTTCCTTAGCACTTGGGCTTCAGCTTCCTCTTCTTCAGCTTCAGGCACTGGGGCCTTGTTCTTCTCCTCGGCAGGTATGTTCCTTAGGTGTTGGAGTGGCATCTCCCATGAGCTTCTGTGCCTTAGGTGCTGGAGCGGCATCCTCTTCCTCTTCATCATCAGATCTCACCATTGAAGATTTTCCAAGTACTTTGGCTGTTGTTGTTCTTGCCCTCTTCTTCTTATTGTCCTCACCAGCTACCTCTTCTTCAGATTCAATGGTGAACTTCAAAGTTTCACTTGTGGCAACTTTCCTTGGCTTGGATGTAGGTACTCTCCTAGCCAGTGCCTTTCTGTTCATGCCTGGCCTAATTGATGCAGCAATGCCAAACTCTGTCTTCACCACCTTCTTCTTGGAAGTGGCCTCATCCTCAGCTGCAACATAGTCTTCATCCTCTGAATCAGACGTACTCTTCTTCCTTGTTCTAGTATCTGCCTTGGGCAAGTTACTAGGTGTGCTCCTGCTGCCCTCATAATAGCTGCTAGAGGGACTAGTGCCCTCACTCAACTGCTCTTGCTGTTCAGACCTATTCTGGCTGTCACTCTAGTCAGACCTGTTCTGGCTGTCACTCTGGTCAGACATCTTGCAGGCAAACTGTCAGCAGACCCTGTGAATAGGTTCTAGATGAGGTAGAGTAGATGAGCATCACAAAGTACAGAGGTTTTGCAAAAAAAAAAATTGAGTCAAAAAGCTTAGTTTTATTTCTCTACAGAGTTGATCTCGGAGCTTCCGAATTGACAAACTCGGTGATACCGAAGCAACACTTGGATCCTAAACTAGTGAACTCGGTTGGACCGAGTCATAGTTCGGTGGCACCGAGATTGCTAGGGTTTCGCAGAATCCTGAACTCGGTCACATCGATTTTCACGTTTCGGTCAGACCAAAAAGCGCATGTGCAATGGCCTAAGCTGAATCAGTGAGACCGATTTCTACATTCCGGTCGGTCCGAGATGAGTTCTGCGGAGGGCTAACCTTAAAATTTTCAAATCAATCTAGACCTAAGTAAGATTTAGCTTGATAGATTAATCTCATTTGTGGCAAGAAACATGGCATTGTCCTTGTGCTAGGAATCGGAGTGAAAATGACAGCAGAAGGGGTCGAACACGTACCCTAGAACAGCGAGTGTTCGCTACGGCGGCAACGGCGGAGCAGAATCCGTCGATGGCGGCAGAATCCAACGGCGAGAGGTCGTTGGCGGCGAGGATACGATCCGGAGACCCGAGGGGGCAGAGCAGGACACGCGCGGGCTGAGAGGATTTGAAGTAATTTCCAAAATCTCACCCATGGGTATTTATATCCTGACCCTGTCGGTGTGATCGAGTGGAACAACTCGGTGGCACTGAGATTGCAGAATCGCAAGCGGTTGCTGCAACTCGGTGTGACCGAAGTGTTCAAATCGGTTGCACCGAGATGTAAACATAGATAAACTTAGTGAACTCGGTTTGACCGAAATGGATTTCTCGGTCAGACCGAAATGCACAAAGAGGTTTTGGAAGTTTAAGTCTATGACGAATTGGGGACTCTGAGTGCTCTTCACATAGAGTGGTTCAAATCTGACTTGATCAAACTTTGTGATGTAGCATGAATAGAGTTTGAGATGAGAAAAGCATAGATAGCTAGAGAAGGTTCTTAGGCATTCTTATCCATCCACTTGGCAAAAGAAAAGGAGCCCAACAGACAAAGCAACAAGTGGATGTCCTCGAATGAGTAAAATATGCAACCAACATGCTCACGCAATAAGATGGCAAATGAAATATGTGGCAAAGCATGCACAAACAATTCTAGCATCTATCAAATAATTGGCGATGACTAGGTCATCTATATATGAGTATATTGACTTAGGAGTCAAATGAGAACATTTGATCATAGGTCATACTCATCATTTAAGCTCAAGTGGGGTTACCACTTCTATACCTACCTATACTAATTACAGACTCCCAAGAAATTACCAGGTTAATTAGAATTTATGAACCGTTCATCTCTGGTGGGACCGAATTATTATGGTATAGATCCACTCAATAAATCTTAGGCCAAGCAAAAAACAAGAGATGCCACGTCTCTACAGATTCCCTAAAAAAACTCCCACGATCCAACTCTCCCCATATCTCATGTATATCCCCCCCAAAAAAAACAATCTCACGTATATCTCCCTCAAGTCCAACTGCCTCATGGTTCAAATATCTCAATCTGTTAAAATAAAAAAAACTCCCACGATCCAACTCCCCCAATCTCTCATGTATCTCCCAAAAAAATATCTCACGTATATCTCCCTCATGATCCAAATCTCTTAATCTCTCACGTACGCATCTCTCTCCTGTTGTGATGGAAAAAAGAGCCAACCTGACCTAACTTACATGTATTAAAAGTCAGTTTTCAAGGATCCACGTTAATCCTAGGTCTGAGTTTGTTTTGTTGGGAAAAAAAGAAAGCCCACGTTGATCCCCTACATGCGACATCCGATCTCCTCTTTCTAGCTGCCGCCTCTCAACTCCTCCTTTCTGGCTCCACAACCCCCTGATCTGTTTGTTTCTAAATCATCAAATTAACTTATATTATAATCTGTAATGATCATGCTGCACACGTGAGGTACAGGTTAATTAATTATGCACCTTCATAACTGTGAGCGTGCGCATTGAAACCGCAAAATCCCCATCTCTCCTCATGCCGCGTGCCACTCCTCTCGACCACTCTGCCGCTCAACTGCTCTGCTATAACTTTATGATGCTCTTAACAAACATGGTCCTATTAATCGTGAACTGATTAGTTGTAGGGCTATTGAACATATTTACTGCAGTTTGGCGCAAAATCCTTCAGCTTAACCATTCCTACATGTACATTATCCTGCATATATACATCATTAAATGGCGTTCTGTTCAGCCTAAATGATTACTATTCTGTAAACAAGCACTATCTATGACACGTGTGTGTGCGAGCGCGCGTGTGCATGTGTGTGTGTGTGTGTGTGTGTGTGTGTGTGTGTGTGTGTGTGTGTGTGTGTGTGTCAGATTTCATTAGGTTCGAAGGAAGTTTACCTTACATACCATGATTGTTTTCTTTTCCAGATTACTGCTGCACACTCAGATTCATTCCCTTTCCTTTTTTCTTGACAAAACACAACATCACTGCATTTAAATTCAGAACATGAAGTAAAGTTCAATGAAACATGTAGGGAGCTAGACATGAGAGAAATAAAACAGCAAGATTAAATCATCTGGACATCCTTCAGACGACTGTAGTTTCATGATGGAACTAGGTGCACGGTTAAATATTTATATGCACATAATTTTCTCGCTCGATAATAGCAAACAACTGTAGTTTCATAGGCAAAGGAAATGAAAAAAGTAGTGCCCTATAACAAAGTAGCACCGGTCTTAAAGTACGCTATTACAGTGCTATATCGCACGATAGGATGCTATTAGCGAGACATTGTATACATTGATTTATCTAGCGAGACTATTATCAACACACTATGGCATTCTATCAGCAGCGCTATAATGCGCTATTTTTTCAGTCAGAAAAAGTATCCAAATTGCCGACTATTGATTTGATAGATTATTTATGCATCTGATCACAATGTTTCACTATTAGTTTTTTTAAGATACCAAGAAAGGTTGATTTTCAGTAACTTGATTGACACTACCCTTTTTCTGTTAGAGCTATTGCCACATGCCCACATGATCCTATGTAAAAACAAATTCCAGTTTTTTTCCAGAAGTTCCTCTTAGAGTTATCCTTTGAGATAACAAATAATTGTTTCTAAGTAGTTATCTTTCATATTCAACTAATAAGAGCTACTTCACAAATTCTTTTATTGAAAAGAAATTCCTCACGATATTTCATGGAAGCATACATGTTATGCTAATAGATCAGGAAAAGCCAATTGTGTCACTGTAACCTGAAGGTTTTGCCCTTACCTTAAATTATCAAAATTAGTTTCAGATTTACATAATGATCTGTTGATGGTACTGCATGTACTATATTTCCAATACATGTCAAGCATCAGAGTATATCCAGATCCAGCATGGATCTATTACTTTTTGTGGTCATGAGAGATCTATGTCTTACTTTATGTGTAATTCCTTTTCAAATTTCGGTACAACAATTCATCTCAAGCTTTTATGTCAAACATTTATTTACATAAGCAATAAAAAGCTGCCATAAAAGCGCATACTTCTAAATACAAGATCTGATATACATGTTTTTTTTTGCGGATGATATACACTCTCTCGATATACATGTTTTATAGAGATGAGTAAATGCTTGCATAAATCTGAATACAAGATCTGATATACATGTTTAATTTACATAAATGTGCATATAGCGTATATGTACTTAAGCAAAGAATGCTGAAATATAGGTGTACCAGTTGGTGAGACATACATATGAATTTACATCTTTAGTGTTTACTTTATGTTCCTTAACTGCTAGCCCGTGCAGGTGCACGGGTTGACGACTAGTTTACATAAAGCATTGTTGTGTTCATATCATTTGAGTTGCTTTAGCTCAATTCTTTAGAGTAAAGCTCCCCCTAGATGTGAGATCCCCCCTAAGAGGGATGAACTAACCTTGGGTTTTGTCGATGATGACTTCATGTAGGTGTTGAAGATTGATGTCTACTACGCAACCTTCTTCTTGTAGACGTTGTTGGGCCTCCAAGTGCAGAGCTTTGTAGGACAGTAGCAAATTTACCTCAAGTGGATGACCTAAGGTTTATCAATCCGTGGGAGGCGTAGGATGAAGATGGTATCTCTCAAACAACCCTGCAACCAAATAACAAAGAGTCTCTTGTGTCCCCAACACACCCAATACAATGGTAAATTGTATAGGTGCACTAGTTCGGCGAAGAGATGATGATACAAGTGCAATATGGATGGAAGATATAGGTTTTTGTAATCTGAAAATATAAAAACAGCAAGGTAACTAGTGGTAAAAGTGCGCGTAAACGGTATTGCAATGCTAGGAAACAAGGCCTAAGGTTCATACTTTAACTAGTGCAAATTCTCTCAACAATAATAACATAACTGGATCATATAACTATCCCTCAACATGCAACAAAGAGTCACTCCAAAGTCACTAATAGCGGAGAACAAACGAAGAGATTATTGTAGGGTATGAAGCCACCTCAAAGTTATCCTTTCTGATCGATCTATTCAAGATCTGTAGTAAAATAACACGAAGCTATTCTTTCCATTCGATCTATCATAGAGTTCGTACTAGAATAACACCTTAAGACACAAATCAACCAAAACCCTAATGTCACCTCAAGTATCCATGGGCATGATTATACGATATGCATCACACAATCTCAAATTTATCTATTCAACCAACGCAAAGTACTTCAAAGAGTGCCCCAAAGTTTCTACCGGAGAGTCAAGACGAAAACGTGTGCCAACCCCTATGCGTAAGTTCTCAAGGTCACTGAACCCGCAAGTTGATCACCAAAACATACATCAAGTAGATCATGTGAATATCCCATTGTCACCATAGATAAGCACGTGCAAGACATCCATCAAGTGTTCGCAAATCCTTAAAGACTCAATCCGATAAGATAACTTCAAAGGGAAAACTCAATCCATTACAAGAGAGTAGAGGGGGAGAAACATCATAAGATCCAACTATAATAGCAAAGCTCGCGATACATCAAGATCGTGCCGAATCAAGAACACGAGAGAGAGAGAGAGAGAGAGAGAGAGAGAGAGAGATCAAACACATAACTACTGGTACATACCCTCAGCCCCAAGGGTGAACTACTCCCTCCTCATCATGGAGAGAGCCGGGATGATGAAGATGGCCACCGGTGAGGGATCCCCCCTCCAGCAGGGTGCCAGAACAGGGTCTTGATTGGTTTTTGGTGGCTATAGAGGCTTGCGGCGGCGGAACTCCCGATCTATTGTGCTCCTCGATGTTTTTAGGATATATGGATATATATATAGGCGAAAGAAGTCGGCCAGGGGAGCCACGAGGGGCCCACGAGGGTGGGGGCGCGCCCAGGGGGTAGGGCGCGCCTCCATGCCTCGTTGCTTTCCTGACATCTACTCCAAGTCTCCTGGATTGCTTATGTTCCAAAACTAACTCTCCCGAAGGTTTCATTCCGTTTGGACTCCGTTTGATATTCCTTTTCTGCGAAACACTGAAATAGGCAAAACACAGCAATCTGGGCTGGGCCTCCGGTTAATAGGTTAGTCCCAAAAAATGATATAAAAGTGTTTAGTAAAGCCCATAAACATCCAAAACGGGTAATATAATAGCATGGAGCAATCAAAAATTAAAGATACATTGGAGACGTATCAAAGATGTGGATGCTCAATGTTGTTGTAGATCATTTGGAGCAATCCGTCGGAGTGAGTTGCACTTTTAATACCTACACGGGTTAGTCCCACAAAGAACAAGCAAGGATATCCATAGACAAAGAGTGATGCACACACAAGATGATGTCCATGAAAGCATTAGGTTACCTTGTCCCTTGTCTTACCAACAAGAGAGTTTGTGACTCCTTGAACTAGTGCAAGATGTGGAAGTTGATTGCACTTGTCCTTGCCAAAATGATGTGAGTGAAGAATAGTGGCGGAGTCACCCTCAAGAACTCTCTAGTCATTCTTCTTTGGGATCCACATCATCTTGATGGGAATCCTTGGGGTTGTAGTGGAACTTGATGAAGTAGAACTTGATGTAGTCTTGGGAACCCACTTGACCAAGACCTTGGGAGCTTCTTCAAATGCATCAATCTCCTATTGAAGCTTGTCCTTGCCTTTTTGCTTGTGGTCTTGTGGTGGAAGATCATCCTCAGCTTGTGTCCCTAGAAAGAAGTAGGATCATAATTCTCTTGTTGGGGAACAAACTTCGTCTTGGGGTATTGATCTTCTTCCCACTCAAATCCATTGGCATTGAACTTTCGTTCAAAAGCAACACCTTGATTCTTCCGGTGCCTTCCTTGTCTGCATACAATTTTCTCAAATTGCTTACTTCCGGCAAGGCTCTTGTAGACACCCTTCTCTATAATTCCGTTCAATAAGCTATTTTCTTGCTCAAGTGTAACTTGGCTAAGAGAATTGGTAGTGGAATCAAGAGAATTACTAGAAGCAACAGCATTGGATTTAGCATGATTATTGTTACTACTAGAAGAAGAATCTTTCTTACTCTTGTTACTAGACTTGACTTGTGGCATGTAAGTAGATAAGAGTAAACACTTGGCAATGTAAGAAGAACTTTTCTTGCGAAGATCATCATTGATTGCATTTAAAAATGCATGCTCTTGCTCAAGGTTGAGCTTTTCAAAGTGTAACTTCTCATGAGTCTTTAAAAGTTCTCGGTGATCTTCCAAGGTAGTTTCATGAGCTAACTTAAGAGTGTTTAGTTCTTTAGTTTGGTGCTCAATCTTCTCGTTATCATTGTCATTCGTTTTATCTTGATTAGCATGATTAATTGATGTTTCATCATAGTATTCATCACTAGAGTTGTCAACAAGTAAATCATCATCACCTAACAAGTCATCTTCATCACTATTGAAATCAACATACTCGGGGTGTGATACCTTTTTGCCTTTAGCCATGATGCATCTTCCAATTCCTTAATTTGGTGAGTCAAATATGTCATAGGAGTTGGTTGACACAAGTGCTAGACCGGCAACACCTTCATCTTGAGTATATTCGGAGTCGGAGTGATAGCTTCTCTCGGAGTGATGGTCGCAGTCAGAGCCGGATGCCCATTCACCAACATGAGCTTGATGTCTTCGCTTTGTGTAGATCTTTGATGATTTGTCCTTCCTTTGTGAATCCTTGCTTCTCTGGGAGGTTCTTCATTCATAATAATCATATCTACTCCTCCTCTCTCTTGGTGGTGATTCTTCTCTTCTATTTCTTCTTTTGGGTGAATCTTCTGTCCTTTTGTAAGGAGACGTACACTCATTGGAATAGTGTCCGGGTCTTCCAAAATTGTAGCAATTACGTTCATGACTCGAAGATCTTTTGTCATTGTAGGACCTTGACTTGGAGCTTCTTTCCTTGCTTCTACTCTTGTAGAACTTGTTGAAGTTTTTCACCATTAAGCTCAATTGCTCATTGAAGGTTTGTTTCTTACTTGATGATGTAGGAGCATCACATGAGGCTTTGTAAGCACCACTTGACTTGTTGTGAAGCTCTTCCTTATCCTTGAGTGACATCTCATGAGCAACAATTCTTCCAATGACTTCCGTTGGCTTGAGATCTTTGTAATTGGGCATCATTTGGATCAATGTGCACACGGTATCATATTTTCCATCCAAGGCTCTTAGGATCTTCTTGATGACGAATTTGTCGGTCATCTCTTCACTTCCTAAGCCGGCAATATCATGTGTGATGAGAGAAACCCTAGAGTACATTTCAGCGACACCTTCACCATCCTTCATTTTGAACTTGTCAAGTTGACTTTGAAGCACATCCAATTTGGATTCCTTGACGGAGTCGGTACCTTCGTGCATGTCAATCAAGGTATCCCAAATTTCCATTGCATTCTCAAGGCGGCTGATTTTGTTGAATTCTTCGGGGCACAATCCGTTGAAGAGGATATCACAAGCTTGAGCGTTGTATTGCAGCATCTTCAACTCTTCCGCGGTAGCTTCATGGTTCGGTTCTCTCCCACCGAAGAATTCATCTTGCAAGCCAATCTACACAATATCCCAAACAGTGGGGTTATGTCCAAGAATATGCATTTTCATCTTATGCTTCCAACTAGCAAAGTACCATCAAAATAAGGACCTCTATGGTGGTAATTTCTCTTGCTAGACGCCATACTCTCCTAGGTTGTATAAGCAAGGCTATGATCACCAAAAGCTATGGAAATCAAGGCAAATGGAGACCAAAGCTCTGATACCAATTGTAGGATCGAAAGTATGTCTAGAGGGGGGTGATTAGACTACTTGACCAAATAAAAACTTAACCTTTTCCCAATTTTAGTTCTTGGCAGATTTTAACAACTTAGCACAAGTCAAGCAATCTTAACACAATTCAAGCAAGCATGCAAAGAGTATATGAGCAGCGGAAAGTAAAGCATGCAACTTGCAAGAATGTAAAGGGATGGATTTGGAGAGTGCAAACACAATAGGAGACACGAATGTTTTTGTCGTGGTTCCGATAGGTGTTTCTATCGTACATCCACGTTGATGGAGACTTCAACCCACGAAGGGTAACGGCTGTGCGAGTCCATGGAGGGCTCCACCCATGGAGGGTCCACGAAGAAGCAACCTTGTCTATCCCACATGTCCATCACCCACGAAGGACTTGCCTCACTAGGGTAGATCTTCACGAAGTAGGCGATCTCCTTGCCCTTACAAACTCCTTGGTTCACTCCACAATCTTGTTGGAGGCTCCCAAGTGACACCTAACCAATCTAGGAGACACCACTCTCCAAAAGGAAATAGATGGTGTGTTGATGATGAACTCCTTGCTCTTGTGCTTCAAATGATAGTCTCCCCAACACTCAACTCACTCTCGTAGGATTGGATTTTGTGGAAAGATCATTTGAGTGGAAAGCAACCTGGGGGAAGGCTAGAGATCAAGATTCATATGGTTGGATTGGAATATCTTGGTCTCAACACATGAGTAGGTGTCTCTCTCTCAGAAAATGGGTAGTGGAAGTGTAGGCACGTTCTGATGGCTTCCCTCACGAATGAGGAGAGGGTGGAGGGGTATATATAGCCTCCACATAAAATCTAACCACTACACACATTACACCAAACTCGGTGGGACCGAATCAGAAAATTCGGTCGAACCGATTTAGTACATATGTGACCGTTAGGCAATTTCAGTGGGACCGACATGTCATCTCGGTGGGACCGATATCATTAGGGTTAGGGCATAACATAATCTCGGTTGGACCGATTACTCAAACTCGGTTGGACCGACTTTGGTAATAAGCTAACAGAGAGTTGGTCAGGCAAACTCGGTGGGACCGATTCACTCGTCTCGGTGGGACCGAAGCGTTACGAAAAGGAAATAGGGAGTTTGCATTACAGACTCGGTGGGACCGATCACTCATCTCGGTTTGACCGAGACATTACAAAGGGAAACTGAGAGTTTGCAACCCCATCTCGGGTGAGACCGAGATCCCTATCGGTGAGACCGAAAAGACTAGTGTTTCTGGCAGTGGCTATGTCAAATGAACTCGGTGGCGCCGGATGGATCAAATCGGTGGGGCCAAGTTTGACTTTTGGTTTGGAACATATGTGGATATGAGAAAGTGGTTGAGGGCTTTTGGAGCATATCACTAAGCAATTTGAGCAAGCAAGCCATTAAGCAACACCTCATCCCCTTTTAATAGTATTTGCTTTCCTATAGACTCAATGTGATCTTGGATCACTAAAATAGAAAATGTAAAGTCTTGGACTTTAAAGCTTGAGCCAATCTTTTGTCCTTAGCATTTTGAGGGGTCGACATTCCTTATCCATGTCATGCCAATCATTGAACTTTCCTAAAATATTTATCTAGTAAAGACATTAGTTCAATGAGCTATATGTTGTTAATCATTACCAAAACCACCCAGGGATAGTTGCACTTTCACCTTCACATCTAGATCATGAATCTTTGTCTCAATAATCCTCTTAAGACTCTCATGATTCTGAGTCAGAGTGGATAATCCCTTCTCAATCCTCAAGGTAGCCTCAATCAGATAGTTGAGTTGATCTTGCTTGGTCTTGAGCATCACCTGTGAAGCATCTGGAGCACTAGCTGGCTTTGCTGCTTTTGCAGCCTTTGCTTTCTCTCTCTTCTCCTGGGCTCACATGTTGGATGGGATGCATCCATGACAACCTCATTTCTCTGAAAGTCTGGCCTCAGGGGAAGATGCTCTTTGTCAAGAAGATATTTCACTGTCCCCATCTTGGAGTTGATAAGCATCTGAATATGAGGGGCATATCCACAAGATCTCTTTTGATTTGCTGCAGTTCTCTTCACTGTTTCAGCAATGAGACTCATAACCTTGAACTTCTACGGCACATCAAATAAGTGAAGCAAATTGATAGAATGGCCACGGATCATCCTATGATCTCCTGACTTGGGCAACAAAGTGTGCCTCAGAATAGTGTTAATGGTGGTCAAGCCAGAGAGAAGATAGTAGATGGATCCAAACTTATGAGTCTCCAAAGCCTTATCAGAAATTTCCTGGTACATATGTGCCATGGAGTTGTGGTCCTTCCTGGGCTTGACATACACATCAATATCATCCTCATGTTCAGTAGGGGCATTGATCAACTTGGCCCATTCGGCAATAGTAGACTGATACCTAGTTCCTTCTATCATCAAGACTATCTTGTTATCCGGATAGAAGTGTGAAGTGGAGTAGAATTGCATAATCATCTCATCATTCTACTTTGTCAATTTCTGTCCAACAAATTTGTCCACTTCATTCATCCTGAAGCTCTCATGCACTCCAGGGAGGTAATCTTCATTCTCATCAATATACTCCCAGTCAACCCACTTCATATCACAGACTATAGGCTTCTTATCCAACAAGACTGTTTCATAAAAGTCATGCTGTTCCTTGGTGTTGAAACGGTAGTCAATGGCAGTCCTTCTCCTGGCAGCATAGGGATCACACAGTCTCCATAGTCTCAGACCCGCACCTTTTCTGTCCTTCATGTTTTCAGCAATGGTGGATGCTTATCATCATGATCAGGTATCTTTGGCTTTAATTTTCTAAGAACTTGTTGCTCTTATTCTTCTTGAACTTCTGGTACTGGGGCCTTGTTCTTCTCAGCAGTAGAGATATTACTGGTGGATCTCTTGGGTGCGGATGGCTTTGAAGCTTGAGCAGCAGCAAGCTTGGGGGCTGTCTTGGGCTTAGATGGAGCAGCCCCAGACTTAATAGCATCCCCCATAAGCTTTTGGGTCTTTGCAGGAGGTGCAACAGGCTCTTCCTCCTCCTCCTCTTCAGAATCTCTGATCATAGAATGAAGGAAATATGCCCTAGAGGCAATAATAAAGTTATTATTTATTTCCTTATATCATGATAAATGTTTATTATTCATGCTAGAATTGTATTAACCGGAAACATAATACATGTGAGAATACATAGACAAACAGAGTGTCACTAGTATGCCTCTACTTGACTAGCTCGTTAATCAAAGATGGTTATGTTTCCT
Organism: Triticum dicoccoides; assembly: GCF_002162155.2. NCBI lineage: Eukaryota > Viridiplantae > Streptophyta > Magnoliopsida > Poales > Poaceae > Triticum > Triticum dicoccoides. Next base: position 710,860,281 of record NC_041386.1, on the reverse strand, counting down.
AACCATGAACAATGAGTTGTTATTTGATTAACGAGGTCACATCATTAGTAGAATGATCTGATTGACATGACCCATTCCATTAGCTTAGCACCTGATCGTTTAGTATGTTGCTATTGCTTTCTTCATGACTTATACATGTTCCTATGACTATGAGATTATGCAACTCCCGTTTGCCGGAGGAACACTTTGGGTATTACCAAACGTCACAACGTAAATGGGTGATTATAAAGGAGTACTACAGGTGTCTCCAATGGTCGATGTTGGGTTGGCATATTTCGAGATTAGGATTTGTCACTCCGATTGTCGGAGAGGTATCTCTGGGCCCTCTCGGTAATACACATCACATAAGCCTTGCAAGCATTACAACTAATATGTTAATTGTGAGATGATGTATTACGGAACGAGTAAAGAGACTTGCCGGTAACGAGATTGAACTAGGTATTGGATACCGACGATCGAATCTCGGGCAAGTAACATACCGATGACAAAGGGAACAACGTATGTTGTTATGCGGTCTGACCGATAAAGATCTTCGTAGAATATGTAGGAACCAATATGGGCATCCAGGTCCCGCTATTGGTTATTGACCAGAGACATGTCTCGGTCATGTCTACATTGTTCTCGAACCCGTAGGGTCCGCACGCTTAAGGTTACGATGACAGTTATATTATGAGTTTATGCATTTTGATGTACCGAAGGTTGTTCGGAGTCCCGGATATGATCACGGACATGACGAGGAGTCTCGAAATGGTCGAGACGTAAAGATTGATATATTGGAAGCCTATGTTTGGACATCGGAAGTGTTCCGGGTGAAATCGGGATTTTACCGGGTTACCGGGAGGTTACCGGAACCCCCCGGGAACCATATGGGCCTTCATGGGCCTTAGTGGAAAGGTGAAAGGGCTGCCCACCAGGGCTGCGCGCCTCCCCCCTTCCCCTAGTCCTATTAGGACTAGGAGAGGTGGCCGGCCACCCTTCTCCCTCTTTCCCCCTTGGGAATCCTAGTTGGAATAGGATTGGGGGGGGAGTCCTACTCCCGGTAGGAGTAGGACTCCTCCTGCGCCTCTCCCTCTTGGCCGGCGCACCCTCCCCCCTTGGCTCCTTTATATACGGAGGCAGGGGCACCTCTAAACACACAAGTTGACACAAGTTGATCCACGTGATCGATTCCTTAGCCGTGTGCGGTGCCCCCTGCCACCATATTCCTCGATAATACTGTAGCAGAGTTTAGGCAAAGCCCTGCTGCTGTAGTTCATCAAGATCGTCACCACGCCGTCGTGCTGACGAAACTCTTCCCCGACACTTTGCTGGATCGGAGTCCGGGGATCGTCATCGAGCTGAATGTGTGCTCGAACTCGGAGGTGCCGTAGTTTCGGTGCTTGATCGGTTGGATCGTGAAGACGTACGACTACTTCCTCTACGTCGTGTCATTGCTTCCGCAGTCGGTCTGCGTTGGGTACGTAGACAACACTCTCCTCTCGTTGCTATGCATCACATGATCCTGTGTGCGCGTAGGAAAATTTTGAAATTACTACGAAACCCAACAGTGGCATCCGAGCCTAGGTTAATGATGTTGATGTTATATGCACGAGTAGAACACAAGTGAGTTGTGGACGATACAAGTCATACTGCCTACCAGCATGTCATATTTTGGTTCAGCGGTATTGTTGGACGAGACGACCCGGACCAACCTTACGCGTACGCTTACGCGAGACCGGTTCCCTCGACGTGCTTTGCACAGAGATGGCTTGCGGGCGACTGCCTCTCCAACTTTAGTTGAACCAAGTATGGCTACGCCCGGTCCTTGCGAAGGTTAAAACGGAGTCTATTTGACAAACTATCGTTGTGGTTTTGATGCGTAGGTGAGATTGGTTCTTACTTAAGCCCGTAGCAGCCACGTAAAACATGCAACAACAAAGTAGAGGACGTCTAACTTGTTTTTGCAGGGACTGTTGTGATGTGATATGGTCAAGGCATGATGCTGAATTTTATTGTATGAGATGATCATGTTTTGTAACCAAGTTATCGGCAACTGGCAGGAGCCATATGGTTGTCGCTTTATTGTATGCAATGCAATCGCGATGTAATGCTTTACTTTATTACTAAACGGTAGTGATAGTCGTGGAAGCATAAGATTGGCGAGACGACAACGATGCTACGATGGAGATCAAGGTGTCGCGCCGGTGACGATGGTGATCATGACGGTGCTTCGGAGATGGAGATCACAAGCACAAGATAATGATGGCCATATCATATCACTTATATTGATTGCATGTGATGTTTATCTTTTTATGCATCTTATCTTGCTTTGATTGACGGTAGCATTATAAGATGATCTCTCACTAAATTATCAAGAAGTGTTCTCCCTGAGTATGCACCGTTGCAAAAGTTCTTCGTGCTGAGACACCACGTGATGATCGGGTGTGATAGGCTCTACGTTCAAATACAACGGGTGCAAAACAGTTGCACACGCAGAATACTCAGGTTAAACTTAACGAGCCTAGCATATGCAGATATGGCCTCGGAACACGGAGACCGAAAGGTCGAGCGTGAATCATATAGTAGATATGATCAACATAATGATGTTCACCGATGAAACTACTCCATCTCACGTGATGATCGGTTATGGTTTAGTTGATTTGGATCACGTGATCACTTAGAGGATTAGAGGGATGTCTATCTAAGTGGGAGTTCTTAAGTAATATGATTAAATTGAACTTAAATTTATCATGAACTTAGTCCTGGTAGTATTTTGCAAATCATGTTGTAGATCAATAGCTCGCGTTGTTGCTTCCCTGTGTTTATTTTAATATGTTCCTAGAGAAAATTGTGTTGAAAAATGATAGTAGCAATGTTGCGGATTTGATCCGTGATCTGAGGTTAAATCCTCATTGCTGCACAGAAGAATTATGTCCTTAATGCACCGCTAGGTGACAGACCTATTGCAGGAGCAGATGCAGAAGTTATGAACGTCTGGATAGCTTAATATGATGACTACTTGATAGTTTAGTGCACCATGCTTAAACGGCTTAGAATCGGGACTTCAAAGACGTTTTGAACGTCATGGACCATATGAGATGTTCCAGGAATTGAAGTTAATATTTCAAGCAAATACCCGAGTTGAGAGATATGAAGTCTCCAACAAATTCTATAGCTAAAAGATATAGGAGAATCGCTCAACTAGTGAGCATGTGCTCAGATTGTCTGGGTACTTCAATCGCTTGAATCAAGTGGGAGTTAATCTTCCAGATAAGATAGTGATTGACAGAATTCTCTAGTCACCATCACCAAGTTAGTAGAACTTCGTGATGAACTATAGTATGCAAGGGATGACGAAAATGATTCCCGAGCTCTTCGTGATGTTGAAATTAACGAAGGTAGAAATCAAGAAAGAGCATCAAGTGTTGATGGTTGACAAGATCACTAGTTTCAAGAAAAGGGCAAAGGGAAAGGAAGGGAACTTCAAGTGGAAAGACAAGCAAGTTGTCACTCCCACGAAGAAGCCCAAAGCTGAACCAAAGCCTGAAACTGAGTGCTTACACTGCAAAGGAAATGGTCACTGGAAGCGGAACTACCCTAAATATTTGGTGGATAAGAAGGATGGCAAAGTGAAAAAGGGTATATTTGATATACAGGTGTTTGATGTGTGCTTTACTGGTGTTTATAGCAACCCCTCGGTATTTGGTACTGGTTCAGTTGCTAAGAGTAGTAACTCGAAACGGGAGTTGCAGAATAAACAGAAACTAGTTAAGGGTGAAGTGATGATGTATGTTGAAAGTAGTTTCAAGATTGATATGATCATCATCGCACACTCCCTATTCTTTCGGGATTAGTGTTGAACCTAAATAAATGTTATTTGGTGTTTGCGTTGAGCATGAATATGATTTGATCATGTTTATTGCAATACGGTTATTCATTTAAGTAAGAGAATAAACTGTTGTTCTATTTACATGAATAAAACCTTATATGGTTACACACCCAATGAAAATGGTTCATTGGATCTCGATCATAGTGATACACATATTCATAATATTGATGCCAAAAGATGCAAAGTTAATGATAGTGCAACTTATTTGTGGCACTGCCGTTTGGGTCATATCGGTGTAAAGCGCATGAAGAAACTCCATAAAGATGGATTTTCGGAATCACTTGGTTATGAATCATTTGATGCTTGCGAACCGTGCCTTTTGGGCAAGATGACTAAAACTCCGTTCTTCGGAACAATGGAACGAGTTACTGACTTGTTGGAAATAATACATACCGATGTATGCGATCCAATGAGTGCTGATGCTCGTGGCAAGCATCGTTGTTTTCTGACCTTCACAAGATGATTTGAGCAGATATGGGTATATCTACTTGATGAAACATAAGTCTGAAATAGTTGAAAGGTTCAAAGAATTTCAGAGTGAAGTGGAAAAATCATTGTAACAAGAAAATAAAGTTTCTGCGATCTGATCACGGAGACAAATATTTGAGTTACAAGTTTGGTCTTCAATTAAAACAATGTGGAATAGTTTCACAGCTCACGCCACCTGGAACACCACATCGTTATGGTGTGTCCGAACGTCGTAACCGCACTTTATTTGATATGGTGCGATCTATGATATCTCTTTACCACTATCGTTTTGGTTATGCATTAGAGACAGCTGCATTCACGTTTTAAAATATGGCACCATCAAAATCCGTTGAGACGACGCCTTATGAACTATGGTTTGACAAGAAACCAAAGTTGTCGTTTCTTAAAGTTTGGAGCTGCGATGCTTATGTGAAAAAGCTTCAACCTGATAAGCTCGAACCCAAATCGGAGAAATGTGTATTCATAGGATACCCAAAGGAAATTGTTGGGTACACCTTCTATCACAGATCCGAAGGCAAAACATTCGTTGCTAATAATGGATCCTTTCTAGAGAAGGAGTTTCTCTCGAAAGAAGTGAGTGGGAGGAAAGTAGAACTTGACGAGGTAACTGTACCTGCTCCCTTACTGGAAAGTAGTTCATCACAGAAAACGGTTTCAGTGACACCTACACCAGTTAGTGAGGAAGCCAATGATAATGATCATGAAACTTCAGATCAAGATACTACTGAACTTCGTAGATCAACCAGAGTAAGATCCGCACCAGAGTGGTACAGTAATCCTGTTCTGGAGGTCATGCTACTAGATCATGATGAACCTACGAACTATGAAGAAGCGATGGTGAGCCCAGATTCCGCAAAGTGGCTAGAAGCCATGAAATCTGAGATGGGATCCATGTATGAGAACAAAGTATGGACTTTGGTTGACTTGCCCGATGATCGGCAAGCGATTGAGAATAAATGGATCTTTAAGAAGAAGACTGACGCTGATGGTAATGTTACTGTCTACAAAGCTCGACTTGTCGCAAAAGGTTTTCGGCAAGTTCAAGGAATTGACTATGATGAGACCTTCTCACCCGTAGCGATGCTTAAGTCCGTCCGAATCATGTTAGCAATTGCCGCATTTTATGATTATGAAATTTGGCAAATGGATGTCAAAACTGCATTCCTGAATGGATTCCTGGAAGAAGAGTTGTATATGATGCAACCATAAGGTTTTGTCGATCCAAAGGGAGCTAACAAAGTGTGCAAGCTCCAGCGATCCATTTATGGACTGGTGCAAGCCTCTCGGAGTTGGAATAAACGTTTTGATAGTGTGATCAAAGCATTTGGTTTTATACAGACTTTTGGAGAAGCCTGTATTTACAAGAAAGTGAGTGGGAGCTCTGTAGCATTTCTGATATTATATGTGGATGACATATTATTGATTGGAAATGATATAGAATTTCTGGATAGCATAAAGGGATACTTGAATAAAAGTTTTTCAAGAAAAGACCTCAGTAAAAGCTACTTATATATTAAGAATCAAGATCTATTGAGATAGATCAAGACACTTGATAAGATTTTCAATGACTACATACCTTGGCAAGATTTTGAAATAGTTCAAAATGGAACAGTTAAAGAAAGAGTTCTTGCCTGTGTTGCAAAGGTATGAAATTGAGTAAGACTCAAATCCCGATCACAGCAGAAAATAGAAAGAGAATGAAAAGTCATTCCCTATGCCTCAGTCATAGGTTCTATAAAGTATGCTATGCTATGTACCAGACCTATTGTATACCTTGCTCTGTATTTGGCAAGGGAGTACAATAGTGATCTAGGAGTAGATCACTGGACATTGGTCAAGAATATCCTTAGTAAGGACTAAGGAGATGTTTCTCGATTATGGAGGTGATAAAAGAGTTTGTTGTAAAAGTTACATCGGTGCAAACTTTTACACTGATCCAGATGACTCTAAATCTCAATCTGGATACATATTGAAAGTGGGAGCAATTAGCTAGAGTAGCTCCGCACAGAGCATTGTAGACATAGGATATTTGCAAAATACATACGGCTCTGAATATGACAGACCCGTTGACTAAGCTTCTCTCACGAGCAAAACATGATCACACCTTAGTACTCTTTGGGTGTTAATCACATAGCGATGTAAACTAGATTACTGAATCTAGTAAACCCTTTGGGTGTTGGTTACATAGCGATGTGAACTATGGGTGTTAATCACATGGTGATATGAACTATTGCTGTTAAATCACATGGCGATGTGAACTAGATTATTGACTCTAGTGCAAGTGGGAGACTGAAGGAAATATGCCCTAGAGGCAATAATAAAGTTATTATTTATTTCCTTATATCATGATAAATGTTTATTATTCATGCTAGAATTGTATTTTCCGGAAACATAATACATGTGTGAATACATAGACAAACAGAGTGTCACTAGTATGCCTCTACTTGACTAGCTCGTTAATCAAAGATGGTTATGTTTCCTAACCATGAACAATGAGTTGTTATTTGATTAACGAGGTCACATCATTAGTAGAATGATCTGATTGACATGACCCATTCCATTAGCTTAGCACTTGATCGTTTAGTATGTTGCTATTGCTTTCTTCATGACTTATACATGTTCCTACGACTATGAGATTATGCAACTCCCGTTTACCGGAGGAACACTTTGGGTACTACCAAACGTCACAACGTAAATGGGTGATTATAAAGGAGTACTACAGGTGTCTCCAATGGTCGATGTTGGGTTGGCGTATTTCGAGATTAGGATTTGTCACTCCGATTGTCGGAGAGGTATCTCTGGGCCCTCTCGGTAATACAAATCACATAAGCCTTGCAAGCATTACAACTAATATGTTAGTTGTGAGATGATGTATTACGGAACGAGTAAAGAGACTTGCCGGTAACGAGATTGAACTAGGTATTGGATACCGACGATCGAATCTCGGGCAAGTAACATACCGATGACAAAGGGAACAACGTATGTTGTTATGCGGTCTGACCGATAAAGATCTTCGTAGAATATGTAGGAACCAATATGGGCATCCAGGTCCCGCTATTGGTTATTGACCAGAGACATGTCTCGGTCATGTCTACATTGTTCTCGAACCCGTAGGGTCCGCACGCTTAAGGTTACGATGACAGTTATATTATGAGTTTATGCATTTTGATGTACCGAAGGTTGTTCGGAGTCCCGGATATGATCACGGACATGACGAGGAGTCTCGAAATGGTCGAGACGTAAAGATTGATATATTGGAAGCCTATGTTTGGACATCGGAAGTGTTCCGGGTGAAATCGGGATTTTTCCGGGTTACCGGGAGGTTACCGGAACCCCCCGGGAACCATATGGGCCTTCATGGACCTTAGTGGAAAGGTGAAAGGGCTGCCCACCAGGGCTGCGCGCCTCCCCCCTTCCCCTAGTCCTATTAGGACTAGGAGAGGTGGCCGGCCACCCTTCTCCCTCTTTCCCCCTTGGGAATCCTAGTTG
>NC_041386.1:710781412-710852030 GCF_002162155.2 Triticum dicoccoides | reverse complement strand
TCCTTTATATACGGAGGCAGGGGCACCTCTAAACACACAAGTTGACACAAGTTGATCCACGTGATCGATTCCTTAGCCGTGTGCGGTGCCCCCTGCCACCATATTCCTCGATAATACTGTAGCGGAGTTTAGGCAAAGCCCTGCTGCTGTAGTTCATCAAGATCGTCACCACGCCGTCGTGCTGACGAAACTCTTCCCCGACACTTTGCTGGATCGGAGTCCGGGGATCGTCATCGAGCTGAACGTGTGCTCGAACTCGGAGGTGCCGTAGTTTCGGTGCTTGATCGGTTGGATCGTGAAGACGTACGACTACTTCCTCTACGTCGTGTCATTGCTTCCGCAGTCGGTCTGCGTTGGGTACGTAGACAACACTCTCCTCTCGTTGCTATGCATCACATGATCCTGTGTGCGCGTAGGAAAATTTTGAAATTACTACGAAACCCAACATAGAAGGCTTGCCAATGACTCTGGTCATAGTCTTCTTGACTCTTTCCTTCCTTTTCATTCCTCTAGGAGCCTCTTTATTCTCTTGGTTCAAGAGTGAACTCCATAGTTTTCTGAGTGGAGGCTCTGGCTTTGGACATGGGAACTCTCTTGGCAGGAGCTTTCTTCTTCATGCCAGGCTTGGTGGAGGCAGTAGCACAATATTCCTTCTTAAGCACTTTCTTCTTTGTGGTTACCTCCTCAACTGCAAAATCCTCATCCTCTGAATCTGAGGTTTTCTTCTTCCTTTGCCTAACCGTGGCCTTAGGCAGGTTGCTTGGAGTGCTTCTGATTCCTTCATCATAGCTGCTATTGGAGGGACTAGTGCCCTCACTGAGATTTACCTGCTCCTCTGACATGTTCTGACTATCACTATTGTCTGACATCTCTGAAACTGGCCCTGTAAATAGATAGGTATAGGTAGAGTAGATGAGCATCACAAAGCACGCAAAAAGTTAACACAAAACTTAATTTTAGTTTTCTGGAGAAAGTATTTCGGAGCTACCGATTTTCCTAACTCGGTGACACCGAAGCAGCTGCAGAGTCTAAACTTGCGATTTTGGTCAGACCGAGATGCAGTTCGGTGACTCTGAGATGCTAGGGTTTCAAAAAGTGAGTGCTTCTGGTCACACCGACTCATACACTTCTGTCAAACCGAGTAGTACATGTGCACTGGCCTGGGCCAAATCGGTGAGACCGAAACCTTCAAATCGGTCGGTCCGAGATGAGTTCGGCGGAAACCTAACCCTAAGTTTTTGCATCAAATCTATTCTAGTGGAAGTTTTCGGTGGATAGATTTATCTCAATCGTGGCAAGAAACTTGGCATTGATCTTAGTGCAAGAATCGGAGTTAAAGAGAGCACAAAGAGGTCGAGTCCATACCCTAACTTCACGACGAACTCGCTACGGTGACAACGGTAGTGGAGATTCCCATTGATGGTGGCGGAGACCAGCGGCAGGAGGACGCTGGCGACGAGAGAGACGGTCCGGAGACCTGGAGGGGCAGAAGAGCTAGGTAGGCGCGGTTATGTGTTCGAAGAAATTTCTGAGGTCCAACCCCTGGAGTATATATACCTAGTCACTTTCGGTGTGACCGAGTGGAACGACTCGGTGGCACCGAGATGCAAAACTATGAGCAGTTACTGCAACTCGATGTGACCGAAATGTTCTAATCGGTTCCACCGAGGTGAAAACCTAGATCAACTTAATGATTTTGGTGAGACCGAGTATGGTGGATCGGTCTGACTAAGACGCACTAAGAGGTTTTGGAAGTTTAAGCCCTTGACGGATCGGCGGCTCCGAGTGCTCCTCGCCCGGAGGGTCTGAATTCGACTTTGTTCTACTTTGTGATGTAGCAAGAATAGAGTTTGAGACGAGAAAAGCATAGATAGCTAGAGGGAATACTTAGGCATTCTTGTCCATCCATTTGGCAAAAGGAAAAAAGCAAACAATAAAAGCAACAAATGGATGTCCTCGAATGGAGAAAATTATGCAACCAACATGCTCACACAATAAGATAGCAAATGAAATATGTGGCAAAGCATGGACAAACACTCTAGCATCTATCAAGCAATTGGCGATGACTAGGGCATCTGTATATGAGTATATTGACTTAGGAGTCAAATGAGAACATTTGATCATAGGTCATACTCATCGTTTAAGCACAAGTGGGGTTACCAATTTTACATAAAGCATTGTTGTGTTCACACCATTAGAGTTGTTTTTGCTCAATTCTTAGAGTAAAGCTTCCCCTAGATGTGATATCCCCTTTTTTCGATGATGACTTCATGTTGATGTTGAAGATGTGGATGCTCAATGTTGATGTAGATCATTTCGAGCAGTCCAATACCTACATGGGTTAGTCCCACAAGGAACAAACGGAGATATCCATAGACATAGAGTGAAATACACATATGATGATGTCCATGGAAGCATTTGGTTACCTTGTCCCTTGACTTAACAACAAGAGGGTTTGTGACTCCTTGAACTAGTGCAAGATGTGGAGGTTGATTGCACTTGTCCTTGCCAATATGAATATGATAAATGTTTATTATTCATGCTAGAATTGTATTAACCGGAAACTTGATACATGTGTGGATACATAGACAAAACACTGTGTCCCTAGTAAGCCTCTACTAGACTAGCTCGTTAATCAAAGATGCTTAAGTTTCCTAACCATAGAATGTATTGTCATTTTATGAACGAGATCACATCATTAGGAGAATGATGTGATGGACAAGACCCATCTATTAGCTTAGCATATTGATAGTATTTCTATAGCTTTCTTCATGTCATATACATATTCCTTTGACTATGAGATTATGCAACTCTTGAATACCGGAGGAATGCCTTATGTGCTATCAAATGTCACAATGTAACTGGGTGATTATAAAGATGTTGTACAGGTATCTCCGAAGGTGTTTGTTGAGTTGACATAGATTGAGATTAGGATTTGTCACTCCGAGTATCAGAGAGGTATCTCTGGCCCTCTCAGTAATGCACATAATAAGAAGCCTTGCAAGCAAAGTGACTAATGAGTTAGTTGCAGGATGATGTATTCCGGAACGAGTAAAGAGACTTGACGGTAACGAGATTGAACTAGGTATGTAGATACCAACGATCGAATCTCAGGCAAGTAACATACTGATGGGAAAAGGGAATAACATATGTTATCATAATGGTTCGACCGATAAAGATCTTCGTTGAATATGTAGGAGCCAATGTGAGCATCCAGGTTCCGCTATTGGTTATTGACCGAAGAGGTGTCTCGGTCATGTCTACATAGTTCTCAAACTCGTAGGGTCCGCACGCTTAACGTTCGATGACGATTTAGTATTATATGAGTTATGTGATTTGGTCACTTAATGTTGTTCGGAGTCCCGGATGAGATCACGGACATGACAAGGATTCAAGAAATGGTCGAGAGGTAAATATTGATATATAGGACAATGGAATTCGGACACCGCAAGTGTTCTGGAGTGTACCGGGTACTTATCGGGTCACCGGAAGGTGTTTCGGGTACCCCCGCCAATCATATGGGTCATATGGGCCTTGTGAAGGAACACACCAGCCCACAAGGGGCTGGTGCGCCCTATAAGGCTATAGGAGGATGAGAAGGAAAGGGGAAAGGGAAAGGAAAATGTGGATTAGGATTCCCACTTCCTTCCATCACCGCCCCCCTCTTTCCTTCCCCTTCATGCATACATGGAAAGGGGCGTGCAGGGCAAGGCAAGGTCCCTAGAGGGCGGCGGGCGGCCAACCCTAGGGCGCCCCTTGCTGCCTCTCCACTCCCTCCCACCTATATATATGTGGAGAGGGGGCACCTAGAACAAACAACATCAATTGTTAGCCGTGTACGGCGCCCACCTCCACAGTTTACACCCCTGGTCATATTCTCGCGGTGCTTAGGCGAAGCCCTGTGCGGATCACTTCAACATGACCGTCACCATGCTGGATCAAGAAGGCAAGGGACGTCATCACGTTGAACGTGTGCAGAACTCGGAGGTGCCATACATTCGATGATTGATTGGTCGGAGTTAGAAGAAGTTCGACTACATCAACTGCGTTGTCAAACGTTTCCGCTTTCGCTCTACAAGGGTACGTAGACACCCCCCCCCCCCTCATTGCTATGCATCTCCTAGATAGATCTTGCGTGAGCATAGGAATTTTTTTGAAATTGCATGCTACATTCCCCAATAAAAATAGTGCTAATGTTGGTAGGAAATGGCGCGCCACAAACAAAAGTTGTGGCTAGCCATTTCTTCACTAGTGGATCGAAGGGTGCTTCAAGAGCATATTCGGGGCTACAAGGATACCCAGGTGTCAGCATAAAACACTAAGTACCCAGATCTCAACGGCTTGATTGTAAGCTTGGAGAGATCCTAGCCTACTTTGTATCTTTACTTTTACACATTTATTTTCAACAAGCCGAGATTAGCTCGTAGATTTTATTTCAATAAGGTTGAACTATCATTTTCCTCTTTGAGCAAGGAATTACTTTTTCCAATGAGTATTCAGATGTATTGATGTGTGGTACCATTATCACTTCGAGAGAACGTACATGATGACAATCATGATCTAAGTAGTAGACATAATCTCTAGTGTGATGATCATAGGTATTTCACATTGCTATTGCAGAATTCTTAAGGGAGATGAATAACTTTATATGCTAGTTCATTAGTGGTTCAACTGATAAAGGTGCAAGTAATCTGACAAAATCATTGGACGTTTAATGATTATACCTCTTGTATCCCCAAGAATAGGATCCATGTTAACGTACTAAAGCTTTATGCCACCGGTGTTAAGAATAACACTTCACAGTCTCCTTGCCCTTAGCCTCTCTGTGCCTCATTCTCCATGATCCTGGATACCTGTACAGATGAAGAACGCGAATGAGACAAGAGACAACTACGAAACAATTTTATGTTGCACATACGAGACGTTAATTCAAAGTACTTCTATTGATCCCTACAACAAACACATCGTGTTGAAAGGCTATTGCCTCAGCCCATGACCTTGTTGAACTACTCACACATGGACATCAGATCACACGAAGAACCCATCGAAGCATACATCATGAAGATTGATAGATAGATAATATGTCTTATAATGGATCCCGTGCGTGATACACGATTACAAGTATGACTATATTGCTGAGAACTATGGTAGTTATGAAGGTCATGGCTATGGATATGGGAAATGACGGCATCTAGGGTTGGTGGAGATGGCTATGGTGAAGATGACGATGACTAGCTTGTTATGCGATGTTTTCTTGCTCATTTAGCATCAACCCCTTTATAAAGGTTGTTCAGGTGGACGAGCTTCCTCGGTTGCCATGTACGACCGCCCATACGAGCGGTTGTGGTCATATGAAAGGCCGTATTTTGCTCTGCCAACCCTGTTGCGCCTCCCACTTGATCCCCTCTATCTCCACTTTACTCCTTTCCATGTACTGGCTTCATTTTGTCCATAAATAACCCATTTCCAGCGCAAACAAAATAAAGAATGGATATTTGGAATCCTTTGCATTTATTAGTCACTAGTGGCAATATCAGAGCGAATATCTCAGTTTTAGTGAAATAATTTGGTTTAAACTCAGGTTAGAGGAGTGTAAAAATAGCACTCATCAGACATCCTTAGTACAATTTTATAGGCTGCCGCAAGTTCTTGTTCCAGGGCGATCCAAACTGGAGGCCTGTTCTGGCACCCTACCGGAGGGGGAATCCATTGCCAGAGTCATCTTCATCAACGTTGCTGCCACCATGACCATGTTTGAGTAGTTCCCTGATACGTCTCTAACGTATCTATAATTTTTTATTGCTCCATGCTACTTTATCTACTGTTTTAGGCAATATTGGGCTTTATTATCCACTTTTATATTATTTTTGGGACTAACTTATTAACCGGAGGCCCAGCCCAGATTTGCTGTTTTATGCCTATTTCGGTGTTTCGAGGAAAAGGAATATCAGACGGAGTCAAAACGGAACGAAATCAACTGGAGAAGTTATTTTTGGAAGGAAACCCACCTGATGGACTTGGACCCCACATCAGAAGATACGGGAGGTGCTCACGAGGGTGGGGGTGCGCCCCCCTGCCTCGTGGGGCCCCCGTAGCTCCACCGACATTCTCCCTGCACCCATATATACCTATGTACCCTAAAACTTCCAGAACAGAAGATAGATCGAGAGTTCCGCCGCCGCAAGCCTCTGTAGCCACCAAAAACCAATCGGGACCCTGTTCCGGCACCCTGTCGGAAGGGGATCCCATCACCGAAGGCCATCTTCATCATCCCGGCGCTATCCATGACAAGGAGGGAGTAGTTCGCCCTCGGGGCTGAGGGTATGTACCAGTAGCTATGTATTTGATCTCTCTCTCTCGTGTTCTCTCTCGTGTTCCTCTATGGCACGATCTTGATGTATCCCGAGCTTTGCTATTGTAGTTGGATCTTATGATGTTTTTCCCCCTCTACTCTCTTGTGATGAATTGAGTTTCCCCTTTGAAGTTATCTTATCGAATTGAGTCTTTTATGAACACTTGATGCATGTCTTGCCGTGATTATCTGTGGTGACAATGGGATATCATGTGCCACTTGATGTATGTTTTGTGATCAACTTGCGGGTTTCGTGACACTTGGGAACCTATGCATAGGGGTTGGCACACGTTCTTGACTCTCCGGTAGTAGCTTTGGGGCACTCTTTGAAGTACTTTTATGTTGGTTGGATGAATCTAAGATTTTGTGATGCATATCGTATAATCATGCCCATGGATACTTGAGGTGACAATGGAGTATCTAGGTGACATTAGGGTTTTGGTTTATTTGTGTCTTAAGGTGTTATTCTAGTATGAACTCTTTTATAGATCGATCCGAAAGAATAGCTTGGTGGTGGTTTCGTACCCGACCATAATCTCTACGTTTGTTCTGCGCTATTAGTGGCTTTGGAGTGACTCTTTGTTGCATGCTGAGGGCTTGTCATATGTTCTATCTATGTTATTATTGTTGAGAGAACTTACACTAGTGAAAGTATGAACCCTAGGCCTTGTTTCCTATCATTGCAATATCGTTTACGCTCACTTTTATCGCTCGCTACCTTGCTGTTTTTATTATTTCAGATTACAAAAACCTATATCTACTATCTATTTTGCACTTGTATCTTCATCTCTTCGCCGAACTAGTGCACCTATACAATTTACCATTGTATTGGGTGTGTTGGGGACACAAGAGACTCTTTGTTATTTGGTTGCAGGTTTGCTTGAGAGAGACCATCTTCATCCTACGCCTCCTACGGATTGATAAACCTTAGGTCATCCACTTGAGGGAAATTTTCTACTGTCCTACAAACATGTGCACTTGCAGGCCCAACAATGTCTACAAGAAGAAGGTTGTGTAGTAGACATCAAGCTCTTTTCTGGCGCCGTTGTCGGGGAGGCTAGGTAAGTGAAGGTATATCTTTAGATCTTGCAATTGAATCTTTTTGTTTCTTGTTTTAGCACTAGTCTAGTTTATAAAAGAAAATTACAAAAAATGAAGTTAAGTTTGTCTCATACGCTTCACCTTTTTAATATCTTTCGTGAGTGTGATGGAAAGGATAATTGTGCTCAAGTGCTAGAAGAAGAAATCTATAAAATGTTTGGCACTAAATCTTTGAATGATGAGCATGATTGCAATGTTGTTAGTATGAATTCCTTGAATATCCATGATGCTAATGATATGCAAAGCCACAAGCTTGGGGAAGCTATGTTTGATGAATATGATATATTTTGTCCCCCAAGCTTTGATGAGCAAATTTACTATGATGAAAGCATGCCTCCTATCTATGATGATTATTGTGATGATACGTATGCTATAAAGAAGAAGTTTGCTTATGTGGAGAGTAGTAAATTTTCTATACTAGTAGATCATGAAAAGAATGCTTTAGGTGCTGGTTATATTGTTGAATTCAGTCATGATGCTACTGAAAATTATTATGAGGGAGGAACATATGCATGTAGGAATTGCAATAATGTCAAGTTTCCTCTCTATGTGCTTAAATTCTTGAAGCTATGCTTGTTGTGTCATCCTATGCTAGTTGATTATTGTTCCCATAAGTTGTTTGCTCACAAAATCCCTATGCATAGGAAGTGGGTTAGACTTAAGTATGCTAGTCATATGCTTCATGATGCTCCCGTTATGTTTCAATTCTTATCTTTTATGTGAGCATCATTGTCATCATCATGCCTAGCTGAAAGGCATTAAAGAAAAGCGCTTGTTGGGAGACAACCCAATATTTATCCTTACAGTTTTTGTGTGTCCACATGATTATTCTACTGTAGTAATCATGTTTTATAGCTTTTGTTTCAATAAAGTGCCAAGTAGAACCTTTGGGAAGACTTGGGTGAAGTTTATGTGATCTTGCTGTGAAAAACAGAAACTTTAGCGCTCATGAGTTTAGCTGCCATTTTTTACTGGAGAGTTATTTTAGGTTGATTCTTTTTCAGATGATTAATATACAAATTTCTCAGGTCCAGAAATTTATTTCATAATTTTTGGGGTTCCAGAAGTATACGTTTGATACAGATTACTACAGACTGTTCTGTTTTTGACAGATTCTGTTTTCTATGTGTTGTTTGCTTACTTTGATGAATCTTTGAGTAGTATCGGAGGGTATGAACCATAGATAAGTTGGAGTACAGTATATATTACACCAATATGAATTTAGAATGAGTTCATTACAGTACCTAAGTGGTGGTTTTATTTTCTTATACTAACGGAGCTTACGAGTTTTGTTTTGAGTTTTGTGTGGTTGAAGTTTTCAAGTTTTGGGTAAGGATTCGATGGACTATGGAATAAGGAGTGGAAAGAGCCTAAGCTTGGGGATTCCCAAGGCACCTCAAGGTAATATTCAAGGACAACCAAGCAACTAAGCTTGGGGATGCCCCGGAAGGCATCCCCTCTTTCGTCTTCGTTCATCGGTAACTTTACTTGGAGCTATATTTTTATTCACCACATGATATGTGTTTTGCTTGGAGCTTCATTTTATTTTGTTAGTGTTTGTTTGCTGTTAGTTAGAATAATGTTTTGCATCTTTAGTTTCAATAAAAAAGTCAAGGATAGCCTTTGCCATGCTTATTTTGCTAGTTTGCACGTTGCTGTTTGAAAACAAAAAGTTTACCGCTGTTGAAAAAATTCCCTAGAAAAGTCAGAGCATGGTATAACGTTGAATCTTTTTGCATATTGAGCTCTGATAAATTTATTACAGTGGGAATTTTAGTTCATAATTCTTGGAGTCGGGGAAGTATTGATACTCTTGCATTCTTTACCGACTATACTGTTTTGGCAGATTGCTGTTATGGTTGCATTGTTTGCATATGTTTGCTTGTTTAATGATTCTATTTGATGATAGGAGTATTAAATATGCAGAGGCATTTAGTATGAAATATTGAATAATTATTTAAGTGATTTGTTACAGTAGAAAATGATAAGGTTTGGCATTGGTTTATACTAACCTATCTCACGAGTTCTTGTTGAGTTTGTTGTGAATGAAGCTTTTGATAAAAAGAAGAGAAACCATGATATGAGAGGAATTAAGGAGACACAAAAGTTCAAGCTTGGGGATTCCCAAGGCACCCCAAGATAATATTTCAAGAAGTCTCAAGCATCTAAGCTTGGGGATGCCCCGGTAGGCATCCCACCTTTCTTCTTCAACAACTATCGGTTAGTATCCGTTGAGCCTAAGTTTTTTGCTTCTTCACATGAGTTGGGCTATCATTGCATTGTAGTTTACTTTAGCTTTGCTTGCTGTTTGAATAAGTATCAAGATCTGAAATTCTTCAATGAGAGAGAGCCTTACACAAATTGGAATTTGCTAGAATACTCTATGTGCTTCACTTATATCTTTTGAGCGTGATAATGTTTGCTCTAGTGCTTCACTTATATCTTTTAGAGCATGGTGGTAGTTTTATTTTGAAGAAATAGATGAACTCTCATGCTTCACCTATATTATTTTGAGAGTCATTAATAGCATGGTAATTTGCTTAATGTTAATATACTTGGTATTCAAGATATGTGAAGCTTTCTTATGAGTGTGTTGAATACTAAGATAAGTTTGATGCTTGATAATTGTTTTGAGATATGAAGGTGATAATATCAAAGTCGTGCTAGTTGGGTGATTATGAACAAAGAATGCTTGTGTTGAAGTTTGCAAATCCCGTAGCATGCATGTATGGTTAAAGTTGTGTACAAATTTGAAACATGAAGTGTACCTGGCTTGTGCATCCTTATGAGTGGCGGTCGGGGACGAGCGATGGTCTTTTCCTACCAATCTATCCCCCTAGGAGCATGCGCGTAGTACTTGATTTTTGATGACTTCTAAATTTTTGCAATAAGTACATGAGTTCTTTTGACTAATGTTGAGTCCATGGATTATACGCACTCTCACCTTTCCGCCATTGCTAGCCTCTTCGGTACCGTGCATTGCCCTTTCTCACCTTGAGAGTTGGTGCAAACTTCGCCGGTGCATCCAAACCCCGTGATACGATACACTCTATCACACATAAACCTCATTATATCTTCCTCAAAACAGCCACCATACCTACCTATTATGGCATTTCCATAGCCATTTCGAGATATATTGCCATGCAACTTCCATCATCATCATCATGACATACATTACTTTTGTCATATTGCCATTGCATGATCATGTAGTTGACATCGTATTTGTGGCAAAGCCACCATGCATTATTTTTCATACATGTCACTCTTGATTCATTGCACCATCCCGGTACACCGCTGGAGGCATTCATATAGAGTCATATCTTGTTCTAAGTTTCGAGTTGTAATCCTTATGTTGTAATCAATAGAAGTGTGATGATTATCATTATTAGAACATTGCGCAAATAAAAAAAGGCCCAAAAAAAAGAAAGGCCCAAAAAAGAGAAAGGCCAAAATAAAAAATAATAAAAAAATAAAAAGGGCAATGCTACTATCTCTTTTTCCACACTTGTGCTTCAAAGTAGCACCTTGTTCTTCATGTAGTCTCATATATTGTGCTTCAAAGTAGCACCTCGTTCTTCATGTAGTGAGTCTCATATATTGTGCTTCAAAGTAGCACCATGCTTTTCATGTAGTGAGTCTCATGTGTTATCACTTTCATATACTAGTGGAATTTTTCATTATAGAACTTGGCTTGTATATTCCTACGATGGGCTTCCTCAAAATGCCCTAAGTCTTCATGAGCAAGCAAGTTGGATGCACGCCCACTAGTTTTCTTTTGTTGAGCATTCATAGCTCTAGTGCATCTGTTGCATGGCAATCCCTACTCCTCATGTTGACATCAATTGATGGGCATCTCCATAGCCCCTTGATTAGCCTCGTCAACGTGAGACTTTCTCCTTTTTTGTCTTCTCCACACAATCCCCATCATCATATTCTATTCCACCCATAGTGCTATATCCATGGCTCACGCTCATGTATTGCGTGAAGGTTGAAAAAGTTTGAGATTATTTAAGTATGAAACAATTGCTTGGCTTGTCATCGGGGGTATAGAAGTTGGGAACATCTTTGTGTGATGAAAATGAAGCATAGCCTAACTATATGATTTTGTAGGGATGAACTTTCTTTTGCCGTGTTATTTTGAGAAGACATGATTGCTTTGATTAGTATGCTTGAAGTATTATTATTTTTGTGTCAATATGAACTTTTGTCTTAAATCTTTTGGATCTGAATATTCATATCACAATTAAGAAGATTTACATTGAAATTATGCCAAAGTATCACTCCGCATCAAAAATTCTTTTTTATCATTTACCTACTCGAGGACGAGCAGGAATTAAGCTTGGGGATGCTTGATACGTCTCCAACGTATCTATAATTTTTTATTGCTCCATGCTACTTTATCTACTGTTTTAGGCAATATTGGGCTTTATTATCCACTTTTATATTATTTTTGGGACTAACCTATTAACCGGAGGCCCAACCCAAATTTGTTGTTTTATGCCTATTTCAGTGTTTCGAGGAAAAGGAATATCAGACGGAGTCAAAACGGAACGAAATCAACTGGAGAAGTTATTTTTGGAAGGAAACCCACCTGATGGACTTGGACCCCACGTTAGAAGATACGGGAGGTGATCACGAGGGTGGGGGGCGCGCCCTCCCCCCCTGGGCGCGCCTCCTGCCTCGTGGGGCCCCCGTAGCTCCACCGATGTTCTCCCTGCACCCATATATACCTACGTACCCTAAAACTTCCAGAACAGAAGATAAATCGGGAGTTCCGCCGCCGCAAGCCTCTGTAGCCAACCAAAACCAATCGGGACCCTATTCCGGCACCCTGCCGGAGGGGGATCCCATCACCGGAGGCCATCTTCATCATCCCGACGCTATCCATGACGAGGAGGGAGTAGTTCACCCTCGGGGCTGAGGGTATGTACCAGTAGCTATGTGTTTGATCTCTCTCTCTCTCTCTCTCGTGTTCTCTCTCGTTTTCCTCTGTTGCACGATCTTGATGTATCCCGAGCTTTGCTATTGTAGTTGGATCTTATGATGTTTTCCCCCTCTACTCTCTTGTGATGAATTGAGTTTCCTCTTTGAAGTTATCTTATCGGATTGAGTCTTTTATGAACACTTGATGTATGTCTTGCCGTGATTATCTGTGGTGACAATGGGATATCATGTGCCACTTGATGTATGTTTTGGTGATCAACTTGCGGGTTTCGTGACACTTGGGAACCTATGCATAGGGGTTGGCACACGTTCTTGACTCTCTGGTAGTAGCTTTGGGGCACTCTTTGAAGTACTTTTATGTTGGTTGGATGAATCTAAGATTTTGTGATGCATATCGTATAATCATGCCCATGGATACTTGAGGTGACAATGGAGTATCTAGGTGACATTAGGGTTTTGGTTGATTTGTGTCTTAAGGTGTTATTCTAGTATGAACTCTTTTATAGATCGATCCGAAAGAATAGCTTTGTGGTGGTTTCATACCCGACCATAATCTCTACGTGTGTTCTCCGCTATTAGTGGCTTTGGAGTGACTCTTTGTTGCATGCTGAGGGCTTGTCATATGTTCTATCTATGTTATTATTGTTGAGAGAACTTACACTAGTAAAAGTATGAACCCTAGGCCTTGTTTCCTATCATTGCAATACCGTTTACGCTCACTTTTATCGCTCGCTACCTTGCTGTTTTTATTATTTCAGATTACAAAAACCTGTATCTACTATCTATTTTGCACTTGTATCTTCATCTCTTCGCTGAACTAGTGCACCTATACAATTTACCATTGTATTGGGTGTGTTGGGGACACAAGAGACTCTTTGGTATTTGGTTGCAGGGTTGCTTGAGAGAGACCATCTTCATCCTACGACTCCTACGGATTGATAAACCTTAGGTCATCCACTTGAGGGAAATTTGCTACTGTCCTACAAACCTGTGCACTTGCAGGCCCAACAACGTCTACAAGAAGAAGGTTGTGTAGTATACATCATTCCCTTAGGACCTTGGGTACATAGCAGTAGTTAGGTGATGTCCTCTTTCCCTTGTGATTCAATACAACGTTCTCATGAGCTATTTCATGTGATCGCGATCGGGATCCATATGATGTAATTAGGTGTTATGTTTGTTTGGATCTGATAATTTGTGACTTTATGATCAGATTGTTCATTGAATTATACTGAATCTTTTGATGTTTCTTTGTTGTATACATAAGTAGTCGTGTATGCTCTATGATTTATTTGTCTACTTTGGCAAGGTTTGATAGTTAGGTCTTTAGAGGAAGTTGTGTACGATAGTGGGTTCAATCTTGTGATGATCCATCCCAGTGACAGAAAGGGAGCAGACATGTATTGTATTGTTTCTACTAAGGATAAAACGATGATTTTTATCACACTTGGATTATAGTTTTAATATCTATATTTGTCATCATGCTTATTGCAATAGTATGTTTGTATGAACTTTATACCTCAAGATTCATGCTCGATAACAGTCTTTAGGTGGACTATTAGTTGTAGATGTAGCTATATAACGCTATACATATTGCAGACGTAATGCCTATGCCATGAATAATCATAGTCATAAATATAAACATTGCAATATAACCACTGGGTCTATCTTCTTTAATTGTATACACCTTTATAATTTAAATTTCTTGTTGTTCCAGTTTTATTATTTTACACATCTATTCCTAACGTACCATACAATTTATCCTTGTAACTAGCAGGACAAAAAGCTTGATAACCTTACTGAAACCTTGGCAGCGACACTGCTTTTGTGTTTGTGTGCAGATACCAAAGATGGGTTGCATAAGAAATTACCATTGGTTCAATAAACCTCTGTTCTCAATCGAGGGAAATACTTATTGCTAGATTATTTCACCCTTACACTTCAGGAGGATGCCCAACCACTCTTACAAGAGAGCAAGTAGTGCCCTGAGCTAACCCTGGCCTCGCCTTAAAAAGGAGAACGAGACCCTAGTCTACATGATTCCTTATTCGACCTAGAGTCTAGAACAAACCTAGAGTCCCTAACTTCCTCGCCAAGCTTCAATGAGACGTTCACCTGCGGGCAGAGGGGGATGGGCCACTCCTTGGCTCACTGAGCGTTGAGTCCTGCCTGGTGGACCGACCCCCTAGTAGTTAGGCCACCCTGGTGTTATGCACCGTCGGCTTGGGTGCCTTTGGCGTGGTGTGTTGGAGGTGCCGAGTGAAAGCTCCGCACCTTGCCGTCGACGGTGTTCATGTATGTGGGTGTCATGTCCCTCTTTGGGCCATCTCCTTGTCCTCTCTTAGTACCCCTTTTACCAGCAATCAGGGTGAAAAATCCTCCTCCATCTCAGGAGGACATGGCGCGGAGCACTTTTTGAATTTGCGAACACTTTTTGAATTCATGGACATATTTTCAATTCACAAACATTTGAATCTGCAAACATTTTTTGAAATTCACGATCATTTTCTAGATTCGCAGACAATTTTTGAGCTCAAGAATATATTTTTTGAACTCATGAACATTTTTATAATCTGCACCTTTTAAAATTTGTAAACAATTATATTTTACCTCTAGAACATTTTTTGAATTCATGAACATTTCTATAATCTGCACCTTTTTAAATTTGTAAACAATTACATTTGTTAGTTCAAGAACATTTTTCGAATTTGTGAACATGGTTTTAATTAATTAATATTTTTATAATCTTTGAACGATATTTAAATTTGGATATATTTTAAATATTTTTTTAGAAAGTATTTAAAAGAAAACCGACCGAAGTAGAAAAAACGGGTATGTTATGTTTTAATGGGCTGCTTCCAGCCCGTTTGCCCTGAGCGTGGAACAGGAGTCTCTCCTGTGTTACCCTTCGCCATATTTCCTATTCGGCGCCCGCTGCACCCAATACTAGTCATTTCACTAACGGGCGCATACCCCCTCATCGCGTTTGGACCGGCCCATTTTTATCTTTCTTCTCTGTTTCTAAAACGCAAAAATCGTGCGAGAGCCAGGATTCGATCTCACGACGAGAGTATTCAGAGCAGGACGAGACAACCACCCGACCACTTCAGTTGCTATGTTTACCTTTTGATCTTTTCTCTCTTTGTTTTCTTTTTTATATCCCATTTTTTTTTCTTTTTTCAAGTTCGAGAAACCTTTTTGCTTCATCAATATTTTCTGAAAAATCGTATTTTTTTGTCAAATTCGAAGAACTTTTTTCAAACTCGATGACCTTTTTTTTCAAATTTCGATGAACCTTTTCAAGTTCAACAAACGTTTTTTAGATTTGATGAACTTTTTGTTTCAAATTCAGTGAACTTTTTTCAAATCCGGTGAACTTGTTGCAAATCGATGAACTTTTTGCTCAAATCCGGTGAACTTTTTTCAAATTCGGTGAACTTTTTTCAAATCCGGTGAACTTTTGGCAAATCAGATGAACTTTTTTCTCAAATCCTGTGAACTTTTTTCGAATTTGATGAAATTTTGTTTCAAATTCGGTGAACTTTTTTCAAATCTGGTGAACTTTTTGCAAATCCGATGAACTTTTTTCTCAAATCCAGTGAACTTTTTTAAAATTTGATGAACTTTTTTCAAATCGGATGAACTTTTTCTCAAATCTAATATTTTTTTTCAAATTCGATGAACTTTTTTCAAATATTGTGAAATTTATTTTAAAATTTATGAGCTGCTTTTTAGAATTGATGAACTTTTTCAAATTCAGGAACTGCTTTCAAATTCATAAATTTCAGATCCATTCGTTTTATCAGTTTTATGAAGGAAGGAACGAACGCCAAAAAAAAACGAAGCAACGAAACGCGCAGGTGCGAACGAGGAAAGGAGCGAGCGTGCTAGCTGGGCCGGCCCACGCTAGGCTGCAGCGAGCGCCCGGTAAGAGAACCGGCGCATAAGGCGCTCAAGAGGAGGTCTCACCCTTCGCACCTCTCCATGGCGGCGCGCCGAACCTAACCGCGCAACCGCTTGCTGCGCCGGCCGCCCCTAATCCCCTTTCTCCGCCGCCACCGTTGCCTCGCGCCAGCCCCAGCCCCAATAGGCACCAGAGGTGCACTCGGATTTCCTCTCCTGGCCGAGCCGACGGCGACTCGGTGAGCTCTACTCCCTCCAAATCGGAGACGGAAGGCCCTGCCCAGCGCAGCCTACATATATATGCACCCCACAACCTCTTGCCATATCGATCGAATCGAGCCTTGGAACAATGTCGTCGTGGTCAGGCCTCGCCTTCGTCGTAGCCTCCGCCGTCACGGGCAGTGCCGTGACGCTGGCGGCGTCGGTGTTCTACGACCTCTACTTCCAGCGCTCGTACGCCTTCGACATCATGCCCCCGGATCTGTCCCCTGGGAGCCGGTACATCTACACCCGCGCCCAGAACAATGACAAGGCTGAGCGGGCCATCACCACGTGCAGTGTCCTCAGCGCCTTGGACGCCGGCAGGGCTGATCCGGTCGTTGGCCGCGACGACGAGATCGACCGCGTCGTCTGTATCCTGTGCCGCCGCACCAAGAACTGTGCGGCGCTTGTCGGTGCTGCGGGGGTCGGTAAGACGGCCATCGTTGAGGGCCTCGCCCAACGCATCGCCGCCGGGAACGTCCCGGACGTGCTGGCAGGAGCGCGCATCCTGGAGCTCGACATGGGGGCGGTTGTCGCCGGGACACGCTGGCGTGGCATGTTCGAGGAGCGCTTGAAAGACGCCATCAAGCATGCGGAGGAGGCGGGAGGCAAGGTGATCCTCTTCATTGATGAGTTGCACATGATTGTTGGCGCCGGCGATAAAGGAGGCCCCATGGACGCCGCCAATATCCTCAAGCCAGCATTAGCCCGCGGCCGCATCCGTTGTGTGGGTGCTACCACTTGCGAAGAGTACCACAGGTATATCCAAACGGACGCTGCACTTGAGCGCCGGTTCCAAAAGGTTGTCGTCGAGGAGCCAAGCGTGCAGGGCACCATCACCATCCTAAAAGGGCTGAAACAGCGGTACCAAGAGCACCATGGCTTGAAAATCCAGGACGATGCTCTCGTTGCTGCAGCACAGCTCGCCGCCCGTTATATTACTGGTTCGTAACTCGTCTTCAAAAAGATAAAAATATAATTCATTTTACTACTGTGTTAGTTGCAACTTGTTAATCAGTGTATGTATCTTGAAAGCGATTGATTGATTTTGTGTGTTCTCAGGTCGCCAGTTTCCTGACAAGGCGATTGATTTGATTGACGAGGCATGCTCTACTGCAAAGGTGCATTTTGACAAGCAGAAAGTGGAGAATAATATGATTAGCTCCATATTTGCACCGAAGGAGTTAACAGTTGGCCCAGATCATATCGCACAGGTAAATCATAATCATATGTGTGAATAGTTTCTGTTTTTTTTTTTTGAGGGGGTGAATAGTTTCTGTTGTTATCAATAGTATGTACCTTTCATATTTCAAATGTTATTTGAAGGTTGTCAGTCGATGCACTAGAATCCCTCTCACCACACTTGGTCAAGAGGAGAAGGAGAAGTTAGTCCACCTAGCAGAAAAATTGCATGAGCGAGTCGTCGGTCAGGATGAAGCGGTCAATTTGGTTGCGCAAGCGGTGCTACGTTCTAGGGTTGGTTTTGGTCGATCTAGCCGACCGATAGGTTCATTCCTCTTTTTGGGACCGCTTGGTGTTGGAAAAACAGAACTAGCAAAAGCTCTCGCCGAGAGGATATTTGACAATGAGAAGACGTTGATCCGCTTTGATATGTCGGAATATGCTGAGAGTGGGTCTGTGTCGCGCCTCATTGGGGGACCTCGAAGGTTTGATTCTCCCACGCTTCTTGGCTTCCTGCACATGTTTAATTCCTTCTTGTCACACTCTATTTCCATATCTCACTAATTCATTTGACTTTCTAAAGCTATGAAGAAGGTGGACAACTTACCGAGAAAGTCAAGAGGTGCCCATACAGTGTTGTCCTTTTTGACCAGGTGGATAAGGCAGATCCCTCAATATTCAAGGTTTTTAGCCAACTCCTTGATGATGGTATGCTGACTGATGGCAAAGGACACGTCGTAGATTTTAAAAACACTATCATCATTATGACCTCAACTCTAGGAGCAGAGCAGCTAACAACAAGAATGGGCATAGAAAACACAGTCAAAGCTGGACGAGGTCTTCTTATGGAGCAGGTCTGTAAATCTCAGAGTGCCCTTTTTAAAACTCTTAATGGATGCCCGCTAATTGCCATATGCATTTGTTCTTGCAGGTTCAGAAACGCTTGAAGCCTGAACTTATTGACAGACTGAGTGAGGTTGTGATATTTGAGCCGCTTTCACACGACGAACTGAAGGAAATAGTGAAAATCCAGATGAAGGATGTCATTGCCACAGTAGCTAACAAAGGTGTCTCTCTATTTATAACTGATGCCGCGCTGGACGTCATTTGGTCGGAATCATACCACCTGGTAAATGGCGCAAGGCCCATGAGGAGATGGGTGGAGAAGAATGTGACGACAGTTCTTTCAAACATGCTGGTCAATGGAGAAGCTTGTGAAGGCTCGAGGATCTTCATCGATGCTGCAGATGCTAACAGGGGGCTGAGGTACCATGTACTGAAGAAGCAGGCGAGCACAGACCCATAAAGCCAGCGATGAGTTCTGCCATGGTCACTCCATAGCAGCATCTGACAAAAACAGTGGATGTATATAGACTGTTAGTGACTTATGATGGGTATTTAGCTTTTTGTAACAAGATGTATACACATATACAAATATATCCAGGTTGATCAAGGTTATTGAGCTACTATTGCAGTAAGTGTGAGTTTTGCCATGGTCAGTCCATGATCTGTGTGTAGTAGACATACACAAATTTATCCAGGTTGATCAAGGCTACTCAGTACATTGTCACATTTAGTTAGTTGCATTTACTATATTTCTTACTTGCTTATTTAAACTGTCCACCTTTCGGGGGTTGTCGTAAGCAAGGCCAAGAGGATTTTTTTAGGACTATTGTATCGGCTTTTATGTATGCGCACAATAAAGTGTTTCTGCGCTGGCACTATTTTAGGACCGCAAATACTAATAGTGTAACAGATGATACTTTTTTTTGTGTGTGTGTAATCTATGGTACCTGCCTGCTGATTGTAATTTCATACATCAACAGGAGTGAAGCAAGCACTGATATTATTGTCGGATAAAACAGACTTGGCCAATCTTGGAAACGGTCTTCAGAGCTTGGCATGACTCTTTCGTGCTGTGGGATCTCCTCCGTCTCCAAAGAATTGTATAGCTGACAATTGCCTTGTTGTTTTAAGTTAATGCTGGATTGTGTCAGTCTTGTTGTGTCTCCCCATGCATCACCATGGAGAATTATGTTGTACATCAATGCCTACTTCAGGCAGTGCTAATTTATCATATATATTGTCTTCCCGAAAGCTATGCATTGTTCGCAGTAGCCTTATTTTAGCTAGTTAATCTTAGCTGCATGTTTTCATAGGTTGATTATTTGTGTGAGATTAGTGTTAGTAATTATGAAGGCTAATCTTGTACAGGAAGAAGCATTCTCCAGCTTAGATTTACCAATATTATGTCTTATGAAGATTTTTTTGCGCCTGTAGGTTTTCTATCATCTCCACTGGCGGTACAACGTCAAGCCTGGAAGCAGCTGGAGTGAATGTTACAAAAGTTGGAACAGATTACTCATTTTCCTGGAATGGTATGGCTTAATTTACTGTTTAGCTGGTGCAGCATTTCTTAAAATGGTTTTATTGTAAGCATTGTTTATCATAGTCAATAAAGTACCAAATTTGTTGTAGATGATATAAATTTCGTTTCATGAAATGTTTTTGTAGCATACTATCGTCGATATAATTGGCAAGTATGGTGCTGATTTGTGTAAAAGGTGCATGTGGATCTCATATGATAATCATTTTTTATTTCTGAATCTCTTCTCCTTGAAGTCTCTTGATTTCTCATAATCACTACTAGGGAAAACCCTAGTATAGGCGCGGGTTTAGACGCTATCAGTAGCGCGTAAGGCTGCAAACGAATCAAGTTGGAGCGAGTTGGTCTAGGCTTAACTCAACTCATATTATAATTCAAGTGAGCTCAAACTGTGCAAAGCTCAAGATCGAGTTGTAGAAAGTGGCTCGTTCTCAGCTTGTCACGATCTCGAGTCGATCTTGAGCTAGTTTCGAGCTTAATGAGATGATTCTTAAAATTATTTCAAGGCAAATTTTAAAGTAAGATAGGCCACAACAGAAAAAAAAAGTTATATAAAATGTGACTTGTTCTTTCCCAACTTCAGACCAGTATTTAACAACAAGAGATTCTGGATAGAAGTAAACGAAGGTGTGTCTGCTCTCAAACTTTGGCCGAATCACCAAGACATTGAACACACGGTTGGCCACATGTCATATTGAGGCTAAATTTTCTCCATGATTAATTTCCATGTTTGCTAGTACGGAAAATGAAGAAAAAAAGCATACAATATATATATATATATATATATATATATATATATATATATATATATATATATATATGGCAATGAATGATCCAAATTCTTCGTAATAGACATGAAGATTATTTAATATACTTATATGATATTGAGTTATCGAGCTAAAATTGAGCGAGCCAATACTGGCCCAAGATCAGCTTGTTTTTCCATCGAGCTACATAAAATGCTCATACTCACCTCATTTGTTTTCGAGTCGATCTCGACTCAAGCTAAAATACGAGTCGATCTTGAGCAGCTCATGAGCCTCGATCTTTTCTTGCAGCCCTAGTAGCATGGGGGGCCCGCGCTACTGCTATGGCGCTACAACTAACTTTTAGCAGTAGCGCGCTTTTTACCCAGCGCTGCTGCTACCTATACATATCAGTAGCGCGTTAACCATCACTACTGCTAATTTTCTATGGTGTGGTTGCATCACCCATGCTACTGCTAAACAAGCGCTGCTGCTACTCCATTACCCCTCGCTGCTGCTAAGATTTTCTCTATTATGTTTCTTCTGTTGTATTTGTATTTTTTACAGGTTTTATACAATTACAACATACACATAATTGAAACTATATGAAAAAAGAATGTCTCGTCATCATCATCATCATCGAAGTGGTACAACATATTCTCATCATATCATCATCATCATCATCCAACGCAAATGATGTTGATCTCATCATCATCTTGAAATAGCGATACAAGTTGTCACATGTCTACTACATGGTCATCGCATACACATGTTTCATCATCTATCTAAACTATAATATAGAAGAGAAGAGCGATGACGATGAGAAGAGCGGGATTACGTAATACTTCTTGAGGCGCCGGTTCTGAATCCTCTCTTGCGCTAGTGTGAACCTCAAGTAACTAGTTTCAGCTTCCCTTCTGCTATCAAACCCTTTCTGGCTTCCGCCCGGAAAGCGGTACACTTGGGCCTGGCACTTTGGCCACTTGTCGTACACTCCCGAAACATGCCCTATGTACACGGCATACCACTTCTTCACCATCGATGATCTATGTACCTGTTAGAGAAGCATCGTCATCGCACGAATTCAATAATAATATGCAACATAATATACTTGAGCAACACTTGGAGAAAGAGTTAGCAAATAGAAGCAAATATTAGCTACAATAATATGCAACATACATAATATACTTGAGCAACATGAGTAGAAAGAGTTTACTTTTTAACTATTGTTATCTTTCAGGAGACGTAGCAGTATCCATAGAAACTTAATGAATAGTTAAATTTCATGATGTCAGTGAAACCCAGGATGACAAGGTGCCATCCTGCAGTTATCTCACACTGATTCTTAGTGAACTGATATGTGGTGCAAGGACATAGCTGCAATGTCAACATAGATGCTTTCTAGAAATTATCATTGGGCTACAGAAACTTTGTACCGGTTAATTATTTTATTTAAACAGTTTGTCCCGATTCTCTACAAGACCCTACTGTACTTGATATATTTATCATGGTTTGTAAAGGAGTCCACAGATCGTCTTTGCTATGTTGATAATGCAGATTCTGAATCAGAAAAGGTTGGTAGCCCAGCAAAGCTTGCGAAGGTAGTTTGGCAATTTTTTTACTGGGTGATCCTTCAGTTAAGCCAGCTAATGCAATAAGGACTATCTTATTTAGTGAAGATAGAGACCATTGAAGTGGTTTAGGAGGATTAAACCCCACCCGTTCTTTCTCACCTCCTATCTCTACATTCATCCATTATTCCATTTTCATTTTTCTTGCTGCCTCGGTAATCACCAGCCCTTCTATTCGCAACTTGACCCTCCTTCTCCAATTTAGAGTAAATTGCAGAAAACCACCAGTTTGAGGGCTACGTTAGCAGAAATCACTACGTTACAGTTTCTTGGCAAAAAACACCACCTCTCTCGTAAACAATTTGCACATACCATTGATCGGCGGATCGGGCACTGATAAGTGGGTAAATATGACAGGTGGGGCCGGTTTTTGCCGACATGGCATTGTCAGCTGGTCGGACAACCATTAGAAGGCGTTAGACTCTGCTGTTCGTTTTGTTTCCTCTTCTCCCCCCATTTCGCCCATCTTCTTCCCCCGTTTCCCCCTTCTTCTCCCTTGTACCCGCTCGTGCAAACCTAGCGGCGCACCGTCCCCGCTCCCATCGCAGACATGACTACGTTGAAATCGAGCGATGCTGGCGGCGGTGCCCCGCCGTCCACTGGCGAGATGCGGGAGCTCGCACCCTACGAAGGCGATGGCAGAAGAAGAGGACGAGGACCCACAGTACTCGGCGGAATTCCGGGCGGCCAGAGCTTTCGCCGCGGCGGTGAAGGCAAATCCAGTTGGAAGCCAGCACATTGCTTCATCTTTCGGCGGCATCTAGTGAGATCCCAATCCCATTCCCCTCCCCTATCACATTCCCCTTCCGTTGCTAGGGTTAGGGTTAATGTAGTTGTTAGGTTATCTGTTATATTGATTGCGCCCCTAATTCTATTGAACTTATCCATCCTTGATCAGAGCGTCTACTTACGATCCTTCGCTTTATAAATCATAATTCCTTAGCAAATTGAGCTCTAAGTTATTCAGTTGTTTCTATAATCCAATGTCTTTGCCTTGCTTCTTCCTCGGGTTGTGTGCCGATACTCACCCCAGATCCTTTGATGGATTTTATCTCACAATGTCCTTCATATTCAATAACCTTGAGCCTTTCCTAGGATATATATAATGCCTTTGGTAAATTGTATCCTTTGCTTTGTCAACCGTGCTCTACTTTTGAGCTTGTGTTATTTACTCCTGAAGTTCGTGCTATATGTTCTAAGAAGCCCCGATGGCTTGAACCTATGCCTTCCTTAATATGTGTGAACTCGAAAGTTTTCACGAGTCATACTCTTCTGGTATTTTACCAAGATAAAATTTCAACACTACAACTTCATCGAACGCGAGAAGTAAATGAAAGGTTATGCGTTGGAGAAGTGGGAGTCGACCTTGAACTTTGTGTTCATGCCCATAGACACGATGTAGATCTTCTCATCGAAGCTTCTTTCAAAATTAATTATTCCCTTGGTATAAGTTCATCTTATATCTGGGATGTGGCCTTTTTCAATCGTGGTTTCGACCATGTTCTTCTTTAAATACCATTTCTCGTGCAAGTTTAACCACTTGTCTTCTGCAGAGCAATACCCTAGTCCAACCTCTACTTTGATCTGTCGTCGAGTATTACCCCCTGGTATCTCGAGATTATCATGGAACTGCATAACCTCTTATGACTTCTTCATAAAGTACTACATTCTCACGGATTCCAAATTTTCACGGGCTTTGAGTTATTAAACACTCAAAGACACCGATAACTGAACCGAGTCCGCACTACGGTTCAACAACTCTTCAGTAATCTTCTTTAAGTACGAGTTTGTACCCGATCATGTCATTCCTAGCCTGCTCTGCTATACCTATTCGTGTTGATTTTAACTGTGCTACCTGGTCCTTCTTCCCGGAGCACAAAATTTTCGACGGTGAGCTAAGCTTACGTCGATCTTCCTCGTCCTAGCAGTTCTCCATGAACAACAATCTTGATTTCAAGTTTGTGTCCTACCCATGGTTCCAATAACCTTCCGCTACCTCATTCCTTTGACTTGATGTCGTCGCTGATTGATTACATCTTAATGAAATCTCTCGACAAATGTGTCGTGATCATCATCAACCTTATGAGCTCTTCCAGGATATCAATTGAGTTCATGATGAGAAATACCATCCTTGCCCTTGATGATCTGTGTTATCATCGACCACTTTATTGCTTTCCCACCAACACAAGCTTGTTCGTGTTTGGTGTTATACCTTGAGTTCCTTGCTATCCAGTAATTGTTCTTCTTTACCTTGGAACATTAACATCTCTTATGTCCTCAATTTTGTGAGAATTTCACTACCTCTGGAGAATTCTTGATACAAGTGATACTTATCACCATCACCATTCTTTTCCTGGTCACCATGTTATTTCTAACCACCGACAAATGGACTGTGATGTGTAATTCCAAAACTTCTAGCAACCTTATTGCTTTGAAGTTAATGGTCGGCCGTTCATTCTTAGACAATTGATTATTGAATCACCATTCCGACGTTGGTTATGCAACCGAGCCCATATTTCAGGTGCACCTTTCAACCAATGTTTAATTGTGTATGTTTCCCTCGAGCATACATCATTATACCATTTGATCTGACTAATGTTATCTCCTTGTTCACTTAACTATGGAAATCCATCTTTTGGGAATCTCAATGAATTGTCGATGAATCCCTCAGCCACCTCCTAACCCTCTCCTTGATTTAATGATGAACTCTTGTTTCGAAACTTGCTTCCATGGTTCATTTCCCGAGAATCTTACGATGTCTTCTCGTCAATTTGTGTCGCACCTTTTCTTCTCGGGCATCCTGAGTCTGAGGTATCCTGACACCAATCAAATCTGAATCTCGGTCAGATATGATGGTTGGAACATATTTCCAAGAGTTATAACGTTGGTCTTTATATGACCCGGTAAGGTGGTGTCATACCTAGCCCACCTGGCCGGAGGCCCTATTGTTATAGTTCCCTTTTAGCAATGTTATCCATTCCTCCATGAGGACAATATAAGACTTATTCTATAAGTTGTTCCTGATGGATCCTTTGTGTTTCCAAAGTCTGATCTTCACCTGATGACCATGTCAATGCTATCTTGAAGCATGTCGGTTGTACTCTGATTTTCAACAAGAACGTTTGAAGCCCAATGCTAAATGTTTCCTGCTCAATTATCCAAACACCGTTGTATGGATAACATCATGAAATTTCTCTCCGCTCACCTAGAGGATTTTCTACATAATATCCTGTCATGGATATCATGCTCCGCTTGTCCTTGGGAAGGATATACCCCTGAAATATGTGTTTAAACACATTTTCCCTTCCATTGTTTTGTTTAGTCTGATAAACATAATTTCCTTTCCATTGTTTTGTTTAACCTTTCTGTGATCAATATGGCTAAGCAGAAATATTCTCCTGCTTATGTAAACACCTCGGTGTACAATTCTGTCAGCAAGACCCTGTTACTATTGTTGATGACATTCCGGTATCCACCGATGGACGAGAACTTTGCCTATTGGTCCGCCTCGTTCAACGAGCAGGAAAATGGTTCTCTTCGTCCCTTGCCCTTGGTACCGACATTGTTGCCGACATAACTGACAGGCTATCCTCTGACATGCCTTGCTTACATGATTGTGCAAGACATCACTCCCTTCCTACTTTTAACCCACATGGTGGGCCCATAACCCACAGGTCCCAGGATTGAAACCTGACCCTGCTGTACCCCCCCCCCCCTTTTCGGAAGTCAATACTCACGCTTGGCTTCGTGTGTAATTCAGGAGCCACCTTCCTAGTGATCTGTTCCGATATCAGATGCAATACTTAATCTTGATGCTTTGAACCCCTTTCACACTCTTTTTCAGGCATCGAACGATTGTCTATCCGCTAGGAACTCCTTGTTGTACCTTCTTACTTTGCTCTCGATATATTCTTAAGTTTTAGTTCGAGAGTTACTTTCCACCACCTTCCCTATTGTTATCTACCGGCTAAGCAACCTTGTACAGGCCCGTTCTTCCGAAGTTACCCCTTATCATTTTCGTAAGTACGATGGAGTTCCTGAAGGAAGGACGACAACCTCATCATGATGTATTGATGCATAGGAATGAAAACATCAACGCTATGGATCTACCACTTCGAGAAGAGCGACCAAGACCGAGAAGATTCGTTAAAATTTCATAACCAACTCCATTCCCCCTTACTCCCGCTCCTAAATCTCGGGACGAGATTTCTTGTAGTCGAGGAGAATTGTGACCCCCGGATATTTAAGCTACAGTGAACCTCTGCTAATGATGACACGTCACCTCGATTACTGTTACTAATCTCGCGTTAGTTCGAAACTGGTTCGAATTCAAATTCAAAATTAAGCAAACAATAAAAGTTTTCAAATATTAAAACTAAAATGTTCTGAGTGAGACAATTAATCCCTAGCTAATAATGGTGGAGAAACCACACCTTTATAAAATGTTTAAGTACTATAAGATGAATAAAATAGCAGTAAAAACAATTATTTAAATACCTTCTGTAATTAATAAAATGTCAAACTAATTTATTGAGGACTAGGCTTTTTATGACTATGGGCTAAGTTGAAATACTAATTTAAATGCTGCGTGTATATTTTACTAAAACTAAAATAATAGGAAGCAAAACTGAAACAGAAAAAGTAGAAGAAGTATAAAAGGAAAATAGTAAAACAATAAGGAAAAGAAAGCCCTCCCTCGGGGCCAACCAGCCCAGCTGGCTACTCCAGTCGGCCCAGCTGGACCGGCCCACCCCACCTCACCTACTAACCCCCTGGAGACACCGAACCCTAGCCCAACTACCCCACTCCCCCACGTCTCTCTCTCGTTCTCCCCCACCCGCGCTGGATCTGGATCGAGCCCGATCCCCTCCCCCTCACTGCTCGTTCTAGATCGGAGCACGGAACCGACGTCGCCGTCCACGATCGCAGGAGCCACCCCCTCGTCTACCTCCACCTCGTTGGACGCCTCTACATCATCTCGTCCCCGCCGCCCGAAGCTCCTCTGCCCCGACCCGACCCCGTCGCCCGTCGTCGTCGGACCACCTCCGTCGCCCGCTTCCTCGTCCTCCTCCCCGTCGGTCTCATCAGGCCTCGTCGTCCCCTTCCCTCCTCGCACGTGAGGACCCCTTCTCCTTCCCTCCTCTGCTCTCGCTTCCGCACGGTCCCCACCCTCGTCGCCGCTCGCCCGTGGCCACCACGCCCGGGGCACATCCGAACCCGCGGTCGCCGCGCCCCCATTAGTCCCGCGCCGCGTCTCGCTGCCGTCGTCGCCCCGTTCCCCTCTGCGCGGGCGCTCGCACTCACAGCGTGTCGACCATGCCCGTCCATCGCGGCGCCCGCCACGTTCCCTGGCCGCGCTCGCGGGCCTCTCGCCGCGTCCGGCCGTGCCAGTTGTCGCGCGTGCTCGCCCCACCGCGACCCAGTGCACGCCCGCTCACACCACCGCACCTCGCTGTGCCGCCCCGCTCCGGTCACTATCGTCGGCGCCGGGCCATGCGCCGGCCCCGTTGACCCGCTAGCCACAGCGCCCTGTCGGGAGGGCTGGCACCCGAGAACCGCCACCCGCGACCCGTTAAGGCCCCTGTCTGAATGACAAGTGGGACCCGCCCTAGAAAATGATCAAAAAAAGTAATAATAAAAAGAATTAAAATTAATTAATTAATTAAGCTGCTTGATTAACTTAACTCTAGTTAACTGCTAGTTAACTAATTAAACTATAATTAGGTAAATCAGAGAATGACAGGGGGCCCCACCCCTGTTGACCAGTCAAGCTTTGACCGGTCAACTAGGTCCCCCTTGGCCCACCTGTCAGCCTCTGGGTACACATCTGTGTACACAGAGCTTGGTACTTGTAGCATTTTAGCTTCTATTTTGAATTAAAATAAATTCAAAAAGTCATTTAAAACCTTGAAAATTAATAGAAAATAAATCATAGCTCGGATGGACAAACTTTGTACATGAAAGTTGCTCAGAACGACGAGGCGAATCCGGATATTCAGCCCATTCGTCCGCCACACGTCCCTAGCATAGTGAACCTGCAACATTTCACCTTCGGTTCATCTGTTCGGAAACACGGAACACCGGGGATACTTTTCCGGATGTTTCCCCCCTTCACCGGTATCACCTCATACCGCGTTAGAACACGTCAAGCTCTGCTTGTTGTTCTGTTATGCACTTGCTTGCTATGTATTTACTATTTCTCCCCCTCTTCTCTCCGGTAGACCCCGTGACGATGCTGATGCCCCTGTGGTCGACTACGTCACCGACGACCCCTCCTTCTTGTCTAAGCAACCAGGCAAGCCCCCCCCTTGATCACTAGATATCGCCTATTCTTCTCTATACTGCTTGCATTAGAGTAGTGTAGCATGTTACTGCTTTCAGTTAATCCTATACTGCTGCATAGCCTGTCCTTGCTACTACTGTTGTTACCTTTACCTGCTATCCTACTGCTTAGTATAGGATGCTAGTGTTCCATCAGTGGCCCTACACTCTTGTCCGTCTGCCATGCTATACTACTTGGCTGTGATCACTTCGGGAGGTGATCACGGGCATATACTATATACTTTACACGATTACATTACCTGTGATACTGTTCGGAGATGGGGGTTGAAAGGACAAGTGGCTCCATCCCGGTAGAGGTGGGCCTGGGTTCCCGACGGCCCCCGACTGTTACTTTGTGGCGGAGCGACAGGGCAGGTTGAGACCACCTAGGAGAGAGGTGGGCCTGGCCCTGGTCGGCGTTCGCGGATACATAACACGCTTAACGAGAGCTTGGTATTTGATCTGAGTCTGGCTACTGGCCTATACGCACTAACCAACTACGTGGGAAAGTTATGGGCACTCGACGTTGTGGTATCAGCCAAAGCCTTCGTGACGTCAGCGACTGAGCGGCGCGCGCCGGATTGGACTGGAACGCCTGCTAGGCTAGGTCTGCTTCCGGCCGCGTTCGCAATGTGCAGGTGTGCTAAGGGCGATGGGCCCAGACCCCTGTGCGCTTAGGTTTAGACCGGCGTGCTGACCTGTGCAGGGGGAATCCATCACCGGTGGCCATCTTCATCATCCTGGCGCTCTCCATGACGAGGAGGGAGTAGTTCACCCTCGGGGCTAAGGGTATGTACCAGTAGCTATGTGTTTGATCTCTCTCTCTCGTGTTCTTGACTCGGCACGATCTTGATGTATCGCGAGCTTTGCTATTATAGTTGGATCTTATGATGTTTCTCCCCCTCCACTCTCTTGTGATGAATTGAGTTTTCCTCTTGAAGTTATCTTGTCGGATTGAGTCTTTAATGATTTGAGAACACTTGATGTATGTCTTGCCGTGCTTATCTGTCGTGACAATGGGATATCACGTGATCCACTTGATGTATGTTTTGGTGATCAACTTGCGGGTTCCGCCCATGAACCTATGCATAAGGGTTGGCACACGTTTTCGTCTTCACTCTCCGATAGAAACTTTGAGGCACTCTTTGAAGTACTTTGTGTTGGTTGAATAGATGAATCTGAGATTGTGTGATGCATATCTTATAATCATGCCTACGGATACTTGAGGTGACAATGGAGTATCTAGGTGACATTAGGGTTTTGGTTGATTTGTGTCTTAAGGTGTTATTCTAGTACGAACTCTTGAATAGATTGATCCGAAAGAATAACTTTGAGGTGGTTTTGTACCCTACCATAATCTCTTCGTTTGTTCTCCGCTATTAGTGGCTTTGGAGTGACTCCTTGTTGCATGTTGAGGGATTGTTATATGATCTATCTATGTTATTATTGTTGAGAGAAATTGCACTAGTGAAAGTATGAATCCTAGGCCTTGTTTCCTATCATTGCAATATCGTTTACACTCACTTTTATCATTAGTTACCTTGCTATTTTTATATTTTCAGATTACAAATATCCATATCTATCATCCATATTGCACTTGTATCACCATCTCTTCGCCGAACTAGTGCACCTATACAATTTACCATTGTATTGGGTCTGTTGGGGACACAAGAGACTCTTTGTTATTTGGTTGTAGGGTTGTTTGAGAGAGACCATCTTCATCCTACGCCTCCTACGGATTGATAAACCTTAGGTCATCCACTTGAGGGAAATTTACTACTGTCCTACAAACCTGTGCACTTGCAGGCCCAACAACGTCTACAAAAAGAAGGTTGTGTAGTAGACATCAATAGACAAGATATTTGCCTGGGAGGATGAAAGCAATACACCATTTCTATATGACGTGGTAAGTCACTAAGCTAGCTCACCATGATTATTAGAAATCAAGCACTAGATCTGATGCATTGAATTTTCATGCGAAGGTTCACATGGTTGCCATTTTGGAAGAGCAAAAACTCATGAGAGTATAGAAAGAGGAAGATAAGCGACGATGCCGGATATAAA
Organism: Triticum dicoccoides; assembly: GCF_002162155.2. Taxonomy (NCBI): domain Eukaryota; kingdom Viridiplantae; phylum Streptophyta; class Magnoliopsida; order Poales; family Poaceae; genus Triticum; species Triticum dicoccoides. Next base: position 710,821,139 of record NC_041386.1, on the reverse strand, counting down.
TTCCACATCCTCTGGCACAACACTCACAACAGAATTCATCAGTCTTGTCCACTGACTCTTAACAGAGGACCAGAAGAACCTGTGCAATCTATTGCGTAAAGAGAATGAGATGATATTTGGGTCCAAGTCTGTTCCCAGGAAGACAAGCAGTTTAACAGGAGGACCACTGGCCATCACCCAGATGGGAAGGAGGCTGGCTTCATGACTCCGATGCCCACACCCGAGCTTTTGACACCACGCTCGTACCCCAGACGATACAACAATTACTTCAAGGAGAACCGGAGGATCACGGCGGCACCACTAAACTTCTCGGCGGATTCCAAGGATGACAACATGTTATCCTTTGCCTCCATGAGCGGCTCGGAGCCTGATTCTCCATTGGTTTTAGAGTATGATATTTCCCAACATTTTGTCATCCTCTGGTTCTTTTGTCAATGTATTTTTCTAATTTTCTGCAAAAAAAATACTATTATGTTATTCAGTCATAAGACAGCGGTGGGGTGGCGGGTCGCACCTGTGCCCATGTTGTCACTGACAATCCACTTGGTCGTCGCCGACTCGGGTTGCCGTGCGGGAACTACGTGTTGACCATGACGTGCACGTACGATGCTCTACTTTTGAAACCTGTCATCAGTTCCTTTTGATTTACTATTGTCTTTTGTTATCACTGATCTTAGTATCTATGTTATCACTGTTTATACTGCTCAAGTCAGCAACTTGGACCAGTGACTAAAAGGGTTAATTAGATATATACCACTCCAAATATGGCGATTTGTAAAAATGCCACTGCAATTTCCAAACTTTAAAAAATGCAACTGCAATTTTTGCAAACTTTGAAAAACGCCACTGCGGACTTCGAAAAATGCCACTGAAAATGGCATTTTTCAGAATTTGAAAATTACAGTGGCATTTTTCGGAATCGCCAAATTTGGAGTGGCATTTATCAAATTAACCCTTCATATTACTATCTTGTTGCTCTCATGCAAATACAGTATGCAACACTAACAAAGCCTGTATCCAAAAGACTAACCCAAAGAATAAAAAAGACAGTGAAAGGAGCGCATCCCACCTGGTACCGCCCCAACTTCCTCCCAGGTGGCGCACCAAGGGTGCGCCACCAGCCACTAGTAGACTAAAAAAGCAGCCTTCCCTAGCTAAATTGTGAGCAACTTTATTTGCCACTCGGCTGGCCCAAACAACACGAGACTCGGTGACACCTGCGAGCAAATCCTTAATCTCCTGATTGAGGATCTGCGGCACAGATAAATTAGTTTCTAAAACCAGCTTTGAGGCCCGCTTCTGCCAGTTTAATTACAGCAGTAGGGGCAGGTGAAAGAAGGAACTCCCAACGGTAAGATAGGCGAGCGCGCGAGACCTTCGAAGCTCAGAACAGAGCCACCCCGTCCGACCTGCTCGCATCCGCCGCACACGCACGCACCGAGAAGCGTGGCGCACGGGCACGGGAATGGAACCCCAGTTCAAAGTTCTACCATAGGCGGTTGGCCAAGGAGTCAGGTATATCCTTTCTACAAAAAAAGAGGTAGAATCTATGATTAAGAAAAAAGAGGTACAATCTAAATGTGGAAGACACGCGACTAATTGTAGCTCAGATGGTTAGGTTTGTTGTGATGGAACCAGCTCATCAGGGTTCATGTCGTAGACTTTGCACATGTACCCGCATTTTCAACGTTCAATGTATACAATGTTAAGAAGAATGAACTTGAGGGACGGCGGACAAGTACCTGCCTTTTTTTTTTTTTGACAAAGTGCACGGTAACACACGTAGGTTGCCGGTCAATCGACCAAATCAATTTTGCGTGGTTTTGCTGCTAGTTAGTCCTTTTGAAGGTTTCTTGAAAAAAAATCGTTTTGAGGGTCCGCTTCTGCCTGCTTAATTACTCAGGAGTACTAACTAGCTTGCAACCAGCATCCGGATTCGTGATAGGTGAATGTAGGAGCTCCCAAATGTAGGCGACCGAACGAGAGACCTTCGGAGCTCAGAACAGAGCCAAGACTGTATTCGTCGACCTGACCCCGTCTGACCGAGCCAAGGTACGTACGTATGCACGCACACACCGAGAGCCATGGCGGACGGCCACGGGTGGACCTCCAGTCGCATTCCTTTTTTTTCTTCTTTTTCTTCTTTTGAAATTCCAGTCGCATTCCTTTAAATGTGTCCTGACGCAAACGCAAGCCGGGGAACGCTATTTCGCGCAGGTCGCTACTTAGCGACCAATCGCGTACCCCTAGCTCGCCTTGTCCTCTGTTCGGCTTTGGCCCCATACCAGTTTTCTCTTTTTTCTTTGTTCATTATTTTTCACTTTTACCTTTTATTTTTCTTTTATGTTTATTTTTTCCAACAAAATAGTTTTCACTATTTTATGTTTTTCTTTTGTCGTTCTTACTCTTTTTCATTTCTGCAATCATCTATCAAATCTCTGAACATATTTTGGCATCATGAACATTTCTCTAATTCATGAAATTTTTTCTTAAATCATGAAAAAACAGAATCATGAACACCTTTTACTCATTCGTGACCATTTCTCAAAACCGTGAAAAATTGATGAATTCTTTTTCATGAACTTTTCTAAACAAATAGCTAATATTTTCTGAAGGAAAAAGCTTACCTTCAACCGACCGATAACGCTCGCGCGTCCGCCGGCTCCGCGTCCGTCGGATCGTGTGTTGATCAGACGGACGAGAGCGTTCCTCGCTTCCGCGTCACGCGCAGACGTTTCTGAAACTGGGCGGCTGTTTCAGGAAACATTTATGCAGTTGCAACGCTCTCGCAGTGCTCCCGCTCCCGCAGCTCCTTGTGTCTGTTAGGGCAGCGGTGGTGGGATCTGCTAGGGCAACGGCGGGCGGCGACGGCGCCCGGCGTGGGGTGACGCGGGCGCATCCAACGCGGTGGCGACGACGACCGCGTCGAGGTCGGCGGTGGACGGCAACGACACAAGCAGGTACGGCCGCGTGCTCCTTCCCCCCATTTCTGGTCGGCTCTCAGACGGTTCTCCTCTGCTCGGCGGCTCCTCCTCGGCGGCTACGCAGGCTCATCGCAGTGGTGCTCTGTTGTAGTGAGGCGCCCTCGTCGGCGCCACCGATGTAGGTGTTGGACTGTAGATGTGTAGTTGTAGCAGGGGATTGAGATTTCTCAGATCAGTTTTGTGGCAGAAATTTTTGATTCCTTTGTAGCTAAAATTGGCTCGTTATAGTGATGTGTTGTAGGAATTTTTGTAGCTCAAATTTGGCTGTAGGTGCTCCGTGTATGCTATCCGTTTACTGTGCTATTAGGTAATCTCTCAATGTTCTAGATTCTCCTGTCCTTTGATGTTCTAGGTTGTTATAGCTCATATTGGCTAGTAGGTAATCTCTGAATTTTTGCAGCTCAAAGTTTTTTGTAGCTTTCTGGCTTGAATATTAGTGATACATTATTTTTATGTTCAAAGAGAAGTTTCTGTAGCCAATTTGATGTTCAGATAGAAGTTTCTGTAGGAATTAGTGATGCACTAGTGTAGGTTATGCTTCGGGAATTTTTGTACTGCTAGCTTATAGCACAGGAAACTTAGTTTTTGCTTCTGAAACTACAGATATGTCTGAAATTTAGTTACTGTAGGTCATGTTTCAATACTTCTCTAAAACTACTCATGCAGTTATCCATTTTGTTTTCTCCGAAACATATCTGTGTTTCAATACTTTTTCCAATACTCATGCAGTTATCCATTTTGTTTTTCAGAGAAACATATATGTAATTTCTTTTTAGTTCAAAGCTTCTGTAGCTCATGCAGTTATCCAGTTTGTAGTTTCAGGGAAACATATGTGTAATTTCAGAAACAGTAGCTATATTTTAGAGAAACTTACATTTCTGAAACTATGTAGTAGGTTATGTCTGTAGCTTATGTTTGTGAAACTACAAGGAATGCTTGTACTGCTAGCTTATAGCACAGGGAACTCAATTTTTGCTTCTGAAACTACATATATCCTTTCTCTGAAATTTTAACTACTGTTCCAATACTTTTCCATGATTTTTTAGCTCATGTTTATCTAAAATTAGTTGGATTAGCTAATGTTTTTTCAAACCTTGTTTTGCAGAATGCCTATCTTCCAAACTCGTTGGTCGGCAAAGCGGCTGCGCGAAATAGCCAATGACATCAAAGGGAAAAAGAGAGATGTAATAAGCAAGTCCAGCTTCGAGGATTTGCTGTTTATATCTCCTTTGGTCCCTCCTCCTGAAGAGCTTCTTGATTTCATTATTATGAATATTGACCCTAAGAATCGTGTGCTGAAGTATGTAATCTTCGCTTTTTTGTATTTCTTTTCTGTTGCATAACACCTTTTGTTTTCTTTATTCTCGCAACATCTACTGATTTTTTTTGTGAATTGCAGGATTAATGACCACAAGGAGATCCACTTTTCAAAAGACATAGTTAAGAAGATATTCAATGTCCCATCTCATAGCAGACCGATAGAGTTCGGGAAGAGGGGCAAAGCTGATTTCCATGAAGTTTATCTGGGCGGCGGGGATAGGGCTCCGATAGCCAGCGCAGTTTCCGTCTTATCAAAAGCATATGATGATGACACCATCGAGAGGTCATGGGTATTACTGTGCCTGGCTTTGGTCCTAGCTCCTGGGACAGGAAACATGATCCCCGTAGATTATCTTAACACCCTACGAGATATGAGTATGGTCCATGAGTTTGACTGGGATGAGCATATCCTGTGTGATGTGATGAGAGAAGTTAAAAAATACCAGGATAGGAGGAATGAGGGTAGAGGTAAATTTCTCATCGGTGGATGTCTACCAGTGCTTCCGGTACACCCTTGATTCCTGTAACATCCCACTCCTTTTATCCCACAACAACAAATCTTTTTCTTGAGGCGCTGATGTTTTCTTTTCTTTTTTGTGTCTTCTTTGCAGATAATTTACATCGACCATCTTGATGTGCCAAGAGGATGCTTAGTTGATCACACCATCAACTACTCGCTTCCTAGAGCTTGTTTTGGTCATGAAATGGACTTTTATGCTGTTGTCGCAGTGGACACCCTGGATGATGGGTTTGGGAAGCGTCCAGTAAGTGATTGAAACTAAAAGACCTTGCTTTTTTGTTTTTATATAGAAGACATTTGTCTGTTGCAATTCTTAACTATTTTCTCGTCTTTGTAATGCAGTTCAGGACCAGTACACCTTACGCAGTAGTTGAGTTCATGTCATATGTAGATCAACATCACCAAGGAGCTGCAAGTGAACGTGTCATAAAGGAATTGCCGGAAATCAGCGACCAAGGGGGTGCTGTTGGGGGCGCAACACACACTCCAGATGTGCCTGAGAGCTCACACATGCAAGCAAATGTACATGTGGGAGCAGATGCGGGTTCTCAAAGCCCACCTCACGCCGGTACAGGGGGTACCAATGGTAGCGCAGAGCATGTGCATGAGCCGCATCCATCTAACACGGAGAGTGGTGACGACATGTGCGGCTCTTTGGAGGAGTGGCTCCATGATTGCCAACAATCGAGGAGTTAGAGGTGTTTTTTTTTCTCGCAACTCATTTTTTCCTTTTTTGCTTTTTCATATTTTTTGCACCTTCATTTCACTAGCATGTTACAAACTACTGTCCCTACCAATCTAACGCCATTGTTTCCGTGCATCGCAGTTGCCCCCACAGATGTAAGTCATATTTAACAAGCACAAAGAGCTCCATGCCAGAGAACTTAATGTTGCATTCAGCTCATTTGGGAGGATCTTGCAAGGCATGTACTGCAAGCGGATGGGCCTAATGTTGTCTGAGGCACATAAAGCTGAGTGCAGCATTCATGGACAGAGAGCCGAAGGTGAAGGCATCACTTTCAGTGTACCAGGGGGGACTTCTGCTGCAGCCATGTCTGATGGGACTGCAACTGAACCTTTTGCGCAACAGCCCAAGCATCCGGAGCAGCCCAACATTCATCCTGTCACTGTACCTCCTCCGCAACAGCCCAAGCAACCAGCCACTGCCACTGTACCATCTCCGCAACAGCCCAAGCAACCAGCCACTGCCACTGTACCATCTCCGCAACAGCCCAAGCAACCAGCAGCGGAAGTAGGTCAAAACAATGATGCCCCACCCAGGATGAGCGATGACAACAATGAAATGATCAGAGCAATGGCAGGGGAGAAGACTTAGGCAGCAAGGCAAACGACACTGAATTTAAGCCTCCTCGCAGCCCAAGCTTCGCACATGTGAATCTGACGAGGAGGCCATGCACGCTTGAAGATGGACCTTCTTTTGGATTGTTTGAACCGGGAAGTGATGATGGTCTACTATTTCAGGAGTTTCCTCAAGTTCGTACATCCCCTGCAAAACTTCTGTTGCAGATTTGGACTCCTTCTTGTCGATCCGTATGAGGAACCCTTTGTTTGGTGAATCTCCGGCTACCTCAGCTGGGCCAGTTTACGATGTGACTCCCATCGCAACACGTCCTCCAATTTCGACAGGCCCTGCAGGTTATTTGCGCTCATCTCTCCCCAACTACTTTGTGCTCCAATCCATGTTTTGTTTTGTTTACAGAAACTTAGCACTTCCATGCTCCAAACCATTATTTTTTTCTCATCTTGTTTCTGTTTTCTTTTTCATTTTCATTTGTGGGGCAGAAGCAGGAGTAGCTGAGACAAGTGAGGAGGTGGTGATTGAAGTGAGCAGCGGGGGAAACGTGATGCGAAGAAGCCCACACTCAAGAGAGTTGCAAAATCGCCAGAGAACGCACCGAAGCTGAAGAGGATGAAGAGATCAAAGTTAATGCTTCCGACGATGCCATATACAAGCAGTACTGTTGCACAAATTACCACATAAAGGACCCTCCTGACAGTGGCGTAGCCAGGATTTTAAGACAGGATGGTCCACTAGGATTTTAAGTCAGGGTGGTCCACTTGACTGTACAAATCCCACAACCATAGCATACAATTGTAATAATGTATTATATAACTGATATCAAAATCACAAACCAATAAAGTCTTGCAATTGTACTAAAATTCCAATTAAATCTGATTTTTTTGCATAATAAAAAAGACAAAGCACCTTATTTCGGTTATGCCTTCTCATGTTCGTGAAAATCTCAATCATATCTTCCAACACACGGTGACAAATCAGGATGACTAGACCCATACAAGCAATTGGAACAATAATGGAATTAACTTACCGCAACCTCAATCAAGGGAGCCTGCCGCGTTTCCCTCCGTCGCTCCGATTCGACCAAAAATAACTGGGTACTGCTATGGCCTTTCCTCCGCTGGATCCTGGCCGCCGGCCGCCTGCCGCTCGCCGCATCCGCCCGCGTCGCTCGGCTGCTGAGCCCTCGTTCGCTCTCGCTTGGGGAAAATAGATGCCGCTACTCCACGAGGAGGGCCGATCCACGTGGGAATACGGAGCGACTGCTCAGTCGGTTGTACGATCGGGAACGAGCTTGGGGCGGATATGGGCTAGTACGCTTGGGCTAATTGTACGGAGTGTTTTTTGGACTGAATCAGTACGGACTGAAGAAGCATGTGGGTTGTGGGCTGCGAAATCCCAGGGTGGTCCATGGACCACCCTGGCCAGCTATGCCACTGCCTCCTGAAGGCGAGCCCTTGTAAGTGTGTTTTAGCCCTTTTTTGTGCTGATAAATTGTTCGTTCCATCCATCTTGTTTGCCACTAACCGAGCCACTGTTTTTTGCAACATGTAGATCTCCATTCATTAGGATAGGTGGGTTTGATGTTTCCTTCAAGCATTTCAGCAACGGGCTAAAAAAGCGAGCACATTTGAACGATGAGGTCATGTCGCTTTATGTTGAAAGCTTCAACATCGAGCACATGTATAGCAAAAGCAAACCTAGAAAGTTTGCGTTCTCACCGCATACAGCCGTGAGTCAACTACCCATTTTTTATTTTTTCACAATAGAGTTTCTGCCCACAACTTCCATATCTTTCTAACCAATACCTTCTTCTTTGCATCAGTGCAAGCTTGCCATGGACCCAAGCTCATTTCAGACACGTTCTTGCAGCAAAGATCTTGAGAGGGCCTGCGAAAGAAACAACATCATGAAATCTGATCAAGTAAAAAAAATTGTTCTTGCATCAAAGCTATCCTAGCGCAACATGCTCTGTTTTTCTGAAGTTATTTTTTTGTTTCTTAATTTTGCAGTTGTTCTTCACAATTGTCAAGGACAGACACTGGGCAGTTGTGGTTGCAAACTTGATGCACAAACAATTCAACGTCTTTGCCTCAAGGGGTGATGACCCTGACTATGTCAGCATCCTCGAGAAGCCATGTTGCAATCTGGTATGGACGCTACTGAAGGAAATATGCCCTAGAGGCAATAATAAAGTTATTATTTATTTCCTTATATCATGATAAATGTTTATTATTCATGCTAGAATTGTATTAACCGGAAACATAATACATGTGTGAATACATAGACAAACAGAGTGTCACTAGTATGCCTCTACTTGACTAGCTCGTTAATCGAAGATGGTTATGTTTCCTAACCATAGACATGAGTTGTCATTTAATTAACGGGATCACATCATTGGGAGAATGATGTGATTGACTTGACCCATTCCGTTAGCTTAGCACTTGATCGTTTAGTATGTTGCTATTGCTTTCTTCATGACTTATACAAAGTTCCTACAACTATGAGATTATGCAACTCCCGTTTACCGGAGGAACACTCTGTGTGCTACCAAACGTCACAACGTAACTGGGTGATTATAAAGGTACTCTACAGGTGTCTCCAAAAGTATATGTTGAGTTGGCATAAGTCGAGATTAGGTTTTGTCACTCCGATTGTCGGAGAGGTATCTCTGGGCCTTCTCGGTAATACTCATCACCTAAGCCTTGCAAGCATTGTAATTAATGAGTTAGTTATGAAATGATGTATTACGGAACGAGTAAAGAGACTTGCCAGTAACGAGATTGAACTAGGTATTGGATACCGACGATCGAATCTCGGGCAAGTAACATACCGATGACAAAGGGAACAACGTATGTTGTTATGCGGTTTGACCTATAAAGATCTTCATAGAAAATGTAGGAACCAATATGAACATCCAGGTTCCACTATTGGTTATTGACCGAGAATAGTTCTAGGTCATGTCTACATAGTTCTCGAACCCGTAGGGTCCGCACGCTTAACGTTACGATGACAGTTTTATGAGTTTTGATGTACCGAAGTTTGTTCGGAGTCCCGGATGTGATCACGGACATGACGAGGAGTCTCGAAATGGTCGAGACATAAAGATTGATATATTGGAAGCCTATGTTTGGACTTCGGAATAGTTCCGGGTGAAATCGGGATTTTACCGGAACACCGGGGGGTTACCGGAACCCTTCCGGGGGTTAATGGGCCTTAGTGGGCCATGAGGGAGAAGAGGAGGGCCGGCCAGGGCAGGCCGCACGCCCCCTCCCCCCCTAGTCCGAATAGGACAAGGAAGGGGGGGGGCGGCGCCCCCTTTCCTCTTTCCCTCCCCCTAAGTCCTAATCCAACTAGGAAAAGGGGGGGAGTCCTACTCCCGGTGGGAGTAGGACTCCTCCGGCGCGCCTCCTCCTAGGGCCGGCCGCACCCCCCTTGCTCCTTTATATACAGGGGCAAGGGGGCACCCTAGGACACACAAGTTGATCTTCGTGATCGTTCCTTAGCCGTGTGCGGTGCCCCCCTCCACCATATTCCACCTCGGTCATATCGTAGCGGTGCTTAGGCGAAGCCCTGCATCGGTAGAACATCATCATCGTCACCACGCCGTCGTGCTGACGGAACTCATCCCCGACACCCTGCTAGATCGGAGTCCGGGGATCGTCATCGAGCTGAACGTGTGCTGAACACGGAGGTGCCGTACGTTCGGTGCTTGGATCGGTCGGATCGTGAAGACGTACGACTACATCAACCGCGTTGTCATAGCGCTTCCGCTTTCGGTCTACGAGGGTACGTGGACAACACTCTCCCCTCTTGTTGCTATGCATCACCATGATCTTGCGTGTGCGTAGGAAATTTTTGAAATTACTGCGTTCCCCAATAGCTACACCTCTTTCCTTTCTCTTTTTTCATTTTTTCTCTATATAAAATTTGTTCTTGTGGTACCAATAATACAAGATACAACTGTGTAATCCGTCTTTTTGCAATATCGAATTTTGTAGATAGACAATTTAAAGACTTTGGTCAGAGAACAAAACCCATGGAACCTTGACTTTAACAAGTTTGATCGTCTCAGCCCGAATGGGTACCCGCAGCAGTCAACAACGTATTGTTCTCTGACCATTTTCCTTTTTTTCATGTGTCCATCCACAACTTTTTATGTTTTGTTGTCAAGTGAGCAAATTTTATATGTATTTGTGACTTTTTTTATTTTTGACAGGTTTGATTGTGGGTTGTTTGCTATTCTATACATGGAGAATCTAACTGGCAGGGGGATGAGACCATTCAGCGCGGTATGCCCTTTTTGCTATGCAACACTACTAGCTAAATAACTTGTTGTTTTCGGAGCACTTGTTGTTTCCATTTTTTGCTAGTTTTCTAATGGTAATCACGTTTTTTGAATTTTTCTCCTAACTAACTTACAAAGCTCCCTTGTTGTATGCCCAGGACACGAGGTCGTTGCTCAAATTCCGATCATTTGTTGCAGCGAAGCTTTTTAAGCACCCTCAAATCACACTCAACTCAGCCGAAGAGTTTCAGAAACTGTTAAGTAGCTCGTAGAAGATGTCAATCGGAGCAAAGTATTTCCTAGATAGTTTTAGGCTGCTTTTTTGTGGCCAAATGTATGCGCTACATCCTTTTTGTGTAACCAGAAACAACAAGATGTTGTTAACCATCTACTTTATCTTTTGTGGAACCCAAGCTCGAGCATATATCATGCTGGGGCATGTCCCTTTTTTCCTCTTTTTTATTTTGAAATACTGGAGCATCACACATGTTGTGCTGTCAATGTAAACTTGAGTGCTATCAATGTGAACTAGAGATGGATGCAGAGATGAATGAAAATGACTAGGGTTTCTGAACTATCCATGCAGATATGTGAACTATCCATGTTGTAGTTTTTTTTGCTTACTGGTTTTCTGAAATAAGGTGTCCTACCCATAACAACACATGCCATGTACAAGCATCCATGTATACAATAGCTTTTTTTGCAAGCACCGGAAACATGATGTCGAAACTTGAAACAAATGGTACATTCATGTATATACAAATGGTACATTCACGAAACAAAGCATTACTGGAAATATGGAAAAGATCTCAAAACTACGGCACAAAGTGAGAGATACCTTGTATGTCCCAAATCCAGGACACACATAACATATCTTGTAACAAAAATGTGAGCTATCTTTTTGTATGTCTCAAATTGGAATAGAACCTGAATACATCATCAAGGTTGCAAAAAAGAGTATTTTATGTATGTTTTTTGCTCAAGCACATGTAGTGAGTCTGAAAAGAAAATGCAAAACATCCTTCAACAGGACCAAGAACTTTCCCAAGTATTTTCTCTCATTTTTTTCTTCCTAGAGGTTGAGTTGCGTTGCTTGGGCATTTCTTGGATCATTTGTCATCATGACTCTCCAGTATGCACAAGTTGGTACAGTATGCCCCACCTCGGAGCAGAATTGACATGTAGGCGGTGCTGTCGCCGCCTCTGTTGCAGCTTTTAGGGGTCCACATGTATGCACGTTGTGACCTTCTTCTTTGCAGAACTTGCAGCGAATACTTCTTTTTTCAGATTTTGGCTTCACTGCTGCCATTGGCTTCTTCTCTTCTTGCTTTGACTTCTTCTTCTGCTTATCATCTAGCTGCTCCACCAGAGTCTTCTTCCTCTTCTTTCTTTCAGTTGGCCGGCCTTTCTTTGGGACACGAGCTGGGTTTCGTAGCATCTCTGTGCTTTGAGGCTATGGTAAGCCATCATTCAATGCTCCCATTGTAGCAGCAGATTGCGTTGGGGGTTCACTGCGCTGCATTGCTTGTTGTTCTGGCAGTACCCCTCTTTTCGCCGCTGCTATGGCAGGCTCAAGAAGTTTTATTGCTTCATATAATATCTTGTATGCATCATCATTGCAACATGCATCAGAGGCGAGCCATGTCAACCTTCGGCACAAGGAGTTGTATTTGAGCGTGTTTGTCGAGGGGTGCCCAAATTCCAGCAATCGCCCAGTTCTGGCCATGCTTGTTGTTGCTGCTTCAGACCACCTTTCCGACAAGTATTGTTGTGGAATAACTTGCACATTGAGGTGCACCATCACCCTTATTATGTGGGCGCAAACCAGGCCATTCATCTCAAAGTAGTGGCAACTACATTGGAACACCCCTTCATCCATCATAACACGCACAGAGAAGAGCTTTGGGTTCTCATATAAGCTTGATGTTAGATTGAACATGAGGCCTCGCCCTTGGTAATCAGCGTCTTGGTTGATAATGTAGCCCATAGACGCAGTCACTTGTTTCTGGAACTTGCTAAAGACATTGCGTTTGTAGTAATCAATAGCTTGGCGCTCAATGTTGTATCTGAAACATCACAAAAGGAAGCAAAGTTCTCAAAACAAAGCATGAAAAAACTTTTTTCTTGGATTTTTTGCTTTGGTATGGTGAAGCTGGCCTACCGAGAGTATAGTGGAGGAGCAGTCGTTTCACCAGTGAACCCAGCATTGTCCTCGCGATCAAGCACAGTTTCCTGGCACAGTTCATACTGTTGCACAAACCTCCATACAGAATCAGCTGGACAAATCATTGTCTTGAAATATGAGTTCAGCCCCTCGGACCTGCCTGTCGTGCTTGTGAACGGGAAGAAATTGTTCTTGAAGTACACTAGAGCCCACATATGTCTTGTTCGCCACATGTTCTTCAAGTGTTTGTTTTCAGCAACTACGAAACACTCCAACATGTGCTGCCATGTTTCCTCAAATTCTTCAACCGTTTCAGAGTTGTTGATACAAGTGTAAAACACATCTGCAAACGCCTCATTTCTGCTCAACAGCCTCCCCAACTTAGAACGCGCGTTGCTAAACACATGAAACTTGCAACACCTATGGCAAGTATTTGGGAGCACCTGCTCTATAGCTGTCGCCATTGCTTGGTCTTGGTCAGTCATCGTGTTCTTTGGATGCTCATTGTCCATTGCAACCATCCATTGCTCAAAGACCCACTTGAACATTTCAATAGTCTCATCCGGCAACAAAGCACACCCGAGTGAAATGGTTTGGAGGTGATTGTTGATACCAACTATAGGACCAAAGGGCATGTTGTATCTGTTAGTGCAGAAAGTTGTGTCAAAGAACACGCAATCTTTATATTTTGGGTACAGCGCCCTTGTCCTCCCATCAACCCAAAACAATGCAGTGACAGAGTTCGTGGCAGGATCTTTTTGCTTCGCAAAGAAAAACTCTGGATTCTCGGCCTTCCTCCCCTCAAAGTACTTCACTTTCATATCCATGTCCTGTTGTGTTATCGCTTCCCGAAGCTTTGCACGTTCATTCGCAACATCCCTCTTCACGTACGGCAGTATCCTAGAGTCACCTCCATGTATCCTGCTAAGGAAACTCATGCAATCTAAATTTGACAGGTTAATATCATGCAACGTCAACAAGAGTTCGTAATCTTCAGCAGGTATTTTGCGGTGCGAGCGGTAGTATCTAACACGCTCTGGTTGTTGCATCAGTGGATGTGTATGCTCTACAACAAAGCAAGTGACTGTCAATCTCCCATCCCTAAGCCCAACAATCATGTGTGCCTTACAATCATGATGGAGAATCCTGTTTTTCTGACGCGTTCTTGTCACATCCATTTCAGCACCAGGGCGCCTACTGGAGTTGCTTGTTTCTGTTGCAATGCTCTCTGAGGTGCTACTTGTTTCCGGTTTATCGGGCTTTCTAGTGTGCACACACCCAAAGATCCTCTTGATCACTATTGCATCCTCTTGCTTCTGTCCTCTCTTTTGGCTGTACTTTGTAGAAGATATATGTGTGCCGAATCCCAACTTGAAGGCATAGTCATTGTAGAATTTCTGGGCATCCTCAAATGTGTAAAACACCATGCCAACATAGGGCGATAATGGCTGTGATGAAACATCTCCATCATCTGAATCATCTTGCATCACATCATCAGCATGCAACAATCCCTCAGAATCTTCATGATTATCGACAGAAAAGTTCTCTTGGACATAGCTCTCTTCTGCTTCAGCACCAGTTCCCTGAAATAAGGCACAAGTTTTTTCATGTAAATAGAGAGGTCTTGGTTGAAAGTATTTTTTCCTATAGTTGCTATAAATAGTTCTATTTGTTGTTTCAGAAATTCAGGTACACAGATACATTTATCAACGGTTTTTCAGCTTCATTTGCAGACAAATTTTCAGTCAATGGCCTTATCTCACATAAGCACACACATTCAAAATCGTATCATAGGTTGATAAATAACAACTAACAGAGAGGATCATGTTTTGCAGAGATAGAGCAAGCACACATGTGTGTGGGTATTTGCCTTGGTTCCACTCACACACATGAAACAAATTTGAATTTCTAGCTGCCACACACATAAAACAAATAGAAAATTCTACCTATGTTTCTGATACATAGGGTTTTCCATGAGTTTCAGAGACACACAAGTGTTCATGTTTTTTTCAGAGTCAGAGACACATAAGTGTTCATGTTTTTTCAGAGACTCACACACATGAAACAAATTTGAATTTCTAGCTGCCACACACATGAAAACAAATAGGAAATTCTAGCTATGTTTCTGATACATAGGTTTTCCATGAGTTTCAGAGACACACAAGTGTTCATGTTTTTTCAGAGTCGGGAAACTCACCCAGCTGCCCTGATTTGATCTGGTAGAAGTTGTTTCAGGAAACACCACCGGAGGGTTCGTAAATAAGGATGATACTCCAGCTCGCGGAGGAAGCCCCGCGGCCGCGGTTGGAGCTGAGAACGATGGCCGCTGCTGTTCTCCAAGAAGCGGCCCCCGGCGAGCTCGATCTGCGTCGGATCCCAGCATCTGCCGCGCGATGTGGTGCGCCATGTTGTTGCAGGAATTTTGCGCTGAAGGACTAGGTGCCCCCGCGCGCCGGCGGCAGCAATTTTTGCGGTGGTGGCGACTGCCGCCGCGCTGGGGCGGAGCTTTGGCTGGTGGATGGCGGACACGAGATTCTGTTTCTGAAACAGAGCGGCTGTTGCAGGAAATAACGACCTGGTCAGTTTGCGGGCGGTGGTTGCATCCGACGGCTGTTAGGTGGCTAATCCAACGGCTCTCCGGGCGACGGATGATTCTAACACATCCGCCGGCGGGCGCGTGAAATTGTGAAAATTGAATCTGTGAATTCTTTTTCGATATTGACAAAAAATACTTTTTTATGAACATATTTCCAAAACGCATGCACATTTTTAGATTGATGAACATTTTTTGAGTCAGTGAATAAATTTTTGAGCCATTGAAGATATTTTGAAATTTTCGAACGCTTCCTGAAATTCTGGTTTGTTTTGTACAGTTGCTTTAAAGTTCTTAATATCATTTGGATTCGTGAATTTCTGAAACATTTCGTGAACATTTTTTAAATACGCTAAAAAATTCAAAGTATGAAGATTTTTTTTGAATATGCAGTCCTTATTTTTAAAAATTCACAATTTTTTTAATCTACGAATATTTAATGATTTCTATTAAATTTATCAAAAGCATGATCTTTTTATGGCATTTTTACTAATTTTTAAATTTGCGAGCTATTTTTGCAATTCTTGAAAAAATTTGAAGTTCAAGAACATATTTTGCCAAGTTTTGCACATTATTCAAATTCACGATCATTTTTAATTTGAACAAAGTTTTATCATATTAAAAAATGTGCATAATTTCAGATATTGTTCATCAAATTTATTATTTATTCATCAAATTCCAAAAAGTTCATCCAATTCAAATAATGTTCACCAAATACGAAAAAAATCATCAAAGCTCAAAAAATATTCATAAAAAATTCAAAATGTGTTGATCACAATACAAAAAATGTTCAGCAAAAGTCAAAAATATGTTTAGTTTTTGAAATCATAAATATTGTTTGAATTCGTGAACATTTAGTAAAATCATTATTATTATTTTGAGTGCGTGAACCTTTTTCGAAATAGGAACTTTTTTTTGGTATCCCCAACTTTGTTAAAGAAAAACAAAATGAAAAAGGACGAATAAGTAAATCCAGCGGAGCCCCTCCCCACAACTGGGCCGACCCAACTTCGCGCTGGGAGGAGCAAGGGATGTTCGTTTGGTTGCGACACAGCGTGTAGCGCGCGTTATAGGAGCTCCCACGTAAGCCAGCTGACCCTATCACGTGCGTGCTCCATCGATCCGAGGCGGGTTGACATGGTTCTCGATTGTAGAATATCGGAAGCTAAGCCCAGTTGTTTTGTCAGAATCTGGGGATTCTTCCAGAATCCGACCCCTACCCAGCTTCTTCCAGAATCTTTGAGTCCAATATGTTTTACAATCCTATTTAGTTAGGGTCTAATTAGATAGGATTGTAAAATAAATGAGGCTCAAAGATTCTGGGAGAAACTAGGTAGGGGCCGGATTTTGGAAGAATCTCCAGATTCTGGCAAAAGAGCTGGGCCTAAGTCTCGGAGCAACAGGCGAGGGCCAGCCTATAGGTAGGGCAAAGAGGCCGACCGCCCCGGCCCCGAAGAGGAGGAGGGCCCCCCAATATTAAATTATCGTAGCAACCACTGTATACCATTATCTATTTAGTTTAAAATATTATAGTGTATAAAATGATATGGTGTACAAGGAATCTACACCAAAGAAAAAACTATTAGTTAGCCTACTAGTCACATCTTGCTAACTTATTACTTTAACATAACTTGCTTTATTTCAAAATGATTCAATTTATAATATAGGAGGTTCTATCAATAAGTTTATAGAATTCTATACTAGAAACCACTATTGATATTAGTTAGACGATACACTTGTAGAAATCTCTACAATAATATTTGATGATATTAAAATATATACCAACACATGTATATACACACAAATATATAAATACGCACCACACTATTTATGCAACTTTACAATTTTTAATTTGAACACAAGTTATGTTAAAACACGAAATTAAAAATGATGAAAAAATAACATAACTGATATTTCAGAACATTGTTATGTGGTTAGTGTGTCAGTGAAATAATATTGGAATCGTTAATGTATTAGTATGATAAAAATATTTCAGATAAACATTTGGTATAAAATCTTTATTTTAATTCGCTCTGGTTTTAAAATTGTTTAGACCGCCCTAACAACCGGCACATACTTAGCGCGGGGACGCATACGAGGACTGGTCCGATACGATGTCGTATCGGACCCGTCCTCGTATGCGTCCCTTCTTTGACTCGGTACAAAAATAAGTTGTTTCCGGTGAAAATCTGTTCATGTGTAATTTTTTTCATAAAATACAGAAAGTACACACATCCCAGAAAAACATCTAGAAAGACAAGCCGGTCCATGTGCTATGACGTTCTCGTGTCTATACGATTTATCTATATCTACGTAGATAGACAAGGACCAAGTAGTGAACACATGACTGTTTTCGGCTGCCGTGAAGATAAGGCGCTCATGGATCTGTGTGGAGAGTCTACGGCCGCCAGCTGCTCAACAAGGCAGCCACCGAGCAGGTGATGTGATGATGCAGGGATTGAATCGACGACGACGACAAAACGAAGCCGCGCCCCGAGCCCAGCATGTCAACGGTGGAGTCCATCCTCGAGAGGCCGAAGTAGGCTCTATTGATATGAATGCAGGGGTACCGATGATGAGGATGTCATGTAAGTGCTTAGATCAGGACAAGTTGATCCAAATGGTCTTTGTGCTGTATACTTGTCTGACATTTCTGCTGTTTGTTCTTTGCTGTTTGCTGATGGTTCGTGAGGATATACAGTATTCCTAAGACAGAAATGTGATATTCATGTAGATGCTTCTTAAATGTGACTGGTAATTGTTGCATGTTCCTGCCTCGGTGCGGTATGCTATTTTTATTTGTCGTGACACACTTGAAGGAAGGTGGTATAATAACCCTCTTCTTAGAAAGTGTACCTCTGCGCTATCATGAAAACTCTGTTGTAAGACACTGATAAGCAGAAATTTGAATCCTAATTGTGTTGGTTGAATTCAACCTTAGGACCCTTGATGTTATGAGTTTCCCTATGACCTTTGAATGAGACAAGTGCCAATCCCTCGCATTGATCGCAATGGCTCATGTGAAGAATAGTTGTGTGCTCAGTAACTTGTGACAATGTAGTGACACTTGAAATGTGAATTTATCCAAAGCATCTAGTGTATAGTTGTCCTCATGGGACTTTAATTCAAGTCGATTTATAGGCAATTTGGCAAGTACTGTTCAAGTGCCAACTCTTCCTGGGATGTTGTTCGAAAGGCATGTCCGAAAATGTCCATGTTAATTGTGCAAGGTTCTACTTGTGCTTATAAGTGTCAAATTCTCCACTGGCCCCATGTACCTTCTTGTTGTATGTTAAGATTGATATTTAACCTGGTCAAAAGGTTGTTCTAAGAGAAAAATGTAAATTGCACTGCACTGTTTATCTTTGCTCCTAGTTCATTTTATCTTAGGTGCTTTCATGTTGAAGTGCAAGTTTTTTTTGCATGAAAGTCAAGTAGATCCAGATGGTCACCTTAAAGGTCAGCATTGTTCTTGTTTGGTATTTCTACCATCTGCTGATGGACAACTGACCTTTGTAATGTTATTCTTGTTCCAGGTTTGTGAGGATCAAGTATTCCAAATAGAGAAAGATGATATTCAGGTAGAGGTTGTCGTAAATGTGAATAAGGTAATTGTTGCATGTTCCAGCCTCTAAGTGGTATGCCATTTTTATTTGTCATGACACGCTTGAATGAAGGTGGTATAATAACACCCTGCTTAGAAAGTCTACCTCTACGCTATCATGAAAACTCTGTTCTAAGCCACTGATAAGCAGGATTTCCGATCCTGATTGTGTTGACTGAATTCAACCTTAGGACCCTAGATGTTATGAGTTTCCCTATGAACTTTGAATGAGATAAGTGCCAATCCTTCCTCACATTAATCACAACAGCCCATGTTAAGAGTAGTTCTGTGTCGAGTCACTTGTGACATTGCAGCGACACTTGAAATATGAATTTGTTGAGATATCATACTGTATAATTGTTCTCATGGGACATTAATTCAAGTATATTTGTAGGCAATTTTGGCAAGTACTGTTCAAGTGCCAACTATTGGTGGGGATGTTGTTCTAAAGGCATGCCTGAAAATGTCTATGTTAATTGTGCAAGGTTCTACAGGTGTTTATTAAGTGCCAAATTCTCTACTGGCCCATGTACCTTGTTGTAGGTTAAGCCTGATATTTAAACTGGTCAAAAGGTTGTTCTAAGAGGAAGATGTGAATTGCAATGGACTGTTTATCTTTTGCTCCTGATTCAATTTATCTTGGGTGCACACAGTGACACCGTATATAGTTCGCGCTTTCATGTTGACGTGCATCTTCCTTGCATTTGCTAGCTTTCACTGTTTCATTCATGACCGATAGGCGTCTGGAAAACTAGACATCTAGAATTAAGTCTTCAAGCGAAGCAGCAATATAAAGATTTGAACAAATAAGGAACGAAGGGACAAAGTTGTTGCACCTTCAACATTTTCCTCCCTTTGCCTTTCTGTATTAGATTGCCTGGTAGTGGTAAGTTGTGAGAGGAATGGCCAGGATTTCGTTAACTGGCATTTTGTTGAACTATCAGCATGAAATGCCACAGAAATGATTTATGTATGGAACCATATTTTTAGAAACTAATGCATTCCCTTTTCCCTATATAATTCTAAA
Organism: Triticum dicoccoides; assembly: GCF_002162155.2. NCBI lineage: Eukaryota > Viridiplantae > Streptophyta > Magnoliopsida > Poales > Poaceae > Triticum > Triticum dicoccoides. The sequence continues at coordinate 710,801,321 of NC_041386.1, read as the reverse complement.
CATCATGTCTGCTAGGATCAAGACAAGGAGCTCATATTCATATGGGGATCAATATGTCCATTTCAATGTCAAAATCCATGTATAAGTTCCATTCGAAACTTTCAGTAGATACCCTGTGCTGTCACAGGTAGGTCTCACACATATTTCCTGCATGAATTTGACACAGAAACAGCACATGCTTCTCGAAGAATTCGCGAAGGAAGAGCAAGGCGATGTCTTGAAGGATGCGAAAAAAGGCACCTGGCGCATCAGGATGGCCGATTTTAGGAGTCAGATGACAAGATAGGGTAGGATGCTGCCTGGAATTTGCAGGTTTAAGCTATATATAGTTAGGTTGCATGGAGGTTGCATGAAGGTCGCATGGCAAGGCATAGATCTTGGTTTTGAGTTTTAATTGCTGTAATAATTCCACACCCTGCTGCCTGGCATGTGTTATGGTAATGTCGATCTACGACAAGGTGGGCAGGGCATATTGTATTGTATAACTGATCTTATTACGTTTTAGGAGACATGCTACTGAACATGGTGGCACTCTCTATTCGTGTTACTGGTCGGATGATTTCGTCACTGGAAACAATTTTGGTCGCTCTGATTCACTGGTTACAAAGAGTTTGGATTTGGAGTTTTTGACGACAGCCCAATTGCGAAAAATTTCCGTACGCATGGGTACTTTAGCTTGTGGTTCTGTTCTTTTTGGAACTTGCTATGTTTGTTATAATTTCTGTGGGACACATGTTTTGTAATTGGAAGCTCTGCACTGCTATTTACAAGGAGATTCAGGTAGTAGTAATTAAGTTCTGTTCCTGTTTGTTATCACTTCTGTAAGGGCGTCTCCAATGCCGACCACAAAATGAACACCGCATCCGTTCGCGAACCTGGAGGGACCAGTTTGCGGAGACGGATGCGGGAACCGGGCATCCAATGCTATCCGCAGACATTTCATTGAAGTTCGAAGATAATTTACATATAAGACGGATATTTTGGCCATTTAACTTCAAACTAAAAAAATTGATGGGCCACGGCGGGAGAGGTGAGAGGGTTTTTTGATGGGCCACGACGGTCAAAAGCGACCATGGCAACGGTCTGGAGGCCCGCAGAGCCTCTCAAGTTTGTCCTCGGGTTTGAAGGAAAAGTGCGTCCGGATCGATATATGACCGATGCAAAACTGTGTTGGATGGAAAAACATATCCATACCATGTGATCCGGACGATTACGGGCAGTTAAAGGCTCTGCGTTGAAGATGCCCTAAGGAGGCATGTGTAGCGCCTGGATGTGGAGGCTGCACAGAGGAGGATGGTGGTGTGCGCGGCATGGTTGGCCTCAAGGCAACCCGTGCTCGGGTTCTTGCGACAATGTTGTCCATGTACGGCGCGGCGCGCCAGGAGGGCTGGACGCTGGAAGAGGCAATCGCGCCCATCAGGAAGACTGCGTCCTGGCACGCTCACCATCAGCGTCCTTGGAGGGAGGGCGTGCTGGTCGTTGGAGCGACGGCCCGGGTGGACTAGCTAGTACTACCACGTCCACGTGCTGGTGTGCGTGCCACTGGGTCGTTCAGGTGCGCTGCGTCGGTTGCCTCACGTACGTTTGCGGTCATGGGTGCGTGCGGGACGGCGGCATCCCCGTGCCCGTGCGCCATCGGTCGGGGTCGAGCCGAGGAATCGCTCGATCTCCTGCTTCCTTTCACCTGCCCCGTGTCCTGCCTGGCTAGCTAATAATTGAACACGTACGCTACTAAACAGGTACTACCTCCGTTCGAAAATACTTATCATCAAAATAGATAAAAAAGAATGTATCTAGAACTAATATACATCTGGATACATTCCATTTTATTCATTTTGATGACAAGTATTTCCGGACGGAGGAAGTAGAAGCGGGCCCTCAGAACGGCGGATCTGTAGAATGTGACACTTTTGTGGAATCAGACATAATTGATGCGTGTCCTTCTTTTTTTTTTTGAAATCTTTGATGTATGTGCTGCCTATGGCAGTAGACTACTACACTAGAAGAGCGAGACTGATCGGCTTAGTCATCTTTGTAGCCCATGACCTTACACTAGTAGAAAACAGAGCTTTGGTCACAGGGTAGTTTTCACATTAGTCCCGGTTCAGTCACGAACCGGGACTAATATGAGCATTTATCCCGGTTCGTGCGGCTAAGGCATTAGTCCGGGTTCACCTGGGCCCTTTAGTCCCGATTCGTGCCACGAACCGGGACTAAAGGGTGCGATGCCCATTAGTCCCAGTTGGTGCCACCAACCGGTACTAATGAGCTTTGAGGCATTAGTACCGGTTCATGGCGCGAACCGGTACTAAAGGTCCCATTTTCAAACTCCCCCCCCCCCATGGACCACCTTTTCAGTTTAAAAAAAAACAAAAGAAAATGATGGAAATGTCAAAAAAATAAAATAAAATAAGTTTCCATGTGATATGTGGTCTAGTTGTTGGGAAAATTTACAAATATGAATTTCGACTTTATTTGCAAAATCTCTCTAGAATTTGTAAAATGGGCATAACTTTTGCATACGAACTCGGATTAAAAAGTTTTTTATATGAAAAATCATCTACTCAAAAAGTTACATAAGAATTTAACTGGGGAAACCCCATTAAATATTTTCAAATTCCACAAAAACCTAACAGAAAAAAGTTACGGGGCTTTTAAGATCTAGAGTGGAAAAAATCGAAAAAATTTCAAACTTACTAGTGGCGCACCATTTGCTAGGTGCGCCACTAGTAACAGAAAAAAATTTAGTTTCAATATTTTTTTTGAAAAAATGTGGTCAAACTGTGGTCAAACAATGGTCAAACTAATTATTCTAGAATATTAGTGTTACTAAATAATTATTTTAGTTATTTTGAATTTTGGTCAAATCTGGTCAAACTGTGGTCAAACTAATTATTCAAGAAATATTAGTGTTACTAAATAATTATTGTTTTTTAAAACAATAGTTTCAAACTCAAACAGTGAAATGTGTCACTTCATGCTCAAGCAAAATTCCTGAAGGTTAATAGGATTGACATCTTACTATTGTCGGTAAAACAACAAGTGCAGACTTGGAAACGAGGGAGAATAGAACCCGGAAGTTAAGCATGCTCAGCCTGGGGGAGTGGGAGGATGGGTGACCGTTCGGGAAGTTAGATGATTTGGAATGATGAGGGGTGATTAGAGGATAAATTGAGCAGTGATGAGGGGTGGTGATTAGAGACTAGAGGTTAAAATAATTTAGAAATTTGAAAATAAAAAATTTCAAATTTTTTTTCAAAAAAACTTTTAAAAGAAATCATAAAATTTCCTTTAGTCCCGGTTGGTAACAGGTGGAGCTCCACATGGTCGCGCCCTTTAGTCCCGGTTTGTGTAAGAACCGGGACTAAAGGGGAGAGGCATTAGTAACGACCCTTTAGTCCCGGTTCAAAAACCGGGACTGAAGGGCCTTACCAACCGGGACAAAAGCCCCTTTTTCTACTAGTGTTAGCTTGAAATTTATGCCACCTGTTTGGCTAATTATCTTAAGGTACCCATAAGGGAGGATGACATTGAGTTGCCACCTGCTTTCCTTGATTATAATGCTATGGTATGCTATCAGCTTCTTGAGAGGAATGAACAGTCCCTCCTATACCGACTAATCTTTGACAGGGAGTGTGTCTTTTATATTACGCTTCCCGCTCCTTTGTGTCATGCATGACAATAAATAAAACCATCTATGATACTACGCTATGATACTATACACTACTCCCTCCGTTCCTAAATATAAGTCTTTCTAGAGGTTTCAGTATGGACCACATACGGATGTATATAGACGCATTTTAGAGTGTAGATTTACTTATTTTGCTCCGTGTGTAGTCCATAGTGAAATCTCTACAAAGACTTATATTTAGGAACGGAGGGAGTATGACGGAAGTATCATACATTAGTATCATGTGCATGATGCTAGTATATGATACTCTCCACTATGAGAGCCTCATGGTGCTTGCGTGCCTTGGCTCGATTGGGAGAGAATTCCTTATTTGGCCCTTTCTTAAAATTTGCTTTCCTTTTTGGCCCAAAAAACTTGTTTCTTTTCTTTTTGACACTTAAACTTCATTTTATTTCTTACGTGACACTTCCATCCATCTTTCCATCCCGCGGTGTTAACTGGCACGTACAAAGACAGTTTTTGCCCCTGGTGGTAGTATGTCAGCAAACAAAAGAAAAGGGGCGTGAACACGAATGGATGTAAGTGTTGCAAGAAAGCACACTTTCAAATATTCATATCCACCCCAGCCCACCAGTCGTGTTGCAGCTCTATCCGGGAGAGCCTGGCATGGCGTGTATCCGCGAGAGCCACGCCAGCACCCAGCAGCAGCCGGCAGCGCAAACACACACGCACGCACGAGTACTCCTACACAACAAGCATGCGTACATACCCAGTAAGCACGGGCGCATCCAAACGGCAGCAAGCACACATAGGCAGCACGGCACCAGCAAGGCAGCAAGTACTGGGCTTCCCGTGTCCCCAACGTGTCACCGTGTCGGCGCCGTCTCGATGGCCATATCGCCATTTTTTTCTTTATCTTTAAATCAAAAAACATGCTACTACACAGATATTGCATTGGACGTGTCCGACGTATTATATATGCGGACGTGCTAATCACACAAGTACGTGCAAAGCTAGCACAAGAAGCAAGGAAGCTAGCAACTTGATAGATTTTGCATGTTGGAACAGTCCACGCTAGTCTAGCCGGCACCTCACGTGCGTACGCGATCGGAGTAGCTCTTACTCCATTGGATCAATTCAATCTCGGCAGGTAGTGACTCATTGATTCGTGTGTGTGCGCGTAGTTTAGATGAACGAAGACGGGCCTAATTCTTGATTTGTCCTCCTCCTCCTCCAAGAAAGAAAGTTAGGGTTCATGCCTCTCGCCGGCACCGGCGCAGGTCCGCCTCGTCTTCGGTGGCCCTAGGGCCATGGAGGCCCGGTGGATCCTGGCAAGGGCCGGCGGGAGGGCTCCGTTTTTAGTCGTTTTTTCAATCTTGTTAGGGTTTGTGTCCCATTCAGGAAGGCGAGACGGCGGCGGCTCCGTGAAGATGGAATGAAGGTGTCCCCGCCTAGCCCCCGTTCCGGCGGTGTGTCTAGCATTGTTGGTGGGCGTGTGAAGGTGTGTCTCCGGCAGATCTATCTTTGGTGGATTTGCTCGGATCTCGTCGTTGTGCGTTTACGTTCGTGTGTCTTCGGTTTGGATCCTTCCGATCTACGTTATTTTTCATCGGCGGCGGTTGCTGTTCTGGGGTGCTGGTCCTATGGGACCTTAGCACGACGACTTCCCGACTGTCTACTACAACAAGTTGTGCCCGGCTCCGGCGATGGAGGGGCGATGATGGCGGCGCGCCTTCGGCTCGCTTCGGTGCTTGTAGTCGTCGCTAGGTGGTCTATGAATTTGCATGTAATTTTTATTTCTGGTATTCGTTATATTGCCATGATTGAAAATGAATAGATTGGAAATTTTTCCGAAAAAAAGTTTAGATGATTATTTAGATTTGTTGAAGACATTTTTTGGAACGACTCGCTGGAGATACAAGTTATCAGAAGCTTGTGCTCTTGGCTTCTTGAAAATTGTAGCCAGTCAATCTGTAACTAAATGGCATGAGCGTGTGCCACAATCGAGGCGCAAACACAGCTAAGGGATATCACTTGTTGACATGTCGCGGTCTAATTTCTCACACGTAACATTAATCTGTACAAATTTATATGCTACAGTAGAGATTGAATGGGTCGTCATTATTCTGCTCCTAATGTAGTAATTATGATTAGTCCAGTGCAACCTTTTTTTGTATTTAGACTTATGGTACTATTTGTTGTTTGTTTATTCAACCATGAAAAAAATATATATCAGTTACCTCTGTGTTTGCATGTAAATAATCTGGTCACATACTACACAAGAGGTAAAATGGTCTTTTTAGGTTAGACTTAACACCGTTACTAGCCAAAACTAACGAAAATGTCACATAAAGAACAAAATAAAGTTTAAATGTCAAAAAGGGAAGAAACAAGTTTTTTGGGCAAAAAGGAATACAAATTTTAAGAAAGGGCCAAACAAGAATTTCTCTCCTCGATTGGTTGGTGTCCAGCCGAGTCGAGGAGCAGCGACTGGCGGGGAGTGGCTAAATTTCGTGTTTTGACCCTTTTCTGAAACCTATTCGAGATCTGACCCTAGATTGAAAAAGTTTCGAGATCTGACCCTTTTGCTACCGCTAGAGTCCATGGCGGTAGGGTTTAACAGCCTACCGCTAGGAACTTTGGCAGTAGCAAACATCGCTACCACCAAACGGGCTGGCGGTAGCCTGCACAACCCTACCGCCATGGTGCTTGGCGGTAGGCATGAGCACGCACTGTGTTCAAAACTTAGGAGTTTTTGACGGTAGGGCATGCAACCCTACCGCCATGGTCCTTGGCAGTAGGCTGTTATATCCTACCGTTATGGTCCCTGGCGGTAGCAAAAGGGTCAGATCTCGAAAAAATTTCAAACTAGGGTCAGATCTTGAATAGGTTTGGGAAAAAGGTCAAAACACGAAATTTAGCTGCGGGGAGTCCGCTCGTACCTTGCACTCTCTTCTGTGCGTAGTATTTTCTAGAACCCCTTGCGCTCTCTCTCTCTATGCGGGAAAGAACCCCTTGCAGTCTGTCACTGTGTGTGGGAACCACTTTTGGGGGCTTGTGCTTTGCCCGTCCGGTGTTGATAGGCAGGAGCCTTTGTAGCTGACCAAAGAGGCAGGCCGCAGGTAGGGCTGGGCATTCGGTTTTTATGGTTAATACGGTTTGATTTATTCGGTTTTCTTAAATTTCGGTTTTGAAGAAATTGCCACCGAAATAAGTACACAAAATTTAGACACCGAACCATATTAACCGAAATATATCGGTTCGGTTTGTTCGGTTAACCAAAAAACCGAATTACATGCAGCCACCCGTCAAAGTGTCACGACTAATGAGAAGGGGTGGATTTTGTACAAAATGCACAAAACAATTAGTTCCATGAACGCACATACATGCACTTGGTGGAAGGATTCACTAGCTTTTCACTAGCCGTGCATGCAAAAGAATAGTAAAATATTCCAATGGAATAAATTAAGGACTAATCATTAGCATAGTAATACGTATTAGCATGGCCTTACGCACTACTTATATTAGAGATTAGAGTTTTTTGTAGAATGCATCGAGGCACCAGAACTTGAAGAGGCCAGTAGCAAAGTACCTATGAGCAGCCGGCCGGCTAGATGTGGCAGCACCGATACATTACAGAGTAGATTTTTGAGAAAAATAATTGTGTAGCAACCATTGGGTTGGGCCTATCGCAAATTGGCCTGACGGCTGTTGCGCTTGCACTATAGGAACAAACTAACCTTTCCCTAAAAAAGGAACATACTAGCCAGGATACGTACAGATCGGTTTCTTCGGTGAATTCGGTTTGTTAGCGATCAAAACCGAACACGACAGCGAACACCGTACAGTGGTCAGCTTTCACACCGAACCATAAAACCGAACACCGAATAAACCAACAAATCGGTTAAAAAGGTTCGGTTTGGTTTGGTTTTTTGGTTTTCGGTTTCAAAGTGCCCACCCCTAGCCGCAGGCAGAACAAAACCCCCACACTGACCTGAATGGCAGCAAACCACAAAAAAGCCAAGGCGCAACTTGTTTTTTGATTGGGTCCTGTTTTATCTAGTCTGTTTGATCTAGTTTGTTGATTGGTAACGTACGTATTCTGCCATGTCAAAAAAGTTACACGTCCTACTAGTAGCAAGTGTATAGATGGAACTAGTTTCGTCTATACAGGGAGTGTTTCTTCCCCTTCGCGGCTAGGCAATCCTTCAGAATTCGTCGGCAAACCTGTAGATTCGCCTTTTCTCTATCTGCCACTTCGGTGATTGGTGGTGGGGACGGGATCCCGGTGCCTCCACTTTAGCTAGTAGTTTCGGTGCCTCCACTTGCTAGTAGTTTAGGTAGGGTTTTTTAGTCCTCGCAGGTGCTGCACTCGGGGGATGGCAGCGCTTCTTCTTCGTGATTGTCTTCCTGGCTTTGATTCTCCCCGAGTTCGTCCATCTGAACTTAGTCGACAGAGCTCATACGTACATTTCGGCCGTCTCTCCGTCCAGGACGACCTGGCCTCCGCTCGTGCCGATTTGCTCTCGCTCCAGCAGCAGGTTGATGGCGCCACGTCCCTCGCGCAGCAGAGCAGGGAGGAGGCGTGTCGTCGGCAGAAGCTGCAGCGTGAGCACGCTCCTATCCTTCAGGACCTCAGGGTGAGGGCCAACCGGGCGCTGGGCGCCATCTGCGAAGAGCGCGCCCCTCATCCCCACGTGAAAGACTATGCCAGCCATCTCCGCTTCTTCATCGACATCGTGACGCGCTTGGAGGACCGGGCCGTGCGGGCCCGCGAGCTTGTTGAGGAAAGGAGCCGAGGCCTCTTCGAGTGCGCGTTCTCCCGCGTCTTCAGTCATCTCCAGAACATCGACCCCCACTCCGACTTCGACGCCGCCATCGCCCCGGTGCTCGGGGCTATCCGGGACAACCTGACGCGCTGGGTGAACGATAACGTGGACGCTCTGGTCAGGGCCTTCGCCACCGAAGACGACGCCGGTGGTCGTTGCGGCGGACGAAGACGACACGGTTGACGATGGTAAGGGCGACGCCAGCGACAGGGCCAGCAGCGCGTATGAGAGCGACCAAGGCGCAACTTGTTTTTTGATTGGCTCCTGTTTTATCTAGTCTGCTTGATCTAGTTGGTTGACTGGTAACGTACGTATTCTGCCATGTCAAAAAAGGTTACACGTCCTACTAGTAGCAAGTGTATAGATGGAACTAAATTCATCTATACGGGGAGCGTTTCTTCCCCTTCGCGGCTAGGCAATCCTTCAGAATTCGCCGGCAAACCTATAGATTCGCCTTTTCTCTGTCCGCCACTTCGGTGATTGGTCGTGGGGAGGGGATCTCGGTGCCTCCACTTTAGCTAGTAGTTTAGGTAGAGTTTTTTAGTCCTCGCGGGTACTGCACTAGGGGGATGGCGGTGCTTCTTCGAGATTATCTTCCTGGCTTCAATTCTCCCAGAGTTCGTCCATCTAGACGTAGTCGACAGAGCTCATGCGTACATTTCGGCCATCTCTTTGGGGCGGACACCTTATGATTCTCATCTTGCTTGTGCGATGGAGAGATTTGGTGCAGATGCATCAGATCTATTCAAGGGTTCAACGACGGCGATTACAACTTCAGGGCGCTGATTCTTAGGAGCATGTACACAGACAATTCCCGACTTTCATCGACAAAATAAAGCCCGCTCCGGTATGGTAGCGACGACAACGGCGCGTCAACGGCTCATTCTATAGGTGATAGGAGTATATAATATTAGTAGGTAGAATACTAGTTAGAGCAAGTACAATAGAGCTGAGTCAGCGGGCTATAAGGAATAAACTAGTTTATTTCTGCTTAGTTGGCGAAAAGAGAAAAGGAGAGAGAAGGTAAGCGGGCTCTTCGTGAAGAGCTAGCTCTAGCACGTGTTCCTAGGCACTTTATGAGAATGAAAAATAGGCCACATAATAAAAAAGTAGTACACTCTTTTGATCTACTATTGTACATATTGGCTATAAGATAGGTTGTAGATGACATGACACACGCTTATAGCCAACAGCTGACTATACTATTAACCATGCTCTTATTAGGAGATCTTCGTCATTTTTAATATGGCAGACATTGTACATCAATGATCGCCGTGTTATTTTTCTCCTTTGAGAAAGGGATGTTGACGTACAGTGGACATGTATATAAGACAAAATAGAATTTGTCCTTCCAGCGCGACAAAGCTTATTATTATCTTTGTAGCCCTGAGCTGAGCTAGAGATCAATTACTATAAAACTGCAAGTTCATTAGTATCTACTAGTAGATTGCCCGTGCATTGCCACGGGCATTTGACAGAATCCATCTCCATCTCAATCATATCCTACAAAATAAAAAATATATAGACATGTGCATTTTGAGTATTATATCATGTGCATCATATAAACCAAAAAGAACAATTATTTGCATGCACCTCTTCTGGTTGTGTAAAGCTCGTTGAGTTTTCAGCTCGGTCCATCATCACTACATCAATGTCTATGCCAGTCGACATTTTCGAAGCAGCATCCAAATCCATCAGTTTTTACCTACGAAGGTGGAAAAATATAAACAAATATTAGATTTTATTTCAAAAATGATGGTATTTAATATATATATATATATATATATATATATATATATATATATATATATATATATATATATATATATATATATATATACATTCACTGATGAGCTGCTAGAAATGAGCGGTGTCCGTTTTTAACCGATTGAGATGCAGGGTGCTTCATAATAGAGCGAATGCCATGCCAATTTTAATAAATTGTAGGCTCAGTTTAAATCACTTGTTGATGATTATTCTCGGGAATCTCTACTATTTAGGTAAGTGGTATTTTTCATTATAAAAAAGTGTGTTCCGTTTCTCTAGGAGCAAACATCCGATTTTCCCTTTATATAAAAAGTAGTCATTTATCCGCAATTTCTTGAATCCTTTTAAGTTATTTATATATACATAGAGAAACCGTCCAACACATTTCAACAACCACAAGCAGTCCAACATAAAAACCAAATCGTTTGCATGGCAAGTTTAAGACACCTCAATTTTTCCCATTTTAAGAAGATGATGTTGGAACGATTAAAGTATATTCAGTTTCTTCTCTTAAAAATGTGTTTATTTGTGTGATATTCTAAACTAAATTTATAAGTATGAAAAACCTTTAGTTGTATATTCCATGTATAAGATATACTGTACATTCTTGTGGTCTCCTGATTATTTACTTTAAAAAAATCATGTTTTTCTGAGCAAATGCAATGCAGCCTGCTTCTCCTCTTAAAAAGAAATTACCTAAATAAAAAATGAAAGAAGTCAAGACGGCTCTCACTCGCTCACTGCACGGCACACTCACATCTCTCTCCGCCGCACTCACACACATTTCACTCTCCACCGCACATGTCGCCGCAGCCATCTCTCCCGGCCATGGCGCTACGGCGACGCTACAACTATAGATCACCGCCATGGCTTGGATCTGTTGTCTCCCCTCCACGGTCCATACCGCCTCCCGCCCCCTCCACTTCCCGCCGCACCCCATCCCCTCCACCGCGATATCTCCAGTGAGCAGCGGGACTGCAAATCTGGCCCGGTGAGCAGCCGGATTCGGCCGCCGGCCGGGAGGTGCAGAAGGCCTCGCCGTTATTTTTTGTGCTGGCGATGTAGCTGGAGGGAGGGTCTTCTCCGGTGAGCAGCCGGACCGCACATCTGCCGCGATGAGCAGCAGGATTCGGCCGCTAGTCACGCCGGCCACGTAGCTGTTGGGACGGTCCAATAACGTCTCCAGGCATTCCACCTTAGGCAAGAGCAGAGCCAGGCTGCTGAAGAAGGCGCAGTAGCTCGCCATGCTCTGCGAGGCGGACCTTGGCGTCCTCATCTTCGACAGCGCCGGCAAGCAGATGGACTACTGCAGCCCCTCCACCATGTCCAACAGTTCTCTTTCGTCGATCTTCTCCACCCTATCTCATGGCACGTGCGTACATCTCGATTCATCCCGGTTGAAAACTTATTTTGGATATTCTGTAATCCCCTGTCTAGCTAGGTGCCCCTCTGCGGCTCTGACGTGTATACTTTTTGATTGTTCTGTTTTTAGTACAAGAGTACATGTGTGTGGTGAACTGATAGATTCATTCCGGAAGATGAACTTATTGAAGTCACATAAAATCCTTACAATCATCTAATGCCAAACGATCTGGGGCAGACACGATTTATTTGTGTGAAATAGAAGATGAGAACGAACTTTAATTAGCTAGAGTATGGGGATGCTCTGATTGTGTCTCGTTAGGTAATGCTCATAATTTAGCTCCATGAGGCCAAGGAGAAAAGGCTTGTGCCTCGCAAGGTGCAACTTGTGTCTACATGCTCAACAAAATATCGCCTTCCAGACTTGCAGTATAATTCAGAAGGATGGTCAAAGGTTACTTTACGTTGTATGATTATTAGTCAGATAAGAAGTTCAGCTAAAAAAATGTCTCGTGCAGTGAGGAACTGTAAATTTTTAATAAGCTTATATGCTTGTACTCATCTTCCACCACTATATGATGAGCCACAATAACTAACCATCCTCAATCACCTCTTGCAATTCTCAGAACTTCCCATCCTTGATGCACTAAACTGACTTTCAACACGACATGTTCTTTCCCTCATCACCCTACTCAGATGAAATGGGCATTGAAAAGAAAGAAATATAAGTACATCAAGCATTCAGATGAGGCTATTGACAACCCATAAATCCTGAGTATACATGAACAACCAAATGCCATTTACAATTATACTGAAGGTGGGTAAATAGAAGGGTTACTGGTGGTACTAATTATTATGTTGTTATTAGCAAATCCTTTTGGAGACCGAAGGACAAGGGTGACAACCGCCTTCCCATAGAGTGCCTACTGATTCTGCCAGCGCTACTTCCATCGTGAGCCCACCAGTACCGCTCGTGTGTTGCCACGTACAGAGAAACTATGAATTGACATTTTCATCGAAAGCATGAAAATGTTAATGTTCCTCTACCCTCCCCTCCTTCGTGTGAGCATACCCAATTAATGGTTGCCTCGCTACAATCAACGTAGCTCTAATGTGCAATGTTTTCTCCTCCAACTCTAACAAATTCGTTGTAGCTCGCAACTGGATGGGCCTTGTGGTTGAAGGAAAATATCCGAACCTAAGTAGAAGCAACAAAATGAGGACACCTTATAAAAAACAAAAAAGCGAGTCATATATGCATGTACTGTAGCTTGATGAATATTTTTCCTCAATCCCCTCTCTCCTTCATTCCCCCCTCGCCGGCGATGTGCTGGCTATTTGAACATATAAATACCCACCACTAAACATATATCCAGAGGCTTCGTCTCCGACTTCGCTCCGCCTTTGACAACAACAACAAGCATTAGATAGACCTTCATCTCAATTTCAACTGTTCACAAAAATAACAATATAATTAGAAGAGAGGCGTCTGCAAGAAGGGGTTTATTGAGACCATGAGGCCACTACACTATTGTACGGGTTTTTAGAAAGGTTCGAATACATGTTTTGTTGTTTGTTTTACCTGAATGCCAATGAAAGAACATATTTCATAAAACAAATTTGATTCGAGGAAATGCACTGCAAGATGTTACAATTCCAAACCGAGCTAGGTACGGCCAAAGCATCATGCCTAAGAGAAAAACAGTACAACAACGAAATGCTCGCAAACTAAGCTAGCTACAGCCGAGGATTAATACATGTAAGAAAATAAAATAGTGTGAAATCAGGAATGAAAGATCAAGAAACTCACATGGGGGTAGTTCATCATTCTCAAAAACAGAACAGTTTATGTACGACTCTATGAGAAAGTTGATGACTTATGTCTCCAGAATGAAATAGCTTTCTTGCACATCTTGCTACCAGAAAGTTCACCAAAACTGAAGGAAGAAACAGTAAGCATATTTTTAATGCGAAACCTAGTGCATCTAAATATGTCACGTAGTAACGGGAGTGGACATATTAAATTGAAAAATATTTGCATCTAAAAAAAGAGATCGATCTCTGATTTGTTGAGTAATTAACAAACCCAGTGTTGTTCTCTTTCGTCGATGGTCTGCACGCTCCCCTCCCATGTTCTCCCTTGGGCCACGTCCGTCCGCTCCCAGATTAATCCCAAGAACTTTGTTGCGTCGTGATCGCCCATGCGTGCACTGCCAGCTGGCTGCCCGCCCCAATTCCCTTGGATCCGTCCGCTCAATGCTAGGAGATTTGCACATGGATGCATCCGCCGTCAATACCAACTGCCCATCATAGAAGAATGGATTAGTACGTCGACCGGGATAATAAATATGAAACTCACACAAATGGAATTTACAGTTATCAACAAACACTAATCAGAATACCTTCTAAATCTCACGTAGTGGACGGTTGCTTTGAACATCTACAGAAACAATGTACCTTTCTCAGCCTACTACCAGGTGCGGAATCCATAGACCACCATGATCCTCAACACATCAAAGCTGTTGTACATCATTAGATTAGTCTGTCCTCCCTATGATAAATTGTGTAACACTGTGAAATATAACAAATATTGTTATCCCATTGTGAACAGAGAAAAGAAAGAACAAATTATCTTCATACTCCATATTTTTGAAAAATATCTAGTCAACAAGAACATGTACTTGCCAACTTCATTGTAAACCAACTCAAGTTTGCAGCAAGGTTATTTATTAATTTATGCGAAATGTTTTTGCCATTTAGAAAAGCTTAGAATCAAATGGAAAATTACGAAGAAGCCCAAATATTTTTATTCCTTTTTGGTTTCCCTTACGTGCTGCGGGCAGAGTATGATGCTTGTCTAAAATACCTAAAGGCACCAGAAAAGCTACATCTTAATGCTCAACTAATGTTGCTCACTCAGATTGTTCTCCTCAACTTCTACCAATTTTTCTGTTCGTGTTCGCTACACTATCCCCCACTCAAAAAAATTACACATCAGTGGAAAGGCATAACATAGGGAGGACAGAAAAATGATCGGTACAACTCCCAGCAACATCTCTCCCGAATTCATCTCCATGCTGCCAAATACGAGTGCAAAATCTACTTCTCCCTAGCCTTTGGACCATGACAGATGTAAAGAGAACAGTTGCCTGTCGTCGCCTCCGCTTCCCCTATGCACCACAAAACATGCAGAGCACTTAGAAATACCACATGATTCAGAGAACATGTACAAGATTAAGACAGCTACACCTTGATTCAGATAAAAAATCACCACGTTCCTCGCCCACCGTTAGCACACACCAAGCATGATTCAGAAATGCTGGATTCGGATTTTGCAAATGGACTGGGAAAAGTGCTAATGAAGGGATAATGGGAGAGGGGGCAGCTACTGATGTGGTTCTCTGGCCAGCGGTGGCCGATGGGCAGGAGATGGTGATTATTCAGTAACACTGATTCAAAACATGAAAAATGCATGCATGGGCACAACAGTATTTTTTCAAAAAGTTGGCAATACGATAAGATGGAGTCTCAAATAAGAAATGGTTAGCTGAAGAAAACTGCCTATTAAATGAACTGAAAGCATATACTGTCATTCCTCCATTCGGTAAACAACATTAATCTTGTCAAGAGACTCAATCTGCATCTGATGGTGAGAGATGACACGGCCATGTTTAATGCTGGTGGCTATATCTGATTTATTTTTTCTGCTGACCAAGTCCAGTTTACAGCTTCGTCACAATTAAATACTCCAATCGAGCCATATGGAACAAGTCACACATCATGTTTATCCCTGCAAATTATTATGGGCATAAACTAAGAAAAACAGGCGTGATTTGATTAAAATCAAACACCACACCCAAAGAAAATGCCTACAGAATAGATCACTTGATATATACACCACCTCCACTTAGAGTCGTAGCCGCTCCATACCATGATGACAGCATGTGCAGCATTTCCATACTATGATGATGACTCCAAATCTCTTTCATTGAACACCTTCACCTGGTTATCGACATTGTCGATCACTATGCCGGTCTTCTTCAGGTAGTGAACCTTGGTGCCGTCCTCGAGGAGATGGTGCCTAACCCTGCTCGTCATGTTCTTCTACTTTGAGTAGAGCATCATGTTCAAGCTAAGAATGGGGCCTTCAATCTGACCAAAGGGAAATCTGAAATACCGTCAAAAGATAAAACTTGTGGCACTGAAACTATGTTGTTGCCAGGAACATATGCGCGCATGCATGGCAAGAGGCATGGTCGCATGGAGAGAAGTTTTGATAAAAATAGTACTAACCATGACAATTTCCCCCGATTCATCCTCTGTGCATTTATTGTGCTTTGACTTCAAGTTCGGGTCCTTCACTATCATAGTGTTCTTGTGCTTGTAAAGTGGCACAACTTCCCCAACTTTACTATTCTCATGGCCTGCGATTACTTGAACTATGTCACCGACACTGACATGCATCTTGTAAGGCATAGGATGATTATTTGGTTTACAGTGCTTTCGTTCCCACTGCTTAAGCTGGAGTGGGAAAGGAATTCTTACATTTAACAGTGGTTAGCTAACAAAGTGTGGGGTGTTAAACCCAGATTGGTACTCACCCTCATTTTAATTAGGCTAGTCTTGACCATGAATCTGACCCACATATCAAATTTATGCACAGCTTGTGTTGACACATTCATGTTTGCCCTTTGCATCAGAAACAACTAAAGTTAGCTGACACACCTCAGTAGAGATGCACCATGACCGATGCCTTCCCAGCGAAACAACACTTGCCGACGATTCTTGCAACATATCTCGGCGCTAATTTGTCATAATCACCAAAGCCTGAAGCACCCACTGTGGACCAGTGGAAGCTGGGCATGAGGGGTAAAGTGTTCTGCTGCCGTCAATGCCCGTAGTGGCTCATCCGGTACCAAACAGTATAGTCGGGCCCCTTGTCGATCCCTCCACGATCGATAGTGCCATGTGCACAAACCATTTTCTGTCTTTATCATCACCTGTAATCACAAAATGATCAAAACCAAGAAAATAATAACAAAACCAAAGAACACCAAAGGACAGTGTATCCAATAAAGCAACACCAACGATGCAACAATAATTAGACATACAACACCAACACTGAAGGAGTTCACAGCACCTACTTGTTTTTTGTGGGTATATATAAGCTCTCACATTTTGCATTACAAGAAAGAGACCAAAAAACGATACATACTTGCCCGTGCATTGTAACGGGGCCAAAATATTCTAGTTGTGCTCCACACCAGTTTGTGTTAAATATGTAGTACCTGACCAAGTAGTACCCGACAACCTTGTTATTCATCTGGCTGCCTTTGGCAACCTTTGTTAACCTGACCAAGTAGCAGCATTGATGTTTCGAAAAAAAGTATCAGCACTGAGGACAATGAAGATCATACCCTCCCATCAATTTATGTTCGTGCTAAAAAAGGCATTATTTTGTTGGATATAATTAGTATTCTGGAGCATGTGAAATGGGGAGCACACTACCTTTAGGGTTAGAATCTCATGAAGCTGCGATTCTAATGGCGTCAACGCTCCTACAGCTAAACACAATTCAGATATCCGTATTTAGGAGATGAACACTATTCATAGAAACAAAAATGTATCATAAATATATAAGAACCAAAAGGAGACAGGGATGCCTTAGAAGATACCACTAAAAGGCAGGTCAGGAAAATCATCACCTATCGATGCCACATTTGTCGTTATCTCACTGCCCGATTAGATAATTTGGGAAAAGGAAATGATAACTCAACCTGCCTTTTCTGAATTTGGAAGAAACAATAGGAGTGTGGAAGCTTGGTCTCGTCACCTGACTTAATTCCAGCGAGCTTGTCCATGGTGGTGATTGCCTACAATACCACAGACGTGACTCGCCCCACGCTAGCTACTGCTTTGCCGCTGCCTCACTTTTCACAGGGGTTCCTTGGCAAGGCTTGATGCATGTGTACTACATTCAGAGTTTCGCTCTGCATGTAAACAAAAGATAGAAGCGAGCCCTGAAAATTAAGACAAATTTATCCTACAGCATCGGACATTTCCAATCAATCAATGGAGCATTTCGTGTCATGCATATATTTCATTCCATCTTAGACCGTAAAGAAAAAAAGAGCTGATGAATGTAGGGGGTAACTTGCGTCCAACCTTTCCGTAGTTGACATGCTTGCTAGCCTGAGACCATGGTACGGGAGCAATATAGCAACTGGGCTTCTGACGGGGACCGTATACAACCTGAAGCTCAAGGGCGGGGCGGAGGATTGGGGTCCGATTCACCTGGCAGCTATATACCCCAACATGTAATCGTCAAATCTGTCATTGTTCAGATATAATAGATATGCAGCTATACATGTTCAGATATAATGGTCAAATAAATAATAGTTACACGACGGGCAAATAATATTTTGAGCTTCTCGATATTACCGAGCAAAGTGGAAGATCCTTTTTGCTTGGACTTTTCGGAGTAGCACTTGAGGAACTTCTTCTGTTGCATATCTGTTATATGTGAACAATGGTCGATAATCTCCATGTATATACGGTATCCCCTGTAAATAATATCCCTGTACAGTCCTATGAGGAACAAATCCGGCAGAATATAAGTGAAAGCAGTTTGATGCAGGCGGGCTCTCTGATCAATACTAAGGTCATACATCTCTAGCTAACAGATTACTACATGGATCAACCCAGACGACTACATGGATCTCTTACATATTGCTACATGGATCAACCCAACCAGATTACTACATGGATCAACCCATCTTTAGTAGGCAAAGATTAAGTACCTGGATCAAGCTTCCCGCAAAAAAAAGTACCTGGATCAAGCAAAAATAATACAGTACCTTGACGTCGTCAGACCAACGCGGCATGCTGCCTACCGCACGATCTGCCATGGGCTGCCGGTCATGCATGCACATCACCACACGTTGCAGGCAGCAGAGGTCGTTGAGTGGAAGCCGCCCATGTGCCATGGTCGATGAGCCCATCACCACCGCTGGAGTCGACCACGGAATAGAGGGAGATGGATTGGGCGGCCACACTAATCAAGATCAGGCGCGAGCACCTGATCTGGATGTGTCCGTCCTCGTCCCGGCTTCCACACGTGCCCCTGCGACACTACCGCAGCCCATGCGCCCAAGTGGCCGATGCACACCGTGGTTGGGCTGCATTGGGCGACCTCGATGAAGGCGAGCGAGGCGTCACTACCAGAAAAACTGGGGTTGCCGACGGCCAAATCTATGCCGACGGCACCCGTCGGCATCTATGGACCTATGCCGACGGCCAAGGAAAGGCCGTAGGCGTAGAAAAGCCGTCGGCATACATTCATCTATGCCGTCGGCATAGACAAGGCCGTCGGGACCGCCCGAGGTACGCCTACGGGGACCATCGGCATAGGACAGGCCGTCGGCATAGCCAGGGCCCACCTGCCCGGTCAGCGCTGACCATTTGACGGCGTTGATCCTACGCCGACGGGCGGTAACGGCGGCCGTCGGCATATCTGTGGCAGAGGTATGCCTACGGCAAGGCCGTCGGCATAGGCCCCTCTGCCACGTCAGCGATCCGTGTGCCGCGCCACGTCATCGATCCGTGGGACAACCTCCGTGTGTGCACAGATATGCCGACGGCCTTGCCGTCGGCATACGTTTATTTTAATTAATTTTTTTATTTTTACTTTGTTTTGTTATTTTTACTTTATTTTAGTTTTTGTTTTTGTATAAGATAATTATGCCTTATCTAAAAAAACATACCCGATGGTATATCGATTGCACCCCGTTACGAACGTCGCTATCGCCGTGTCACGGAAGGGGGAAACGGTTGACACGGAAGGAATTCTGGTTGGTGGGGGGATTCGGGGTGTAGCTATGTCACCAAAACATCACACGGGTCCCGATGCATATGTGAAAGTGTTCATACATGCGTAGACGCCCGTCTTGGGGCTCCGGGGTGTGCCCCCCCTCACGGACGGCGCCGCCGCCGGCACCTGGAGGGGGGAAACGGACGCGTCGGGTCTACACGGAGGGGATTTTGCTGTGGGTCTGGCCCGGATGTTCCTCCAGAGTGTTCCTATGGGCTGACCTAACACAACCGGGTGGGGAGGTCCACTGGTCAAAGCCCGTCCGTGCAAAGTCAAAGGGCTAGATCGCGTGGTCAAACGCTACAGGGTTAGGCGGGACGGGGGCACTGGGGGGTAGCAATGCCACCGGAGCATCGCACCGGGCCCTCATACATGCGGGGTGGTGTGCTGGCATGTCCGAAGAGGCGGCACGCGTGTCCGGGGTGTGCCCCCCTCACGGACGGCGCCGCC
>NC_041386.1:710778504-710779677 GCF_002162155.2 Triticum dicoccoides | reverse complement strand
GTGCCCCCCCTCACGTACGGCGATGACACGGTAGTAGACGTTCTGCGGTTCTGGCCTCTACTACTGTGTCATCGCCGTACGTGAGGGGGGGCCACGCCCCGGAGACGCGTCCCGTCTCTTCGTACATGCCAACACACCACCCCGCATGTATGAGGGCCCGGTGCGATGCTACAGTGGCATTGGTACCCCCAGTGCCCCCGTCCCGCCTATCCCTGTACTGTTTGACCACGCGATCTAGCCCTTTGACTTTGCACGGACGGGCTTTGACCAGTGGACCTCCCCACCCGGTTGTGTTAGGTCAGCCCATAGGAACATTCTGGAGCAACATCCGGGCCAGACCCACAGCAAGATCCCCTCCATGTAGACCCGACGCGTCCGTTTCCCCCCTCCAGGTGCCGGCGGCGGCCGTCCGTGAGGGGGGGCACACCCCGGACACGTGTGCCGCCTCTTCGGACATGCCACTACACCACCCCGCATGTATGAGGGCCCGGTGCGACGCTCCGGTGGCATTACTACTCCCCCAGGGCCCCCGTCCTGCTGTGTAGACCTCACGGGCGTGGCTGCCGCCGTGTCCCAGAGGGGGGAAACGGCCACGTCGGGCCGACACGGAGGGTATCTTTGGGTGGGTTGGGCCGGAATGGTGTTGGGGTGTGCAGCTATGGTCTGGGCTACGACAACCATGTGAAAAGGTCCACCGGCCAGACCCAGTCCGGCGGAAGTCAAAGAGCTAGATCCGGCAGTCGTTTGTGTTAGGGTTAGACGGGACGGGGTACCGGAGGGTGGTAGCAGTGCCGCTAGGTGTTACGGTGGGCCCTCCTATGCTTGTCTTTGGGCGAGGTGGGACTATTTTTTACAGTGTGCTGAGAGTCACACATATGTCGTAATAAAAAATAATAAAAAAAATGCAAAGTATCTATGCCGACGACTTAGCCGTCGGCATAGCGGCGCACATGTCCACGGATCGATGACGTGGCAAAGGGCCAGGCCTATGCCGACGGCCAGGCCGTCGGCATAGGGCCGACCTTATCTCCTTGCGGTTCGCCCCCACCACCCATTCGCCATCTCCCCCTTCCTCCCCGACCCACACCCGCGCCGCCGCCCACCACCTCCGCCGCCCGCCCTGAGCACGCCACCGCCGGCCCCGAGCCTGCCGCCGCCCGTGCCTCCCCGCCC
>NC_041386.1:710770016-710777979 GCF_002162155.2 Triticum dicoccoides | reverse complement strand
GACCCCGCGGCTCCCGCCCCGACCTCGCGCCGGCCGCCCCGCCCCTACCCCGCGCCTCCCCGCCCCAACTCCGGCCGGCCCTCTCGAAGGTGATTTTTTTGAAGTTTTTAGTGTTTTTAGTAATTTTGTAGCTAGTTAGATATAGATAGTTAGATAGGTATTTAGGTAGGTATTTAGATAGTTAGATACATAGTTAGATAGGTAGATAGTTAGATAGATAGTGATATAGGTAGTAAAAAATTTTGGTTAGATGAGATGCTATATGTTGCATAGCTTGAAAAAAAATTTGGTCACGATGATGAATATATGATGGCGATGATGAATATGTGATGACGATGATGAATATGTGATGACGATGATGAATATAGGTAGTAAAAAAATTTGGTTAGATGAATAGGTGATAATGATGATGATGAATATGTGATGACGATGATGAATATATTGTTAATGTTGTTAGTTTTTTTGCCTACATGATGCAAAAATAAATGAATGCATGTTTAAATGTTTTAAATATGCTCTATGAGTTGTGATGTTCTAATTTTTTGTCGCGATGGAATTTGCAGGCTTTGTGGTTTCGCATTTCATTGGAGTGACCGTTGTCCGACGCGTTGGTCCCCCTGAGCATCCCTCTGCTGTTCGACTACTTCCTCTACAGCCGAGGGTGAGCTACAAGTCCATCTCCTCCAATTTTTCACATCACTAGATTTCATTCTCAAGTCAACTGACGTAACCTAGGTGTCTCCCGTCCAAAAGGGTTGCATCGATAAATATGCATTCAATTGCATATTTATCACCGCAGCTCTTTCGGATTGTCCAGCGTTTTCCATGGACAGCCCGAGGATGTGTAGATTGGGTATGTTCTCCATGTTCTACCCCGTTCCGAGACAGGATTTCGGCGGCACCTCCCCATTGTTCTCCAGAGCACATTCTCTCGGCTATTTGCCGAGACGTGTATCTGGAGAACAGCAGGGAGGTGCTGCCGAAATTTTGTCTTGGAACGGGGTAGAATGGAGAACGTACTCAATCTACACATCCTCGGGTGGGATTAGGACCCATCTTTACCTATTAGAGATGTAGGTGGATTAAACGCGGTAGAAACTGAAAATTTGATGTGATTAATTTAAGTGAATCCTTAATTATGTTGTGTGGGTTGCAAAAAAGCAGAGGATGGCAGATAATCAGTGGATGTACAGTGGTTTTATCCGTCAGAATCGAGTAACATCAGAGTGGATCGCGAAAACCGATGTGTATTTGAAGGAGATATTCCGTCGTCCAATGAGAATTATCCCACCATGCCCCTGTGCGAGATGTGCCAGACGTCACCGTAGAAATCAGATGGACATGAGTGAGCACCTTCGCACGCACAGATATATGCCAAACTTTGACATGCCGCCGATAAATATAGCCGAGCAGGACCGTGGTAGAGAGGAGGTGATGCGACAACGCGTCGATGGATATGAGGACGACGGGGTCAGGGACATGCTAGATGATGTCATTGTTGCAGAAACGGCAAATGCGACACCTTCAGAGAATGAACGGAGGAGCAGGAGGCAACCGCAAAGGCCTTCTTGGAGGTCTTGGCCTCGTCGAAGAAACCTCTTTATGCGGGTGCGAAAATATCTCAGCTGGATGCCATCTCGCAACTAATTGCAGTCAAGGCTGAGTACGGCTGTAGCCAGAAATGCTTCGAAGCATTCCTGGGAGTATGGGCTAACAGCCTCCCTGAGGATCATGAACTGCTGAAAAGCATGTACGATACAAAGAAAATCATGAATGCACTCTCTATGGATTATGAGAAAATAGATGTTTGCCCGAAGAATTGCCTTTTGTTTAGGCGCGAGTATGCGGATGACAAGTACTGTAGGAAGTGCGGCTCGTCTCGGTACATTGAGGTGGTCGGTGAGGATGGTGAGAAAAAGCAGCTAACCATCCCCGTTAAGGTTCTTCGGTATCTTGATTTTATAAAAAGACTGCAGCGCCTTTTCATCACGAAGGAGTCTGCCAAAATGATGAAGTGGCACAAGGAAGGTATAAGGTACAATCCAAAAAAAATCGTACATCCATCGGGAGGGGAAGCATGGAAGTCATTCGATGAAGAATACCCCGAGGAAGCAACCGAGGCTGGGAATGTCAGAATAGCCATATCAGGTGATGGGTTGAATCCATATGGTATGTCGTCCAATCCATACAGCTGCTGGCCTGTGTTTGTAATTCCGCTCAATCTTCCTCCTGGTGCCCTAATGCAACGGAAGACCATGTTCTTGTCGCTCATCATTCCGGGGCCTGACTACCCGGGGAAGCAATTGGGTGTGTTTATGCAGCCGCTTGTGGATGCCTTGCACCATTCTTGGTACTTTCCGAGGTTGGCATCCGACCGGGATCTGCAGAGAAATTTCTTGATGAAAGTTTGGTTGCACTATTGCATGCATGACTTTCCCGGCTATGCTCTATTCTGCGGATGGTGTACAAATGGTAAGATGCCATGCCCAGTGTGCATGCAGGCTCTGGGAATGATTTGGCTGAGTAAGGGTGGCAAGTATGTAGCCTTTGACCTGCATCGACAGTTCCTCCCTCCAGACCATCCAGACAGGGAAGACAAGAAGAACTTCATGAAAGGCCGGGTTGTTCATGAAGTAACCGAGATTCCAACATTTTCGGGGGCAGATGTTCTTGCTCAGCTAAAAGCTCTCAAGCCTAAAGTCAAAGGCAAAGGCAAAGCCAAAGCCAAAGGCTTCGAGGGATATGGCGAGACGCACAACTGGACTCACATTACCCCCTTCTCGCAGCTTCCCTATTTCAAGGACCTCAAACTTCCTTACAATATTGATGTGACGCACACTGAAAAGAATGTGGCAGAGTCCCTTTTCCACACGATCCTCAACATTCCTGATAAGACGAAGGATAACGTAAAAGCTAGAGCCGATCAATAGAAAATTTGTGATAGACCACGCCTGAACATGAAGCCTCCCACAGGCGGTCGAAAAAACTGGTTCAAGCCAGATGCTGACTTTGTCCTTAAACCGCCAGAAAAAAAGTACTTATCTGGCTGAAACAAATTTTGAAGTTCACCGATGGTTATGCATCGAATATAAGTAAGGGAGTCAATCTTTCAACGGGCAAAGTGACCGGCCTGAAGAGTCATGACTACCATGTATGGATTGAGCGGATAATGCCGGTGATGGTTCGAGGCTATGTCCCCGAGCATGTCTGGCGAGTGCTTGCCGAGTTTAGCCATTTCTTCCGCACGCTCTGTGCTAAAGAAGTAAGTAAAGAGGTGATTGAAAAATTGCATAAGAAGGCACCGGAGTTGATAGTCAAGCTAGAGAAGATCTTTCCGCCAGGCTTCTTTACTCCGATGACACATCTCATTCTGCACCTCGCGAACGAGGTATTGTTGGGGGGCCCTGTACAAAATCGGTGGCAGTACGGCCCTGAGAGGCAGAACAAGCATCTCCGACGGAAATGTGGAAACAAAGCTATGATTGAAGCTTCCATAGCTGAGGCAGTTATCCTAGAGGAGGTGTCAGACCTTAGGACATCATACTATCCAGACCACGTTCCCCATCTTCATAACAAGGTGCCTCAATACAATATAGAAGAGCCCAAGTATCAACCCAGGCTCGATCTATTCAACGCGCAAGGTGGGAGGGCTGGGGCATCGAAATCTTATAACATGCCACGACAAGAGTGGGAGGACCTCATGTTCTATATCTTGCACAACATCAAGGAAGTTGAGGAAGTGTGGATGAGGTAATACCACTACACCATTCCTTTATGTCTTCCACATCATCATGTTTCATGTTCACGTAGTCCCGGTCTAACACTGCTTATCTTTTTTTAGTGATTTCGTTCAAGAGGAATGGACGGGAGTGAATCCTCCTACTGAGGCGGTGGCACTTACTCTTCTCCGTCATGGAAACCCTGGACGTAAAAATTTTGTTGCTTGGTTCATGGAGAAAGTAAATTTCCACACTCCCCTATTAAATACCTACTTCAACATTTATTAGTTAACCGAACTAATGCACGCAACAATTTCCATTATACTTGTAGGGAAAAGATCCGAACATATCTATGGATGATGAATTGAGATGGGTTTCCATGGGTTTTGACCCTGCCGTCATGACATGTACAAAGTATGATGTGAATGGGTATCGCTTCCATACAGAGGAGCACCAAAACAGCCGCCCCGATCCGAAAACTATAAATACTGGAGTGTACACCCCCGGTCAAAATTCAGTAGACTACTACGGAAGGGTACAAAATATATACGAGGTTAAATTCCGCCAGGGGCGTGAGACCCTAAGTCTGCCTGTGTTCAAATGTCGATGGTTCGATCCATGGGAGGGGGTAAAACATACGCCTTCCATTGGTTTGGTCGAAGTTAAACCATCAACCGTCTATGCCGGAGCCGATCTCTTCATTGCGGCTACCCAAGCTACACAAGTATATTATCTGCCTTACCCATGCCATAAAGTGTATCTAAAGGGTTGGGAAGTTGTGTTCAAGGTGTCACCACATGGTAAGCTACCAGACCCGAATGAAGACGATTACTACAACACTAACCCCATGACATACGAGGGAGTGCTCTATCAAGAGCAACCTAATGATGATGATGATGATGTGGTTAGAAACGATGACGCTAGACCATTGGGTGATGATGATGTCGACCCAAACGTCGACGATGCACGGAATGATGGTGAGACCATTGTCAATGAAAATAACATACTTATGCTAGAAAAGTTAAACGAAGACGCTGACGACGAGGAAGAGCCTCCACCTCCGTCGGACAACGAAGATGATATGATTGATAGTGATGATGAGACGGACCGAGAAAGAGGTTACAACAGTGATGATTCATATGGGTTCTAGCAGATGTACGTTTCAAGTCTTTTTTTTCTATAGTTTAGGAATATGCCTTTTTATGCATTTTTATTAATGTGTTTATTATCATGCATTTTTCTTCATTTCATTAATTTACTAATTGCTTTTTCTCTTTTCAATGCAGGTTCGTGGAACATGGGCAAGGGGAAGGCCGATGGCGTGGGTTTCCTACGCAAGGTCGTCGGCCTGCCTAGTCGGAGTGGTCGAGCACGTAATCCTCCCCCTCGGCTACTTGACGATGACTCCTCACAGGGAGGTCGAGGAAGAGGTGCCCCTAGAGGAGGAGGGGGCGGGGGTAGAGCCTCTAGAGGACGAGGTGCTGGGGGGAGAGCCACTACAGGGGGTCGCGGCCAGAAAGAGCGCACCCTCACCGACTTAGGGGTGTTGTCTTCGAGGCCCTCCTCTAGTGAGGTACCCTCCTCTAGTGAGGTACAATCTAGGGAGGAGGAGGAGGAGGAGGAGGAGGAGGTGGAGGAGGAGGCACGCGAGGAGGAGGAGGAGGAGGAGGAGGAGGAGGAGGTTGGGGAGGGGGAGGCAGGCGAGGAGGGGGTGGTGGCGGGGATGATGGTGGTGATGGGAAGGGGGTTGACAACAAGGGATGGCTGCGTGGCAACGCAAAGCTACCAAAGCAGGTTCCTGCTACTGAGGAGCAGAAGTGGCTCATTGAGCCCACGGGAAAAGAGTAAGTGGTTCATTATTTTGCTTGTCACATGCATATTCCGGTTGTTATTTATTTTGCTTGTCACATGCTAATAGTTCATTCTTTTGCAGCAACTGGATATATTCTAAAGGGGTTCGTATTCCCAATGGCCTCATCACCATCTTGCTGAAGTTATACTGGCCGGGGTTGTACTGTCCGGATCCAGTCAGGCAGCCGGACCGTCGGGTTTCGGCCACGAGTTGGGACCACTGGGAAGCGGCCCTCCACGCGGACCATGAGACCCATGCCAAGGCCGTGATCACTACTTTCTGGGTGAGTTCTCTTTAGAAGCACAAGTCCATTCTAGTTTCATGAATGATTTAGCTCATTGCTTCTTCCATTCTTGTTTCATGCATGATTGTAGAAATTCTATCGAGTTCTTCCGGAGCACAGGGCTAGAGCGGACCAGATCGTGTTGCGCCAATGCAAGAAGAAGGCCCGCCAGATGCAGTATGAGGTGCGCTATGTGGCCATCTCGACATACTACCACGACGTTCTTGGTGTGAAGATGACCAAGGAAGAAGCGCGGAGGATGGGCATTACCTTGGAGAGGCCCCAGTACTTGGTGGTAAGTATAAAAGATTTTTCATTATGCTTTCATATATTATGCTTTCATTATGCTTTCATTACCATGTGGTACATTTCACCGTTTCATGTTGACATGCCATTATGCTTTTATTATGTAGGTGTGTCCAAATTGGTGTTATGGAAAAGACGAGTCCTGGGCAGCATTGGTGGATCTTTGGTGTGATGAGGCTGGAGCCTGGGCGGCTATGAGAATCAAAAATAAGGCTAACCGAGGGAAGGAGGGAGTACATGCTCAGGGAAACCGAAACCACTATCTCCACAAGGCAGTTAATGTATGACTAACCCCATTAAACATTCTTCTTCTTCTATTTACCATCACTTTCTTATGTATGACTAACATCTGTTTGGTGGTGCAGGAGGAGAAACTGAAGCGGCCGCTCTCACACATGCAGGCGTGGGAGATCGCCCATACGCGGAAGGACCCCAAGCCTGGCGAGCCCAAGTACTACGGCAAGAAGACCGCGTGGAGGAAGGAGGCCTACTCCGCAGCGTATCTGAAGTTACATCCTGACACACCTGATCCCATTGCGGCGGATCTGGACGACAGGGCGGTGGTGAGCATGGGGCCCAAGGAGCACGGTCGGGAGGCGGTTCTCGATGCTATGGTCACTCCGACTATCTCCTACACACAGCTCCGTCGGATCGACCCGAGCCTGAGCCAGCGCACGAGCCAGCCAGTGTCCAGTTCACAGTCCCTCTTTCAGGAGCAACAATCTGTAAGTATTTTCCCTCTTATCTTCATTGCTCACTTTATTTTCTGCGTCTAGTAGTTTTATGAGTTCCATCATGTCATACCGTAGGCCTACCTGGAGTACACACGCCAGGAGACCATGGCGTGGCATCAGAGGCTTCATGAACACCAAGTGCAGAGGGATCGCCAGCTGGAGCAGGCTTTTCAAGAAATGGCGGCCGGCAGGTGTCCTCAGTTGCAGCCAGCACAATGCCCTCCAGCACAACCAGTGCTGCTGACCTTTGAGGAGTTTGTGGCACAGAACGCTGGCCCCTCGCCGGTTAGTTCATCCCCAATCTATTCACCCAAAGCATGTCATGCCTTTCAACATAGTCATATATCCCATTAATATGTCTTTTCAACATCCAGGGAACAGGTGGATCTACCGTTGGCGGTGGTCTTCGCAGCACTCCGGAGACACGGAGCCCGACCACTCCGATCCACGGAGGCGGAGGCGGAGGTGGAGGCGGTCTTGGCGGTAGCGCTGGCGGAAGCACTGACGACGTGGGCTTCGGCGCTCTTGGCGGTGACGACCTCCGCGGTGCTCGACGTCCTGGCGCTTAAGCCTTTGGGTCACATTGTGGCGGTTCTCGATGTTGTGATACTTATATGCTTGTGATGTTTCTTATCTTATTGTTGTTTGTGAGATTCTTATATGCTTGATGGTGATGATACTTATATGTTTATGCTTTGCGATGTTTCTTATGATGTGTGATGCTGCTCCTTACTGTTACGTGATGTTGCTTCTTATATATGTTGTCTATATTCAAATGAATTGAGCTGAAAAGAAACAGAAAAAAGAAAAAAAAAACTGGACAGAAACTATGCCGACGGCCTAGCCATCGGCATAGGCCTGCCGTGAGCTCCCAGTGGCTGACACGTGGCCGTCTATGCCGATGGCCTGGCCGTCGGCTTAGTTCTGCCCCAGGAGTGCCCAGTTGCCGACACGTGGCACGTTTATGCCGACGGCCTAGCCGTCAGCATAGTTCTAAACTAAGCCGACGGCTAGGCCGTCGGCATAGGCAAGCCCCAGGAGCGACGGCGACTCGCCACGTGGCACCTCT
>NC_041386.1:710757419-710769644 GCF_002162155.2 Triticum dicoccoides | reverse complement strand
GTCGCCGTTGGTCAGCAGTTGACGGCAGCCGCCGTTAGGCGATGGCGTTGCCGACGGCCAGGGCCGTCGGCATAGATGTACGGCCACCGTCGGGATAGGGTCTATGCCGACGGCCTTTCTATGCCGACGGTCATCCTGGCTACGCCGACGGATATGTTGCCGACGGCCCTATGCCGACAGGGGCCATCGGCATAGGCCTGTCCCGACGGCTAGTCAGGGCTATGCCGACGGCCCTGGCCGTCGGCATAGGGTGCGATTCCGGTAGTGCGTGGCATCGGCGTCGGGCGGGGCTGGGCGGCGCGAGGCGTGTGGCCGAGGCGACGGCATGGGCGGGGAACCCTAGACAGAAATCAAGGGACTCTCGGCCCTCCTCACCTCAGCCCCGATCTCCATCCCAGCGTGGCGCCGCCGTGGGCTGGGGAAGCAGCAGGATGAGGCGGGGAGGTAGCGCGAGAGGGGCGGCGGCGGACGCAGAGACGGATCAATGGGATTTAGGTTAGGTCTGCGTGGAGTCGTGAAAAGTACTCCGGTTTTCTTTAGTGCGGGGAGGGACGAAAAAAATCTACAAAAAAACCAAGGTGGGAAGGAGCACGAAAAAAAACCGATGGTGGTGGGACGAAAATAAAACGGTGGTGGGGGGATGACGAAAATAAATCAGCGAAAATAAACCGCGCGGACTATTCACCAACTGCTCCATTAGAAGTAGAGATCTTTTGCTGGAAGGACGGAACACCGACCTAAATGAAAGGATTTGGCGGATCAAGCCTAGGAACGCACAAGATCGCCCGGTCACTTGTGCATCCCCGAGGCCCTTTCACTCGCCACTCTTTTTTTTGAGACAAATTTACAAAGCTTTATTCACCCGTCATAAGATTTATAAGGACGAAATCAAGATTTTCGCGTTGGCCTAATCAAACATGGCGGTCAATACCCAGAGATAACGCATGCTTTACAAGTTTGTGAGCCTCAACATTTGAGGTCCTATATTCGTGGCTAATGAAACAAGAAGAAAAGATTGTAGAACGATCTATGATTCATGTACCACAGCCCGATATTGCGCCGATGTGCCATTCTTGATTGCTTCCACAGCCACCTTGCAGTCAGATGCAACCGATATTTCGTGCAGATAGAGATCATCAGAGAGAGCCAATGCCTCACGTATTACCAAAATCTCCAAGACTTCTGGGTCATCAATATTTCTGAACACTATTGCCGATGCCCCTTGCTATACTCCATTGCCATCCCGGCAGATTGCCGCTGCAGTCCAAAAACCACCATGCCGCGTGACCGCCGCTCGCCACTCATGACCAGGCCAACGTCTCTGGGCCGCTACTCTCAAGAGCGACCTAGGCATCCTCTCATCATTCGGGGCAAAATTTTTAACTGGGCCTTCAAGTTTGCTGTGATCCAGGTCGACAGATAGAGTGGCTCGACTAGAAAAGTAATCACTCAAAAGGAAAAATCTCAACCGCACGACGGTTACTCCCTGGTTGAATCCCTGAAACCGACGCCTCCTAGAGGTGTCTCCCCAACTTGTATATAATCTGTGACAATCATCAATAAAGAAGACACTGATTCACTTTACATCTTTCTCGATTGTTCTCTGTCGATCTTTGTCTCAAACAATTACCATGTGACGAGAGAGAGAAACATTTTTTTCACTTTAAAATGCACTAGGAAGATAGAAGTAATCTTTTGTGGACAAATGTTAAAGTCAAACGTATACTCCTCACCGGATGGAGGGAATAGTAGTAGCAGTTCCTAATAATTACCTCATTATTCAATAACTGTCTAAAATAAGCTACGGTGTAGAATCCATGATAGTCGAACCAGCCAATAAGAATGGCCATCACAACGATGAAGAAGGCGAACCAGAACTTGGATGTGTCGGCCTCAATCGGAGCGACGGTGGCAGCCACCGAGTCTGCCATGGTCGGGCGTTGTTGCCGGACTTGGTCGGAGTGATGGTGGCAGACGTCGAGTCGGCCGCGGTTGGGGAGTCATCATCACCGGACTTGTCGAACCGGGTGTCGTTGGCGAGGCGGTGTTGGTGTAGTTTATGCGCGATAAAGATGAGGATGGCAGCGCCTGCAAGGAAGAGTAACATGTGTGTCCAGTCGTCGGTGGTGGTGATGACCTCGCTCTCCGGAAGGATGGGCGTCGGGGGCTTGATGATGACCGGAAGAGGCAACACTATCTCGAGCGTGGGGATGCAGAAGAGGATGGCAGCGCATCGAGAAGGCTTGGGAGCGTCAGGCGGCTGCACGCGTAGTCCGACAGCGGGCCGACAAGTGTGTAGCGGACGACAGTGCAGGGGAAACCTAGCCTCCTGTCGCCCCTGAGAATTTCCTAACCAATCCTCTGGTAGACCTCTTTGGTCACCCGTGTCTGGGGCCTCCGCTGCGACATGTCTAAGCCCGACCGAAGGATTTATATTAAACTTTTTTAATTTTGACTATTTTATATACTATTACAATTAATATTGTTTCTAGATATATAAACTCATTTTCACTTACCATTGCAAAAAAAAGCAATTGAACTTGATGAACCTTATTTATAGCGAAAAATTATGTTAGTTGTTTTCTTCCTTTTGAGAAATTGCTTCATAAAGCACCATTCATTGAACATAATTCCCTATATAGGAGAAAAATGAAACAAATTACCACAAACCCCCATACTTTAATACATGGCGATTAGATGAATTGTGATGCATATGTATGAGTTCAAGTTTCACCTAGAATCCTTAAATGTCTTCCTGGACAACTCTAGAGCGTGCACTCTAAAACAAAGATCTGAATGAAGTTACGAAAACGTATGGTTCTCTATCCTAGTCTAGATGGAAGTAAATAGGATATTATGATACAAGCTTTTAAATAACGGATTGTGGGATGATAGCGGATTGAGGTCAACGTACCGGAATGCAGATAGCGGGCCATTGCAGACGCTATATATTTTTTTTTTTCTAGGCCATTGACAACAAATATGATGCTTGAGTTTAGTCATTATCATTTATATAAGCATATAGACTATAACCGGTCCATCTGGACAATATTCAATGAGTATCATACCAACATATTACAGAACAACATAATAATCAAGCACCAGCCACCAATGGATTTGTTTCAAGGCATATCATTTAATTTCGAAGTTACAAGTGACCCGAAGTTATGTATACAGTGCAAAAGGAATTACTATTTTTTTATCAGTATAACTATAAACAAAGGGCAGAGACTATGTATCGTGCAAGATTATCAGTATAAACTGAATTTAATATAAGCTGAATTTATCCGTTTAAACAAAAGCTGTACACAAAATCTCTCAGTATAAACTGAATTTCTTTAATATTGTGCAACTTTCATCTACCTCTTGCCCCAAGAGAGTATGCTATTCTATTAGCTGAGCTCCTCTAATACTAAGAATACTAGGCCCGTAAGGGTTCCCTTTTTCTGGTTTTTCCAGAATTTTTTTTACCGCCCCTGAGAAAATGACGCGTGTGACGGGAGCTTTCCTTGTCGTTCCTATTTTTTAGCTACCTAGATCTTGCACGTTTTTTACCACGTCTTTCTTTCTATTGAATGCCCATGAAGGGTCACGCCAGTTTCCTTTCATGTGTTCCGATCGTATGTGTCCATCGCTGCTTTGATTCTGGTTCCTTCCTTTGCCACGTTTCAATTTTTACATCGGTTTTAGTTTTTTACTATGGAAGATGGGTCCGGTCGGGACACGTAACTTCTCTTTCGAAAACTCCAGTCCAATCTCATGTCGTCCGGTATCTTCTCTCTAGAAAACTCCAGTCCAATCTCATCTCCTCTTCATCGCTGTTGTAGATCTATAAATTGTCTCTCCCTCATCCCAACACAACACAACCGGCGCCTCCTCGTCCCACCACCAAGCTCCAAAATTCTCTCCCCTCGCACCCACCACGAGCAGAGGCCATGACGGAGGAGAGGAAGGGAAGGCGGTGTAGTCCCACCACCAGGCTCCAAAATTCTCTCCCGTCGCCCCCACCACGATCAGAGGCCATGACGGAGGAGAGGAAGGATGGCGGCGTACCTCCGCATGGTAGGCTAAACTCAGGCCGCGGCTGCACATCGTCGACGTTTCCGTCATATTGGGCCAATGCCATTGCTCTCGACCACGAGCTCGCGGCCTCACGTCGTTCAGGTGCTGGAGTCCCAGCGTCCCCGTTGTTCAAGCGTGCCACGTGCTCGACGCCGCGAGCCACCCCGCGCCTCGACCTTCCGCCTGCCCAGATCGCTGACGCCCGCCGTCGCATGCCACCAGAGCCGACCACCCACGGCGTCGCCGGGAGTTGCCGCCTTGGCTAAGGGGGCGCTGAAGCTGACACGAGGAGGTGCTCAAACACCTTATCACTCCGTCCTGGTTGGCTGCTCCATGTCAAGGCAATGGTAAGGTGGAGCGGCCGCTATGCAGTGCCTGAAGGAGGCGCTGGCGTAGGACGGTGATACGTCCATTTTGCATCATGTTTTTATATCAATATTTATTGCATTATGGGCTGTTATTACACATTATATCTCAATACTTATGGCTATTCTCTCTTATTTTACAAGGTTTACCATGAAGAGGGGAAATGCCGGCAGCTGGAATTCTGGCTGGAAAAGGAGCAAACATTGGAAACCTATTATGCATAGCTTCAAAAGTCCTGAAACTCTACGAAACATCTTTTTGGAATTAATAAGAATTTTTGGGCGAAAGAAATACACCAGGGGGCCCACACCTCATCCAGAAGAGTGGGGGGCGCCCCCCCTACTGGGCGCACCCCCTGTCTCCTGGACCCCCTGGTGGGCCCCCGGTGTCCATCTTCTGCTATATCAGAGCTTTTACCCTGGAAAAAATCGGGGGCAAGCTTACGGGACGAAACTCCGCCGCCACGAGGCGAAACCAATCTAGGGCTCTAGGGGAGCTGTTCTGCCGGGGACACTTCCCTCCCGGAGGGGGAAATCGTCACCAATGTCATCACCAACGATCCTCTCATCGGAAGGGGGTCAATCTCCATCAACATCTTCACCAGCACCATCTTCTCTCAAAACCCTAGTTCATCTCTTGTATCCAATCTTGTATCAAAACCACAAATTGGTACGTGTGGGTTGCTAGTAGTGTTGATTACTCCTTGTAGTTGATGCTAATTGGTTTACTTGGTGGAAGATCATATGTTCAGATCCTTTATGCATATTATTACTCCTCTGATTATGAACATGAATATGCTTTGTGAGTAGTTACGTTTGTTCCTGAGGACATGGGTGAAGTCTAGCTATTAGTAGTCTTTTGAATTTGGTATTCGTTCGATATTTTGATGAGATGTATATTGTCTTTTCCTCTAGTGGTGTTATGTGAACATCGACTATATGACACTTCACTATTATTTGGGCCTAGAGGAAGGCATGGGGAAGTAATAAGTAGATGATGGGTTGCTAGAGTGACAGAAGCTTAAACCCTGGTTTATGTGTTGCTTCGTTAGAGGCTGATTTGGATCCATATGTTTAATGTTGTGGTTAGGTTTACCTTAATACTTCTTTTGTAGTTGCGGATGCTTGCAATAGGGGTTAATCATAAGTGGGATGCTTGTCCAACTAAGGGCAGTACCCAAGCACCGGTCCACCCACATATCAAATTATCAAAGTACCGAACGCGAATCATATGAACGTGATGAAAACTAGCTTGACGATAATTCCCATGTGTCCTCGGGAGCTCCTTTCTCATTGTTAGAATTTGTCCAGGCTTATACTTTGCTACATAAAGGATTGGGCCACCTTGCTGCAGTTTATTTACTTTATTTACTTGTTACTCATTACCATTTATCTTATCACAGAACTATCTATCACCTACAATTTCAGTGCTTGCAGAGAAAACCTTACTGAAAACCGCTTATCATTTCCTTCTACTCCTCGTTGGGTTCGACACTCTTACTTATCGAAAGGACTACGATTAATCCCCTACACTTGTGGGTCATCAAGACTCTTTTCTGGCGCCGTTGCCGGGGAGTGTAGCGCTTTTGGTGAGTGGAACTTGGTAAGGAAACATTTATATAGTGTGCTGAAATTTTCTGTTACTTGTCACTATGGAAACTAATCCTTTGAGGGGCATGTTCGGTGTATCTTCACCCCGACCAGAAGGGCAAAGAGTTGCTCCTCAACCTACTGAACTTTATGAAAATATTTACTTTGAGATTCCTTCGGGTATGATAGAGAAACTGCTAGCTAATCCATTTGCAGGAGATGGAACATTGCATCCCGATTTACACCTTATCTTTGTGGATGTGGATTATTTAAGCTTGCAGGTATTCCCGATGATGTTGTCAAAAGGAAGGTCTTCCCTTTATCTTTGAAGGAGATGCATTGACATGGTATAGGCTATGTGATGATACGAGATCTTGGAATTATAAGCGACTGAAGTTGGAATTTCACCAGAAGTTCTCTCCTATGCATGTTGTTCATCGTGATCGTAATTACATATATAATTTCTAGCCTCGCGAAGGAGAAAGCATCGCTCAAGCTTGGGGGAGGCTTAATTCAATGTTATATTCATGCCCCAATCATGAGCTCTCCCGGGAAATGATTATTCAGAATTTTTATGCTCGGCTTTCTCTTGATAATCGCAACCTGCTCGATACTTCCTGTGCTGGCGCTTATATGCTGAAGACTATTGATTTTAAATGGGACTTATTGGAAAGAATTAAACACAACTCTGAAGATTGGGGTTCCGACGATGGTAAGGAGTCAGGTATGACCCCTAAGTTCGATTGTGTTAAATCTTTTATGGATACCAATGCTTTCCGTGGATTTAGCGCTAAGTATGGACTTGACTCTGAGATAGTAGCTTCTTTCTGTGAATCTTTTTCTACTCACGTTGATCTCCCTAAAGAGAAGTGGTTTAAATATAATCCTCCTGTTGAAGTGAAAGTAGTTGCACCTATTAAAGTCGAAGAAAATACTATCACCTATAGTGATCCTATTGTTCCTACTACTTATGTTGAGAAACCTCATTTTCCTGTTAGGATAAAGGATCATGCTAAAGCTTCGACTGTTGTTCGTAAGAGTAATACTAGGACTTATACACCTCCTGAGAAAATTAATATTGAACCTAGTATTGTTGTGGTTAAAGATCTCTTGGATGAGGATTTAGATGGGCATGTTATTTATTTCTGTGGTGAGACTGCTAATATTGCTAGACTAGATACTAAGATACATAGACCTGTCGTAGGCATGCCTGTTATTTCTATTAAAGTAGGAAATCATTGTTATCATGGCCTAGTGCAATACCTTATACCTTATATCAAGAAATTATGCATGACATTGCACCCATTGAACTAGAAGACATTGATGTTACTATTAAGCTTGCTAATAGGGATACCATTAAACCCTTTGGGATTGTTAAAGATGTTGAAGTTTTGTGTGGGAAGGTTAAATACCCTGCTGATTTTCTTGTTCTTGGTTCCCCACAAGATGATTTTTTGTCCCATTATTTTTGGTAGACCCTTCTTGAATACAACTAGTGCTAAGATTGATTGTGAAAAAGATACTGTCACAGTTGGTATAGATGGTATGTCTCATGAGTTTAATTTTGGTAAGTTTTGTAGACAACCTCGTGATAGGGAACCACCTAGTAAGGATTAGATTATTGGTCTTGCTTCCATTGCTGTTCCTCCTGCTGATCCGTTAGAACAATATTTGTCAGACCATGAAAACGATATGTTTATGAAGGAAAGAAGGGAAATAGATGAAGTGTTCCTCAAACAGGAACCTATGCTGAAACATAACCTTCCCGTTGAAATTCTTGGTGATCCCCCTCTGCCCAAGGGTGATCCCGTGTTCGAACTCAAACCATTACCTGATAATCTTAAGTATGCTTATCTTGATGAAAAGAAATATATCATGTTATTATTAGTGCTAACCTTTCAGAGCAAGAAGAAGAAGGATTATTGAAAACTCTGAAGAAGCACCGAGCTGCTATTGGATATACTCTGGATGATCTTAAGGGCGTTAGCCCCACGTTATGCCAACACAAAATTAATATGGAGGACGATGCCAAACCAGTTAGAGATCCTCAACGACGACTAAACCCCAAGATGAAAGAAGTGGTAAGAAAGGAGATACTAAAGCTACTTGAGGCAGGTATTATTTATCCTGTTGCTGATAGTGAATGGGTAAGCCATGTCCATTGCATTCCTAAAAAGGGAGGTATTGCCGTTGTTCCTAATGATAAAGATGAATTGATGCCGCAAAGAATTATTACAGGTTATATGATGGTAGTTGATTTTCGTAAGTTAAATAAAGCTACTAAGAAAGATCATTACCATTTACCTTTTATTGATCAAATGTTAGAAAGACTATCCAAACACACACATTTCTACTTTCTAGATGGTTATTCTGGCTTCTCTCAAATACCTGTGTCAGTGAAGGATCAATCTGAAACAACTTTTACTTGCCCTTTTGGTACTTTTGCTTATAGACGTATGCCTTTTGGTTTATGTAATGCACCTGCTACCTTTCAAAGATGCATGATGGCTATATTCTCTGATTTTTGTGAAAAGATTTGTGAGGTATTCATGGATGATTTCTCAGTTTATGGATCCTCTTTTGATGATTGTTTGAGCAACCTTGATCGAGTTTTGCAGAGATGCGAAGACACTAGTCTCGTCCTAAATTGGGAAAAGTTTCACTTTATGGTTAACGAAGGCATTGTTTTGGGGCACAAGATCTCCGAGAGAGGTATTGAAGTTGATAAAGCCAAATTTGATGCTATTGAAAAGATGCCATGTCCTAAGGACATAAAAGGTATAAGAAGTTTCCTTGGTCACGCCAATTTTTATAGGAGGTTCATGAAGGACTTTTCTAAAATCTCTAGGCCTCTGACTAATTTATTGCAAAAAGATATTCCTTTTGTCTTTCATGATCATTGTGTAGAAGCATTTGAAATACTTAAGAAAGCTTTTATCACTGCACCTATTGTTCAGCCACCTGACTGGAATTTACCTTTTGAAATTATGTGCGATGCTAGTGATTATGCTGTAGGTGCTGTTCTAGGGCAAAGAGTTGATAAGAAATTGAATGTTATCCAGTATGCCAGTAAGACTCTTGATACTGCCCTAAGAAATTATGCTACTACTGAAAAAGAGTTCTTAGCAGTTGTTTTTGCATGTGATAAGTTTAGACCTTATATTGTTGATTCCAAAGTTACTATTCACACTGATCATGCTGCTATTAAATATCTTATGGAAAAGAAAGATGCTAAGCCTAGACTCATTAGATGGGTTCTCTTGCTCCAAGAATTTGATTTACACATTATTGATAGAAAGGGAGCTGAGAACCCCGTTGCAGATAACTTGTCTAGGTTAGAGAATGTTCTTGATGACCCACTGCCTATTGATGATAGTTTTACTGATGAACAATTAGCGGTCATTAATGCTTCTCGTACTGCTCCTTGGTATGCTGATTATGCTAATTACATTGTTGCTAAATTTATACCGCCTAGTTTCACATACCAGCAAAAGAAAAAGTTCTTTTATGATTTAAGATATTACTTCTGGGATGACCGACACCTTTATAAAGAGGAGTAGATGGTGTTATTAGATGTGGTGTACCTGAGCATGAACAGGAACAGATTCTACGTAAGTGCCACTCTGAATCTTATGGAGGGCACCACGCTGGAGATAGAAATGCACACAAGGTACTGCAATCTGGTTTTTATTGGCCTACTCTCTTCAAAGATGCTCGTAAGTTTTTCTTATCTTGTGATGAATGCCAAAGAGTAGGTAACATTAGTAGACGTCAAGAAATGCCTATGAATTATTCTCTTGTTATTGAATCATTTGATGTTTGGGGCTTTGATTATATGGGACATTTTCCTCCTCTAATGGTTATACACAGATTTTAGTTGATGTTGATTACGTCACTAAGTGGGTAGAAACTATTCCAACTAGTAGTGCTGATCATAACACTTCTATTAAGATGCTTAAGGAAGTTATTTTTTCGAGGTTTGGAGTCCCTAGATATCTTATGACTTATGGTGGTTCACATTTTATTCATGGTGCTTTCGGTAAGATGCTTGCTAAGTATGATGTCAATCACAGAATCGCATCTCCTTATCATCCGCAGTCTAGTGGTCAAGTAGAGTTGAGCAATAGAGAGCTCAAATTAATTTTGCAAAAGACTGTGAACAGATCTAGAAAGAATTGGTCCAAAAAACTTGATGATGCATTATGGGCCTATAGAACTGCATACAAAAATCCTATGGGTATGTCTCCATATAAGATGGTCTATGGAAAAGCGTGTCATTTACCTCTTGAACTTGAACATAAGGCATATTGGGCTATTAAAGAGCTCAATTATGACTTCAAACTTGTCGGTGAGAAGAGGTTGTTTGTTATTAGCTCACTTGATGAATGGAGAACCCAAGCATATGAGAATGCCAAGCTATTCAAAGAAAAAGTCAAACGCTGGCATGATAAGAGGATACAAAAGCGTGAGTTTAACGTAGGAGACTATGTGTTATTATTCAACTCTTGTTTAAGATTTTTTGCAGGAAATCTTCTCTCTAAATGGTAAGGTCCTTACGTTATCGAGGAGGTCTATCGTTCTGGTGCCATAAAAATCAACAACTTCGAAGGCACGAGTCCGAGGGTGGTAAACGGTCAAAGAATTAAACATTATATTTCAGGTAATCCTATCAATGTTGAAACTAATATCATTGAAACCGTAACCCCTGAGGAATACATAAGGGACACTTTCCAGAATGTTCCAGACTCTGAAAAGGAATATGTATGTGGTACGGTAAGTAAACCGACTCCAAAACAACTCCAATAGCAATTTTTATCAGTTTTGGAATATTTAAGAATTTTAGGAAGAAAGAAGTAGTCTGAAAGGGACACGAGGCCCCCACGAGAGTGGAGCGCGCGCCCCCCTGTCTCATGGGCACCTTGTGTGCCTCCCGGACTCCGTTTTCTTGCACGTTACATATTTTGGTCGGTAAAAATTCATTATATATACTCCCGAAGGTTTTGACCACTGTATTATGCAAATATCCTCTGTTTTCGTTTCGAGCTGTTTCTATTTCAGATCTAGAGCATCATGGCGTCTCCAAGCGCACCCAAGGACAAGTTTTTCGAGAGGGTTATCAACTCCTATCTCGCGGAGGTGCTGCAACACCCTCAAACCATTGAGATGTGTGAGGGGGTGCTGCACATCCGCGATGTGGAGGGACCAAGGCGTACCGGGAGCGTGGAGACAAAGCTCGAAGCCGTGGAGCAGCAAGTTTTCAAGTGTTAAGGGATGGTGGAGCATGGACTCAACGCCAACCAGATGATGATCACGGAGTTCACCAACAACCACAAGCTGGATGCCAAAGTCATTGGGGAGACCATCTTCAAGCTTCAAGAGAAAATCGAGCACCTCCAAGCCCAGATCTATGACCTGCAAAACCAGAACTGTGAGTATGAATATAGATTTAAGAGGATGAGTTTGGGTGCAGATTTAAGGATCCCGGAGACTCGATCATCCTTCTATGATGGAGAGCATATGCCTGGGAAGGCGGACGACAAGCCTATATGTAACATCCCAAATTTTCAACTTGGAATGTTATACATAGATCATATTGCATATCATATTTTTGTGCATTTGTTGGCTCGATCCTAGAAATTCTACACAACTCAAGGAGCCACGGAGAGAGTTGGGGATTTCGTTATTTTCATATTTGAGTTTTCTCAAATTTTGAAAATAGGATCATTTAATTTTATTTATTTTATCTTCAGTTATTTCTACTATCAAAATATGAGAGATGGAATAAAATGACTTTCCCAAAATAAATAAATAAATGAAGATTTAATAAAAAAATCAAATAAGATTTTATTTCGGAGTTTTTCGCCTTTTTATTTGAATTTAGGAAAAATGCGTGTTTTTCAAAATTGCATTTAGGCCCCAAATAAATGTTCATCTAGTCCGGCTTGATTTTAGAAGCCGGGGAAAATTTATTTCGGGATTTTTGGAGTCCGTTTAGTATTTCTTTTTATTTTTTTCTTCTGCACGGAATTATTTAAAAAAAACGCAACCGACCTTGGGCCGTGCCCGAGCGGGAATCCGCTCGGGGGCACTAATAAATAGCCGCCGCCCCGAGCCCCCCAGCCCACCCGAGCCGCCCCGCCGCCCCAGCCCACCCGCGCCCGAGCCGGCCCACCCGCCGAAACCCTAGCCAGCCGCCGCCGCCCGATCC
>NC_041386.1:710655945-710756884 GCF_002162155.2 Triticum dicoccoides | reverse complement strand
CTTGCTGCCGCCGAACCCCGCCGCCGCCGCCGCCGACTCGCCGGACCCCGCCGCCGAGGTTCGCCGCCGCCTCAATTTCCGTGCCACCGGTTTTTTTTTAAAACCGAGCGGTTTTTCTTCGGGTTTTTTTTGTTTTTTTAGTTATGGTTTTTTTAGGTTTAGGTTAAATAGCGAACGTTCGTTCGTTCATTCATTTTAACGAACGCGTTCGTCAGATTAGTTTAGTTAACGAACGTTCGTTCATTAACCCGTTCGTTGTTTTTCTTTTTCTCGGATTTAAGTCGTGACTTTTCCGATCACGATTTCTGATCCGATTTTCGTTTTAGTTTAACTTTTCGCTCGTTAATCGGAATCAGGCGATTCAAGTGCCTAGAGTTTCGTCTCGAAACCCTCTTTCCGAATAACCAACTTAAACAAGTTTTTTCTACTATAAAATTTGACCTAGATCCAGATTAGTAAAACGAAGCTGTTTGCTTTCGCCGTTTGACTTCCGTTGCTTCGTTTGATTTGGTTCTTTTTG
Source organism: Triticum dicoccoides (assembly GCF_002162155.2). Lineage (NCBI taxonomy): Eukaryota > Viridiplantae > Streptophyta > Magnoliopsida > Poales > Poaceae > Triticum > Triticum dicoccoides. Next base: position 710,756,364 of record NC_041386.1, on the reverse strand, counting down.
CAAACCGGAGTTCTTAAGTTGAACTATCTGGTTAGATCTTTTATTTGAGTTTTACCTATGCATTAGATGAGTACTTATTGTATGCTTGTTTGTTTGTCTGCGATAGAATACCCGGAGTACGCCGCCTGTTACTTCGAGTCTCTAGGTTTCGCGGATCATCAGCAAGGCAAGTAACACTTTGATCATACATTTTCTCATACCCAGTTTTTACTGCATCAGATCAATCCTCAAACATTGCATGACTAGGATCTAATTAAACTGTGGGTTATGGGAAGTAGTTGAGGTAGTACCTTTTACCTATTTATTTTCAAACCCTTGGGAGTTACTTCTACGTTTGCTTATATTGCCATGCTATGCTAGTAGACGTGGATTGGGTGAGTGTATCCATGACAGATGTGAGATTGTTAATTAATAGTTTACTTAAGGTGGCAACTTAAACACACATCTAGGTGGATTGAGGTACCTGGTTTCCAGGATTTGCCTGTTTTTCTTCGGACCGCCACCCAGGCTCAAAGGGATCATAAGATTATTCATGCTAGAAACTTACGTGTGCAACCACAAGCCATTATGGGCTCTAGCATAGTTGATTAAGTCGTGCGAACTCTTACGGGTAGACTAGCAGATTTAGGGGAAAGTAGGTGTACCGGTCTACCCTATGTAAGGTGCTAGCGCTTCCGAAAGACTATGTCTCGGTCATCCGTTTCTCAAACATCATGTTGTGCGGGAAATCCAACGGAGGCGATCGAGTCTTGTGGGGAAAAGTGCGCAAACCTCTGCAGAGTGTATAAACTAATCATGGTTAGCCGTGTCCCCGGCTATGGACATCTTGAGTATCTAGTACTTGGATATCATGTGAATCTCAACATGTTACTCTAATTAATATTATTGAGTTTTTAATGAGTACTTTTAATTGGGATTGAGAATTCTGTCAACCATTCTCAATGTTTAACAACCACCATGATAGTTAAATAATTTTATTCCTTTGCAGTAGGGAAAAATTGGCTTTACGCAGAAGCTGTAACCATAGAGCTTTCCACCAGCCAAATACGCATGTAGTATAGCTTATTCCATTATTATTCTCTATGTGTTACGTTGCCGGCATATTCCATGTGATGACCCGTTTTCGGGCTGCAACGTTTCATGTTGCAGACTTTTCAGACGAAGAGTAAGGTGCTTAGGTCGTGGTTCTATACTCAGTGATGTCGTTGGAGTTGATGGACTCGCTTATTCTTCCAAGCCTTCCGCTGTTATCGAATTTAGATGGCCTTAAGCCATATTTTTTTAATAAGTTCTCTCTTGAGACATTCGATTGTAATAAGTGTGTGATTGCTACTCTGTTATAAATCCTCCGAGTACTGTGTGGTGTCAGCATTACTGATCCAGGGATGACACTGAGCACAGAGATCAGACTGTTTGAGGTCTGGTCGCTACACTATATCATCAACAACTCCTACTTCACCACCTCTGAGGACATAATCACATGGGTATGGGCACTCCCCTTGGCAACTGCCAAGCTTGGGGGAGGTGCCCCGGTATCGTATCACCATCACACTCCTATCTTTACCGCTTTATTTAGTTCGATCCTTTTAGTAGTATCTTGATCTAGTAGATTGAAGTTTTGATATCAAGTAGTTTAAGTTTTGCTTTGTGATCTCTTTTTGTAATCGAGTCCGTGAGCTATCTATAATAAAGATTAGTGTTGAGTCAAGGGCTTTGATATGTTGCTATGATCTTGAGAAAGTAGAAAGAATAAAAGAGTTCATATTGATCTTATGGATAGTGATAACTTCACACATAGAAAGTATGAGGCATAAAAATTGTTGAGAGTTGATGAACGTAGTTTTGGTCATCGTTGCAATTAATAGGAAGTGATAAGGAAAGAGGGGTTCACATACAAATATATTATCTTGGACACATTTTTATAATTGGGAGCACTCATTAGGTATGACATGCTAAAAGAGTTGACGTTGGACAAGGAAGAAAACATAATGGTTTATGTTTTCGTGCATCTCAGTTAAAGTATATTGTCATTGACCTTCCAAACATGTTGAGCTTGCCTTTCTCCCTCATGCTAGCCAAATTCCTTGCACCAAGTAGAGATACCACTTGTGCTTCCAAATACCCTTAAACCCAGTTTTGCCATGAGAGTCCACCATACCTACCTATGGATTGAGTAAGATCCTTCAAGTAAGTTGTCATGTTGCAAGCAATAAAAATTGCTATCTAATTATGTATGACTTATTAGTGCAGAGAAAATAAGCTTTGTACGATCTTGTTGTGGAAGTAATAAAAGCGACGGACTGCATAATAAAGGTCCACATATAAGGGGCAATATAAAGTGACATTCTTTTGCATTAAGATTTTGTGCATCAACCCTAAACGCACATGACAACCTCTGTTTCCCTCTGCGAAGGGCCTATCTTTTACTTTATGTTTTTACTTTATGCTTGAGTCAAGGTGATCCTCACCTCTCCCTTTTTCATTTTATCCTTTGGCAAGCTCCTCATGTTTGAAAGATCATGATATATATATATATATATACATATATATATATATATATATATATATATATATATATATATATATATATATATCCAATTGGATGTTAGTTAGCATGGGCTATTATTGTTGACATCACCTAAAGGTGAATACGTTGGGAGGCAACACAATAAGCCCATATATTTCTCAGTGTCCGGCTGAAACGCCATAACCACAAGTATTGCGTGAGTGTTAGCAATTATAGAAGACTACAAGATAGTTGAGTATGTGAGCTTGCTAAAAAGCTCTATTATTGACTCTTTCTGATGTTACGATAAATTGCAATTGCTTCAATGACTGAGATTATAGTTTGTTAGTTCCCAATGAAGTTTTTGAACCATACTTGACATTGTGAATTGATTGTTACTTGAGCATACGAAATCATATAATAAAATCTATATATGTTGCTGTTATAAGAATGATCATGATGCCCTCATGTCCGTATTTTATTTTTATCGACACCTCTATCTCTAAACATGTGGACATATTTTTCGATTTCGGCTTCCGCTTGAGGACAAGCGAGGTCTAAGCTTGGGGGAGTTGATACGTCCATTTTGCATCATGGTTTTATATAAATATTTATTGCATTATGGGCTATTATTACACATTATATCTCAATACTTATGGCTATTCTCTCTTATTTTACAAGGTTTACCATGAAGAGGGGGAATGCAGGCAGATGGAATTCTTGCTGGAAAAGGAGCAAACATTGGAAAACTATTCTGCACAGCTCCAAAAGTCCTGAAACTCCACGAAACATCTCTTTGGAATTAATAAGAATTTTTGGGCGAAAGAAATACACCAGGGGGGCCACACCTCATCCAGGAGAGTGAGGGTGCCCCCCCCCTACTGGGCGCGCCCCCTCTCTCCTGGACCCCCTGGTGGGCCCCTGGTGTCCATCTTGTGCTATATCAGAGCTTTTACCCTGGAAAAAATCAGGGGCAAGCTTACGGGACGAAACTCCGCCGTCACGAGGCGGAACCAATCTAGGGCTCTGGCGGAGCTGTTCTGCCGGGGACACTTCCCTCCGGGAGGGGGAAATCATCACCAACGTCATCACCAACGATCCTCTCATTGGGAGGGGGTCAATCTCCATCAACATCTTCACCAGCACCATCTCCTCTCAAAACCCTAGTTCATCTCTTGTATCCAATCTTGTATCAAAACCACAAATTGGTACGTGTGGGTTGCTAGTAGTATTGATTACTCCTTGTAGTTGATGCTAATTGGTTTACTTGGTGGAAGATCATATGTTCAGATCCTTTATGCATATTATTACTCCTCTGATTATGAACATGGATATGCTTTGTGAGTAGTTACGTTTGTTCCTGAGTACATGGGTGAAGTCTTGCTGTTAGTAGGCATGTGAATTTGGTATTCGTTCGATATTTTGTTGAGACGTATGTTGTCTTTTCCTCTAGTGGTGTTATGTGAACATCGAATACATGACACTTCACCATTATTTGGGCCTAGAGGAAGGCATGGGGAAGTAATAAGTAGATGATGGGTTGCTAGAGTGACAGAAGCTTAAACTCTAGTTTATGCGTTGCTTCGTTAGGGGCTGATTTGGATCCATATGTTTAATGTTGTGTAGGTTTACCTTAATACTTCTTTTGTAGTTGCGGATGCTTGCAATAGGGGTTAATCATAAGTGGGATGCTTGTCCAAGTAAGGGCAGTACCCAAGCACCGGTCCATCCACATATCAAATTATCAAAGTACCGAACGCGAATCATATGAACGTGATGAAAACTAGCTTGACGATAATTCCCATGTGTCCTCGGGAGCTCCTTTCTCATTATTAGAAATTGACCAGGCTTATCCTTTGCTACATAAAGGATTGGGCCACCTTGCTGCACTTTGTTTACTTTATTTACTTGTTACTCGTTACCATTTATCTTATCACAAAACTATCTATCACCTATAATTTCAGTGATTGTAGAGAAAACCTTACTGAAACCCGCTTATCATTTTCTTCTGCTCCTCGTTGGGTTCGACACTCTTACTTATCGAAAGGACTACGATTGATCCCCTACACTTGTGGGTCATCATACGGCAACGACGACATGTGCAGTATGGTGGATCCAATCGAGGGTGACCATGGCGGGAGATTTGGTAAGTTGCCCCCCTCCTCACGTTGTCCTGTGCTCTGCTCCGCTCTCCTGCGGCGGTGCGCCACCTCCCTCCCGGCGTTGGCACGTTGTCGGCACTAGTGATGACATGGCGACGCAGCGCGACCATCAGAGGCGCCCTTCCTCAACAGCATATAACATTGCTTTTGAGGCGCCATGTTCCCGAGCCACAACCATTCCTCTCTGTAGGGCAGCTGCCACTGCATAGCTCACAAGCGATGGTATAGATGAGCACAACATCACCACTCCTGGTTCCTCTTCGTTCTACTTGCCTTATATTTCGATTTGCCTACTCATTAAAATATCATGCATGTGAATCGCATCAAACTGTATAGCTAGGACACTAGACTGAAATAATTCTGGCACTATGCTATTATGGAGTTTTCTTGTTTCAGAAAACTATCATGGCATAATCTTTTTAAGTGACATGTATTTGTATTTACTATTAGGATACATTGACAACAAGTTGAATGACATGGCTTTACATTCTTGAGCAGCAGGGCAGATTTTGTCTGAAATCTATTTGGTACAAAGTATGGGGAAAACAACTTTTATCAAGCATCTCCTGGAGAATAAACTATCCCCAGCTTATGTACATGCAACATGTATTTTCTTTCGTTTGCCAATTTGTTTCAGTACCATCATCTGTGAAAATTGATCTTCTGCAATTGCAGGTGTCGATATTGGAGCAGAGCCAACGACCGTTAGATTTGTGATTATCATGGTATGCTTAAGCTAACATTCTTGGACGATGTTACATGAATTTGTTTCAGTACCATCATGTGTGGGTATTGATCTTCTGCCTTTGCAGATGCCCATAATAGGAATTTTATATGTACAGATTATATTTTCCTCTGCCATTTGATTTTGCTCAGTTAAGCTGTGTTGTAATTTTGAGTGAGTTCTGGGTTCATGCTAATATTTGCACTCCTTATATGCTGCTCAAAGGTAGAATCTAAATAGGTAGTATGTATTCTTAATTTAAGAGTACGAGCAACGCTGATCTGTTTCAGTGATTACTGAATTTGGAAAGACCTTTGTATGTCCCTGTTGTGATATAACAAGGCCTGGTATGTTTCAATATATTCCAGTAATTTACATAGTGCTCCTGTACTAATGATTTAAGACACTGAAGATAATTTCAGGCTTATGCATTCATTGTTATTAACTAACATAAGATTAATTGCTGGCATTTATCGCTGTATTTTCTTTTGGCGTTGTGAACTGAAGAAAAAATGATGTATTTTCTATAGTCAAGTGTGTACTTGCTTCACGACTAAAACTGTTCATATAGCTTACCTAGACAGAGGAAGAAAGAGCAGGGCGGCCATCTTTGCGAGGCTCATGATGCAGAAGTTCTAGACGAAGCAAACAAAGTCCCATGTCGAACCGCGGGCTGCGCTGACATGGTGTGAGACTTGCAGTTAGCAGAAAAGGTGAATTAGACAGATGGAGATTTAGCAGTCCGGTGAGTAGGTACCTGCACGTATGGTCGATTAGTTTAGCTAGCATGTCTATGACGACCGAGAGGAGAGAATCAATGATGAGACCAGCCTGGAGGATATGAATCGCGTGGACGGTGAACCTCATCAGGACTTGTCGTGCCTAGCTAGCTCTTGCCGCCGTCAATGCCCAATGGCGAGCATGCCGGAGCTTTTGCCACCGCCACACCCTGCCCCGCCGCTTCCTCTTCTCACCTGCTTCTCTCGCAGCCTTGCTTCCTCCTACTCTTTCGAGATCCTCACCTCCTCCGCCGGTTTCTCCCTTTCCAGACCGCTCTCTGCTTTGAGTGGAATCGATTCCTCACCGACGCGTGCTGTGCAGGCGAGGAGCCGGCGGAGGAGGTGCCTCGCTGACGCGTGTTGTGCGGGCGAGGAGCACTAGATTTCTACTGCCAGTGGAGAGGAGACGGATGAGCCACACTGGGGCGGCGAGAGCAACAAATGTGCTAGGGAGATGGGGGAATGGTGGAGGTGGGGAATGAGCAGGGAGATTTGAGAAAGCTAGAGAGAAAGAGAGTGGATCCCAGACTTCTCTGTGCACCGCACCGCTGTGGTCCCGAGTGCAGGTGCACACGCGTGAGCAGTGATGGGTCTAACAAATGTACACTTTATTATTGTATTGTCCTGTTATTCAAGGATCAGTAATAGAAGTTGTTGCAACAGTCTTGACTCAAAATTGCTTCATGCAGCTCCTTCTGTTTTATCTGATTGTTATCTATAGGATGATGATAATTTGCTTATTATCATGCTTTGGTTCCAAATTACTTTACCGGTCATCCCACTTACTTCATCTAGTAATTTGTAGCTGGATTATTGTGGACCTGGGTTAGAGGAAGCAAAAAATTATAACCCTTTTATGTTTTCTTACAACTGCATTGATAAAATATATGAGTCGTTAGCTCGAATGAAGCTGAGGGTAAAAAAAATTGTGAGGAAAAAAAATCAATGTATACATTTAGTTGTAGGAGAGATTAAGTTTTTTTTTCAAAGTTCAGTTTGATCCACATTTTTGTATGGTTTAAAATTCATTATATTGAATGTCTTATTCTTCCAAGCTCCAGCAAAAATAGGACAGATTGTTCAACATTCTTAAGCGAGACTATGCTCTATAGAAATCTCTACCACTGTTCTATTCTTTTCCATGGGACTTTTTCAGAGATAATAACTTCGTGTTAACAATGCATAGTGATGGCCACCCTCTACAGTGATAATAAATTGTGTCCATGCTTTGGTCACTATATTTCATAACAGTTTTTAAGTTCATGGTTCCATCGTCTAATCTTGTGGTAAGACGGTCTTGAATTAATGATCCACCTGCATGGTGTATTGTCTCTAATATCTGACTATTTTTACATGTAAAAGTTTATGCAAAATACAAAAATCAACACATCTCAAAACTACCAGCAAAGTGCGGCGTGCCGCCGCGCACTACCCGCTAGTTTTGTCTACTGAGCCACGCATCGATCAGTATATATAAACAAAAAGCAAAGAAACTTCTGTGGTGAGCAGTTTCTCTCCATAAACAAAGAGAAAGCTGCCCCTAATAAATTTCTATAAACAAAAAGCAGAGAAATTGCTGGATGTGGTGAGCAGTGGACCGTGGTGAGAAGTGAGCTACTTGGCTTCTTGAGGTGGTGGTCCGTGGTGATGAGCAGTGAGCTGCCGGACTGAAGGAGCCATCGAGCTGGGAAGCGGAGTCGTGGGATCGTCGCAAAGTCATTTTGCGCCGTTAGGCTACCTACCGGTAGATTTCACGCGTTCATATTGTGCAACTTTCATCTACCTCTTGCCCCAAGAGATGTATAGTAGTAGTATAATTGTCGTATTTTTTTTGTCAAATCAGTGTCAGTTTGATGGGCCCAAAGGACTTACTTTTGTGAGGAAAGATGGGCATGTAGCTTTCTTCTCTCTCTTCATCCCAAACAAACCCCTTGACTTTATTTCATCTTAGCGCATTTAAATCATTCATATCTTTTAAACTATACACTCGTTTTTGAAACTTTTTATATATTTGGACTCTTGGCGTCAAGCCCTTTAGAACTAGACCAACTTTGGATACACTTCGAACACGCGTTTCACATTCCAAACGTGAAAAAAACATATTTCACTAGAAAAATATGAAACAAACCAATTTCACTAGAAATATGTGAAAACAACCTGTTTCACTGAAACGTACTTAACCCAAATATGAAACTGAAATGTCAACTTGTGAAACTGATTATTTGGAAATGTGTAACAATTTTTTTCAAAACAGTGAAATATGTTATTTTAAAAATGTGCAAATGAAATAGTTGTGATTTTTATGAAACAAGAAATGAAATGTACGTTCTGAAAGTGAAAAGAATGTCTTTTCTCGGTTGATGGGCCCAAAGCACTTGTTTTTTGCCAAGAAAGACATGCATGTCCCTACTGTGTCATTTTCATTTATATCAATCAGAGAGTACTGTTATAAATAGCAACAATGTGGTTGCCTAATGTTAGATGGAATCAGTATGAAATAACATAGACTAACTTATACACTATCTATCCAAGATCTCATTCCTTCTTTGATGCTAGGCTTAGCCCTCATCATAGTGGTGTGGAAGGTGCTGATGAAATTATCCTTGCTTGATTGATTGAGCATTGTATTCCTTCAAAAACTTTATCATTTCTTTGACACCAGATGCTCCAACATCCAATAATTAGAAATTTCATGATGAATTCCAGGTTGTATCTGTGTTTGGCATCAATGATCATATTGTGAATATTGTCCTATGTGTTCCATTCCTGTTTGGCCTGCATGCTCTGGCCGTTGTCTTCAAAGGCCCGGTGGAGTTAGAAATGGACTGCAAAAATGTGATGAAGGAGCTCAGTCTTGATGGCCCCAGCCAGTCCGCGTGCTATGCAGTGATCAGTGACATCGGAGAAGCTCTTGCTTTCTTTTCAGACCACAGCTTTTCCTGTACTAGGAGAGAATGCCATGTTTTGGCCCATGAGATAGCAGCTGAAGCAAAGCAAAAAAGGCGACCTGCATATCATAGCGGGAGTTCCTGATAGATTGAGATTTCTGTTAACCCCGGATTGTAATCCCTTTACTTGAGCTCCTCTGCTCTTGTTTCTCAAAGAAAAAATCCTTGACTGGAAGGGCATCCAAATAATAACTGTATACCATTTTCCATATTATGATCCTCCCAAAGTGAGAATTGTGTGATATCCAGATGAAATTGTTTTCTGGTCACGAGGTCACATTGATTAGCTGCTATAGCTAATCAATGTAGCTCTTCTCTCTCTCCATCCCAAACAAGTCCATTGACTTTATTTCATCTTAGACAATTTAAATCACTCATATCTTTTAAACTATGAACTCGTTGTTGTAACTTTTTATATATTTGGACTCCTAATGTCAAGCCCTTTAGAACTAGACCAATTTTGGATACATTTAAAACACGTTTGAATTTTGACAAGTCCATCTACTTTGACCAATTTTGGACTCCTCTCTTTCTACCCAAGAACATCGGGGGTCTGTTCTCCCGGAACTTTCAGTTCGGGCAATAAGAAATGCAACCTCACCAATCAAACTTGTAGAAATTCTTTAAAATTTAGATGTCTGGAGAAGACAATAATGTGCGCATGGAGGAGAAACTATGTATGTAGGTAATTATTATTTATTTTCTTTGTTTATGAACCATGTTGTTGAAGGATCAAAGGGCCTTAATCACTATCCCTACACCATTTATTACTACAGTATTTTATTTTGCCCTTTTTGTCTGAATTCTCCCTCATAATATCTTTATTGCCTGAAATCGTAGCACCAACTACTTTACTTTGTTTATGAACCACAGTGTTGAAGGTTCAAAGGTCGCTAATCATTGATTAATCATTATCCATGTAACATTTTCTTATAAGATGTCGGAGGATAAGGGAAAAAGAGACGTGTATTTTCTAACAATGTGTAGACATAATGTCTTAATTGATGAATTGAAGGTGACCATCTTGTATCTTAACTGTTGTTGTGGAACAGTCATATGGAATGTTCATATGTGAACCGTCCACCCAATTAGCTACAATGCTTCTCACAGCCAGTACCATGATAGCATTGGAGCCAGGGGAGCATGTGGGAACATCAAATGGTATTTACCCTTTCACACGATGTATTTAAATCACTCACACCTACTGGAACCTAAAATGTTGTGTGGTAGACACAATCTGCACCTTAATTCAGAAACCACGGTCTGAAAGGAACACTGAATAAACTTACACCTAACACTGAAACTACAACAATAACTGGATAAAATGACACCTGGCAGTGAAGCGGCTGAGAGAGAGAGAGAGAGATGCTTGGTTGCGGAAATCACGGAAACGCGTGGAACAAAATCCAACACTTGGAACTACTGCTAAAGATCTGAAAAACAACTTATAGAGAAATAACAAAATTGAATGGCACATCAGCCCAACACACACACATGCGCACAAAAATGCCCATAATCTGAACACACACCCATACGCTAGCCCAACCCACTTCGTGTGTGGATCCTCAGTACATACAAGTATACTCATATCAATTATCATCACTAAAACGCCCATGATCTTAAGGAAAAGGGGGAAACCCCCTCCAATTTTTCATATCCGCGAAATCAAGCGACACAAAAATATCTGCTGAACTAATAACCCGGACATTACTATGATTTCTCATCAAATTGGTCTGAAGGGCGATGAAAAAACAACCCCCGCACGTCATGGGATCTGAGCGCGCGGCGCGCGGGGACTGCATGACTGAACTAACTAGAAATCAAAATGCAGACGAACGGTTCTGGCATCACCGGCGAAACCCCGCTGGTGGCGGGATTGGCAAAAAATCTCCGCCGCCCTCTTCCCAGTACCTCCCTCTCTCCTTCCCTCTACTCCTCCACAACAGCTAGGCTCCCCCTTCCCAGGGTTATGCTGCGGCAGCTTCCCGCGCTCCATGACGGCTAACCCCTTGCCGCTGCTCACCGGCGGTGGAGGCCACCGCCTCCGCCTCCCTCTTCTCTTCGCGTAAATAGTATAAAAGTACTAGTTTACATGCTAGGGTTTCAAAAAACTACCGGATTTTAATTTTTCTCAAAAACCTACCAGTTGCGCGGTCCGCTGTTTCAAAAAACCCAAAACGCCCGTAACTAGCGATTTAACCGTTTTTCTGACCGCCTGGACCCACATGTCAGGGCACATGGCCACACGCGCTCACGGCGCGGCCGTTGACGGCCGTTAGCCCGTGTGGTCCGGACCGGTCGGAACCAGGGTAAATACCCCACCCTGCTCTCACTCGCTGCTCGTTTACTCACTCCCCTGCTCGCTCTCTCCCCTGCTCCCACTCCCCTGCTCCAGTACGAGCTCGCCGCCGCTCGCCGTCTTTGAGGTTGGTCGCCGTCGACCTCCTTGCCGCCATGCCTTCCTGGAACGACGAGGAAACAAGCTCCGACGAGGACTGCAAGGTCATCAGCATGGACATGGGACTTATGGTAAGTTTTTCTTTGCCACCTAGGGTTAGGGTTAAATGCTAGTAGGCCTAGGCTACAACCATGGATCTTGCTTAGTTTAGTGTTATTGTTGTCTCTTTGATCTGGTTCTTGATTAGTGAGGGTGGGGATTGAGCTAACCTAGGGTTCATCTCTGTACAATGTTAGGGTTCATGCTGATTTAGGGATTTTTTCCACTGTTTAAGGTTAATGAACAGTGCAAGTTGATTGTGGTATTGAGTGGTGATTGAAACCAGTGTTCTTTTGGTTGCAGGAGGAACCAAACACCATTGTGGAGCCCCTTTCTGCACCAAATGAGGCCTGTTAAGCGTGTTGCTTTTGAAGGCACTGTAACAGGAAGGCGTTTCTATGGCTGCCCAGTTCAGGTTAGATATTGATGTTCACTGGCCTCACATGATGCAGCAGTTTGTTATTGATATGAAATTCACTTATGTTTTGTTGTTACTTTGCAAACTTAATCATGGCATTGTAATAACTTATCATATCTTCATTGTTAGAAAATTTCAAGTTAATCATGGCACTGAAATTAGCTAGTACTCCACTTGCACTAACTTATCACATTTACAAATGCAGGCAAATGGTGTGAATTGTGGTGTTGTAGAGTGGGTTGATGGGCCTTGGCCTCCATTTCTTTAGAGATGTTTGTCCAAGCTATGGGAAATGTTCAGTGAGCAGAACTGTGGAAGGGTACTTGACAAGGATAAGTTTGAGAAGGAGTTGGCCAAGGTTAAGAGTGGACATGAAAGGGAGTTGGCCAAGCTTAAGATGGAAAATGACAAGCTTTGCATTGAGTACACCAAGCTTGTTGATGATGTATCAAAGATGTTTGATTGGCAGGATGGTAGGGTGGACAAGAAGGTGTACTAGAAACAAGTGGAGGAGGAAGAACTTGAGAAGAAGAAGAATGAGCTAGAGGAGAAAGCTATGTTGGAGGTTGATAACCCACAAGTATAGGGGATCGCAACAGTTTTCAAGGGTAGAGTATTCAACCCAAATTTATTGATTCGACACAAGGGGAGCCAAAGAATATTCTCAAGTATTAACAGTTGAGTTGTCAATTCAACCACACCTGGATAACTTAATATCTGCAGCAAAGTATTTAGTAGCAAAGTAGTATGGAAGTAACGGTAACAGTAGCAAAAGCAACAATAGCAGTTTTGTAGTAATTGTAACAGTGGCAACGGCAAAGTAACTAAGCAAAGAGCAATATGTGAAAAGCTCGTAGGCATTGGATCAATGATGGATAATTATGTCGGATGCGATTCCTCATGTAATGATTATAACATAGGATGACACAGAACTATCTCCAGTTCATCAATGTAATGTAGGCATGTATTCCGAATATAGCCATACATGCTTATGGAAAAGAACTTGCATGACATCTTTTGTCCTACCCTCCCGTGGCAGCGGGGTCCTATTGGAAACTAAGGGATATTAAGGCTTCCTTTTAATAGAGTACCGGACTAAAGCATTAACACTTAGTGAATACATGAACTCCTCAAACTACGGTGATCACCGGTAAGTATCCCGATTATTGTCACTTCGGGGTTAATGGATCATAACACATATATAATAGGTGACTATAGACTTGCAAGATAGGATCAATAACTCACATATATTCATGAAAACATAATAGGTTCAGATCTGAAATCATGGCACTCGGGCCCTAGTGACAAGCATTAAGCATAGCAAAGTCATAGCAACATCAATCTCAGAACATAGTGGATACTAGGGATCAAATCCTAACAAAAATAACTCGATTACATGGTAAATCTCATCCAACCCATCACCGTCCAGCAAGCCTACGATGGAATTACTCACGCACGGCGGTGAGCATCATGAAATTGGTGATGAAGGATGGTTGATGATGACGACGGCGATGGATCCCCCTCTCCGTAGCCCCGAACGGACTCCAGATCAGCCCTGTAGGATCGAAAGTATGTCTAGAGGGAGGGTGATTAGACTACTTGACCAATTAAAAACTTATCCTTTTCCCAATTTTAGTCTTTGGCAGATTTTAGCTATCTTAGCACAAGTCAAGCAATCTTAACACAATTCAAGCAAGCATGCAAAGAGTATATGAGCAGCGGAAAGTAAAGCATGCAACTTGCAAGAATGTGAAGGGGAAGGGTTTGGAGAATTCAAACGCAATTTGGAGACACGGTGATTTTTGAGCCGTGGTTCCGATAGGTGGTGGTGTCGTACATCCACGTTGATGGAGACTTCAACCCACGAAGGGTAAGGTTGCGCGAGTCCATGGAGGGCTCCACCCACGAAGGGTCCATGAAGAAGCAACCTTGTCTATCCCACCATGGCCGTCGCCCACGAAGGACTTGCCTCACTAGCGGTAGATCTTCACGAAGTAGGCGATCTCTTTGCCCTTACAAACTCCTTGGTTCAACTCCACAATCTTGTCAAAGGCTCCCAAGTGACACCTAGCCAATCTAGGAGACATCACTCTCCAAGAAGTAACAAATAGTGTGTTGATGATGAACTCCTTGCTCTTGTGCTTCAAATGATAGTCTCCCCAACACTCAACTCTCTCTCACAGGATTTGGATTTGGTGGAAAGAAGGTTTGAGTGGAAAGCAACTTGGGGAAGGCTAGAGATCAAGATTCATATGGTAGGAATGGAATATCTTGGTCTCAACACATGAGTAGGTGGTTCCCTCTCAGAAATAGCAAGTTGGAAGTGTAGGTTTGTTCTGATGGCTCTCTCCACGAATGAAGAGGAGGTGGAGGGGTATATATAGCCTCCACACAAAATCTAACCGTTACACACAACTTGCCAAACTCGGTGGGACCGAATTGGTAAACTCGGTCAGACTGATTCAGCAAATCTAGTGACCGTTAGGATCTTCGGTGGGACCGACATGCAACTCGGTAGGACCGATGTGATTAGGGTTAGGGCATAACGTAATCTCGGTGAGACCGATTACTCAAACTCGGTGAGACCGATTTTGGTAATAAGCTAACCAGAGAGTTGGTCAGGTAAACTCGGTGGGACCGATTCGCTCATTTCGGTGAGACCGAAATGTTACGAAAAGGAAACAGGGAGTTTACATTGCAATCTCGGTGGGACCGATCGCTCATCTCGGTGGTACCGAAACATTACGAAGGGAAACAGAGAGATTACAACCCCATCTCGGTGAGACCGAGATCCCTATCGGTGAGACCAATTTGCCTAGGGTTTGTGGCAGTGGCTATGACATCTGAACTCGGTGGCGCCGGATAGAAAGAATCGGTAGGGCCGAGTTTGACTTTTGGTTTAGGTCATATGTGGATATGAGAAAGTAGTTGAGGGTTTTGGAGCATATCACTAAGCACTGTGGAGCAAGAAACTCATTAAGCAACACCTCATCCCTCCTTGATAGTATTTGCTTTTCCTATAGACTCAATGTGATCTTGGATCACTAAAATGTAAAATGTAGAGTCTTGAGCTTTTGAGCTTGAGCCAATCCTTTTATCCTTAGCATTTTGAGGGATCCACTTTTCTCATCCATGCCATGCCATTCATTGAGCTTTTCCTGAGATATTCATCTTGGAATGATGTTAGCTCAATGAGCTATATGTTGTTAGGAATTACCAAAACCACCTAGGGATAGTTGCACTTTCAAGCCCCCCCCCCCCCAGAGAGAGTTTAGGGCTTGGCGGCGGCTCCATATCGTAAAACGCGATGAATCCTTCTCTCTTATTTTTTTTCTCCCCGAACGTGAATATATGGAGTTGGAGTTGACGTCGGTGGAGCATCAGGGGGCCCACGAGGAAGGGGGCGCGCCCCCCACCCTCGTGGACAGGGTGTGGGCCCCCTGACGTTGATTCTTTCGCCAATATTGTTTATTAATTCCAAAAGGTTACTCCGTGGATTTTCAGGTCATTCTGAGAACTTTTATTTCTGCACAAAAATAACACCATGGCAGTTCTGCTGAAAACAACGTCAGTCCGGGTTAGTCCCATTCAAATCATGCAAGTTAGAGTCCAAAACAAGGGCAAAAATGTTTGGAAAAGTAGATACGACGGAGACGTATCAGAGGTGCAGATGGAAAAGCTTAAACTTGCAAATGAGCAGAGGTGCATTTTGCAGAGCCAAGCTGATATCATCAAGAACACCAGGAAGGCTATGAAGGATGTTGAAGTTGACAGAGACGTTCTGAAGAAGGAGAAGGAAAAGCTTGAGCAAGTTGTTGCTGAGCTGCTAAAAGATGGGTATGGCAGCAAGGAGAAGTTAGAGCAAATCAAGGCCATCCTTGAGTCATGAAGTGCTGTGAAATGGTGATGAAGTACATCCAAGGCCTATATATAAGGATGTGGCATTACTGTCTCAAGTGATTATATGGGTGTACATTTTGGGGGAATATGAACTTAACCTAGGGTTTGGCACTGCATTTGAACTTTAGTGTCTTATGTAAGAACCATATTTGCTATGTTCTTGAGTATGTTGTAATGGATCTCCAATGCTATCTATATAGTTATGTAATGGATCTTATATGCTGTTGGCCAGTAGTCTCTATTAATCTTATATGTTATCTATATAGCTTTGTACAGTGGTATTGGGCTTAGTGGGCCAGTAGTCTGTGACCAAATGAAACTGAATTAGGCCTACTAACCCCCCCCCCCTCCACCACTGTCAATATAAACCTCTCCCCACCCACCCTTTCCCAGCCACTCCAACAACCGCCACCCACAACAAACCCTAGATGGACCCTGACGTGGACCTGGGAGATGTAACAGAGGAGGAGGGAGAGGCCATGGAGGTGAGGCCTCCAGCAGCACAACAAAGGAGGAGGAGGCGCAGACAGAGGGAACATGAGGCCGCCTAGCATGAGAAACAGCTTGAGTTCAACCGCCGGCTCGCCAAGAAGGTGCTGGAGAAGTGCAACGATGAAGAGCTTGAGCTTCTTTTCCCTGGTGGCAGGAGAAGGAGTTTCAATCAAATCATATCTTGGGCGAGGAGAAGAGCAGTCATGGCTCCTCATCCAACTACTAGGGCTAAGTGGGGACGTTTCTTCGTGCACTATGACTGATCTGTCAATCTCATCTCATCCATCCATCTATCTAGCTATCTAGCTATCTATCTTTCTATCTTAGTGTTCTATGTAAGATCTGGTGTTCTATGTAATATCTAGTCTATTCTATGTAATAACTGGTGTTTGATGCTACTCTGAATAAATGTATCTATGTATTTATGCTACTCTGAATGAATGTATGTTGTGGATCTGAAATCTACTGACTGAATTAACTGATAGAAGATACACTAACTGAATTTACTGACTGGATCAACACAGGAATGACTGTCTGATAGAACTGACTGAATAGTAGTTATTACAAACCAAGGTAGTTCAACTGACCACGCCAAACAGAACCATGCATATTTCTTCACTGACACAAACAGAACCATGCCAAATGAACTCAAGTTCAGACCAAGACATGCTAGTTACCACTTGCATAAAAGTAGTCTTTCAACCTCCCACTTGGCTTCCTGATCCTCTTTGACCCAGCCTAGACAACAGTTGAAGTTGATTGCCTTGGTGCAATGAATGTTCTTCTCTGGGCACTTGAAGATCTGGTGTTCTTTGCTGCAGAAGTTGTAGATGATCTGGTGTTCTTAGCGGGAGAAGAAGTGTTAGCATCAGTAGAAGTGTTAGTCCTGCTCCTCTTAGCCGGTGGTCCTTGTGCTATTGCTGCTGGAATAGTTGAAGCAGCCCTTTTTTTGCCCTAGAAGTAGCAACTGGAGCTGGTGAAGGTGCAAAAGTTGTAGTTCTTGCTGTAGCTCGTCCTGGTTCAGGTGCAGTAGTAGCAGGTGCTCTTGGAGGCCTCTGAGCATTTGTAGCCATAGAAGAACCATCTTGAGAGTAATTTTCTCTATTTTCCTACACAATTAAGAAACATTGTAAGAAATTTAATTCCTGAAATGAGACAACGACAATGAAATGAAATGAAACATGGCCTCAAATGACCTGGTGCTTGTTCATCCTCATCTGAAACTTAGGCTTCAAAGTGTCACCACAATTGTTGAACCTATGGCCTGATACGTCCATTTTGCATCATGCTTTTATTGTTGGAAATATGCCCTAGAGGCAATAATAAAATGGTTATTATTATATTCCCTCGTTCATGATAATTGTCTTTTATTCATGCTATAATTGTGTTATCCAGAAATCGTAATGCATGTGTGAATACATAGACCACAACATGTCCCTAGTGAACCTCTAGTTGACTAGCTCGTTTATCAATAGATGGCCACGGTTTCCTGACCATGGACATTGGATTGCATTGATAATGGGATCACATCATTGGGAGAATGATGTGATGGACAAGACCCAATCCTAAGCATAACACAAGATCGTGTAGTTCATTTGCTAGAGCTTTTCCAGTGTCAAGTATCATTTCCTTAGACCATGAGATGGTGTAACTCCCGGATGCCGTAGGAGTGCTTTGGGTGTACCAAACGTCACAACGTAACTGGGTGACTATAAAGGTATACTACAGGTATCTCCGAGAGTGTCTGTTGGGTTGACAAGGATCGAGACTGGGATTTGTCACTCCGTATGACGGAGAGGTATCTCTGGGCCCACTCGGTAATGCATCATCATAATGAGCTCAAAGTGACTAAGTGGTTGGTCACAGGATCATGCATTACGGTACGAGTAAAGTGACTTGCCAGAAACGAGATTGAACGAGGTATTGGGATACAGACGATCGAATCTCGGGCAAGTAACGTACCGATTGACAAAGGGAATTGTATACGGGATTACTTGAATCCTCGACATCGTGGTTCATTCGATGAGATCGTCGTGGAACATGTGGGAGCCAACATGGGTATCCAGATCCCGCTATTGGTTATTGGCAGGAGAGTCGTCTCGGTCATGTCTGCATGTCTCCCGAACCCGTAGGGTCTACACACTTAAGGTTCGGTGACGCTAGGGTTGTAGAGATACTAGTATGCGGTAACCCAAAAGTTGTTCGGAGTCCCAGATGAGATCCCGGACGTCATGAGGAGTTACGGAATGGTCCGGAGGTGAAGAATTATATATAGGAAGTCCAGTTTCGGCCGTCGGGAAAGTTTCGGGGTCACCCATATTGTACCGGGACCACCAGAAGGGTCCCGGGGGTCCACCGGGTGGGGCCACCTATCCCGGAGGGCCCCATGGGCTGAAGTGGGGAAGGGAACCAGCCCCTGGTGGGCTGGTGCGCCCCCCTTGGGCCTCCCCTACGCCTAGGGTAGGAAACCCTAGGGGTGGGGGGCGCCCCACTTGGCTTGGGGGGCAAGCCACCCCCTTGCCCCCCCCCTTGGAGATGGGATCTCCTAGGGCCGGCGCCCCCCCAGGGGCCCTATATATAGTGGGGGGAGGGAGGGCAGCCGCACCCCAAGTCCCTGGCGCCTCCCTCTCCCTCTGCAACACCTCTCCCTCTCGCTGAGCTTGGCGAAGCCCTGCCAAGATCGCCACTACTTCCACCACCACGCCGTCGTGCTGCTGGATCTCCATCAACCTCTCCCTCCCCTTGCTGGATCAAGAAGAAGGAGACGTCTTCCCCAACCGTACGTGTGTTGAAAGCGGAGGTGCCGTCCGTTCGGCACTAGGATCTCCGGTGATTTGGATCACGACGAGTATGACTCCCTCAACCCCGTTCTCTTTAACGCTTCCGCACGATCTACAAGGGTATGTAGATGCACTCCTCTATCTCATTGCTAGATGACTCCATAGATTGATCTTGGTGAAGCGTAGAAAAAATTTATTTTCTGCTACGTTCCCCAACAGTGGCATCATGAGCTAGGTCTATGTGTAGTTTCTATGCACGAGTAGAACACAAACTTGTTGTGGGCGTATATGTTGTCAATTTTCTTGCCACTACTAGTCTTATCTTGCTTTGGCGGCATCGTGGGATGAAGCGGCCCGGACCGACCTTACACGTACGCTTACGTGAGACAGGTTCCACCGACTGACATGCACTAGTTGCATAAGGTGGCTAGCAGGTGTATGTCTCTCCCACTTTAGTTGGAGCGGATTCGATGAAAAGGGTCCTTATGAAGGGTAAATAGAAGTTGGCATATCACGTTGTGGTTTTACGTAGGTAAGAAACGTTCTTGCTAGAAACCTATAGAAGCCACGTAAAAACTTGCAACAACAATTAGAGGACGTCTAACTTGTTTTTGCAGCGTATGCCTTGTGATGTGATATGGCCAAAAGGATGTGATGAATGAAATATATGTGATGTATGAGATTGATCATGTTCTTGTAATAGGAATCACGACTTGCATGTCGATGAGTATGACAACCGACAGGAGCCATAGGAGTTGTCTTTATTTTTTGTATGACCTGCGTGTCATTGAATAACGCCATGTAAATTACTTTACTTTATTGCTAAACACGTTAGCCTTAGAAGTAGAAGTAATCGTTGGCATGACAACTTCATGAAGACACGATGATGGAGATCATGGTGTCATGCCGGTGACGAAGATGATCATGGCGCCCCGAAGATGGAGATCAAAGGAGCAATATGATATTGGCCATATCATGTCACTATTTGATTGCATGTGATGTTTATCATGTTTTGCTTCTTATTTGCTTAGTACGATGGTAGTAAATAAGATGATCCCTTATAATAATTTCAAGAAAGTGTTCCCCCTAACTGTGCGCCGTTGCGAAAGTTCGTTGTTTCTAAGCACCACATGATGATCGGGTGTGATAGATTCTAACGTTCACATACAACGGGTGTAAGACAGATTTACACATGCAAAACACTTAGGTTGACTTGGCGAGCCTAGCATGTACAGACATGGCCTCGGAACACAAGAGACTGAAAGGTCGAACATGAGTCGTATGGAAGATACGATCAACATGGAGATGTTCACCGATGATGTCTAGTCCGTCTCACGTGATTATCGGACACGGGCTAGTTGAGTCAGATCATGTATCACTTAGATGACTAGAGGGATGTCTAATCTAAGTGGGAGTTCATTAAATAATTTGATTAGATGAACTTAATTATCATGAACTTAGTCTAAAAACCTTTGCAAAATGTCTTTTAGATCAAATGGCCAACGCTCATGTCAACCTCAACTTCAACGCGTTCCTGGAGAAAACCAAACTGAAAGATGATGGCAGCAACTATTCGTACTGGGTCCGGAACCTGAGGATCATCCTCATAGCTGCCAAGAAAGCATATGTCCTAGAAGGACCGCTAGGTGAAGCACCCATCCCAGAGAACCAAGACGTTATGAACGCTTGGCAGTCACGTGCTGATGATTACTCCCTCGTTCAGTGCGGCATGCTTTACAACTTAGAACCGGGGCTCCAAAAGCGTTTTGAGCAACACGGAGCATATGAGATGTTCGAAGAGCTGAAAATGGTTTTCCAAGCTCATGCCTGGGTCGAGAGATATGAAGTCTCCGACAAGTTCTACAGTTGTAAGATGGAGGAAAATAGTTCTGTCAGTGAGCACATACTCAAAATGTCTGGGTTGCACAACCGCTTGTCCCAGCTGGAGATTAACCTCCCGGACGAGGCGGTCATTGACAGAATCCTTCAGTCGCTCCCACCTAGCTACAAGAGCTTTGTGATGAACTACAATATGCAGGGGATGGTGAAAACTATTCCTGAAGTATTTTCAATGCTGAAATCAGCAGAGGTGGAAATCAAAAAGGAGCATCAAGTGTTGAAGGTCAATAAAACCACTAGTTTCAAGAAAGGCAAGGGTAAGAAGAACTTCAAGAAGGACGGCAAGGGAGTTGCCGCGCATGGTAAGCCAGCTGCTGGGAAGAAGCCAAAGAATGGACCCAAACCTGAGACTGAGTGCTTTTATTGCAAGGGAAAGGGACACTGGAAGCGGAACTGCCCCAAATACTTAGCGGACAAGAAGGCCGGTAACACTAAAGGTATATGTGATATACATGTAATTGATGTGTACCTTAACAGTACTCGTAGTAGCTCCTGGGTATTTGATACCGGTGCGGTTGCTCATATTTGTAACTCAAAGCAGGAACTGCGGAATAAGCAGAGACTGGCGAAGGACGAGGTGACGATGCGCGTCGGGAATGGTTCCAAGGTCGATGTGATCGCCGTCGGCACGCTACCTCTACATTTACCTACGGGATTAGTTTTAAACCTCAATAATTGTTATTTAGTGCCAGCTTTGAGCATGAACATTGTATCTGGATCTCGTTTAATGCGAGATGGCTACTCATTTAAATCCGAGAATAATGGTTGTTCTATGTATATGAGAGATATGTTTTATGGTCATGCCCCGCTGGTCAATGGTTTATTCTTAATGAATCTTGAACGTGATGTTACACATATTCATAGTGTGAATACCAAAAGATGTAAAGTTGATAACGATAGTCCCACATACTTGTGGCACTGCTGCCTTGGTCACATTGGTGTCAAGCGCATGAAGAAGCTCCATGCTGATGGACTTTTAGAGTCTCTTGATTATGAATCATTTGACACATGCGAACCATGCCTCATGGGCAAAATGACCAAGACTTCATTCTCCGGAACAATGGAGCGAGCAACCAACTTATTGGAAATCATACATACTGATGTGTGCGGTCCAATGAGCGTTGAGGCTCGCGGAGGATATCGTTATGTTCTCACTCTCACTAACGACTTCAGTAGATATGGGTATGTCTACTTGATGAAACACAAGTCTGAGACCTTTGAAAAGTTCAAGGAATTTCAGAATGAGGTAGAGAATCAACGTGACCGAAAGATAAAGTTCTTACGATCAGATCATGGGGGAGAATATTTAAGTCATGAATTTGGTACACACTTAAGGAAATGTGGAATCATTTCACAACTCACGCCGCCTGGAACACCTCAGCGTAACGGTGTGTCCGAACATCGTAATCGTACTCTATTGGATATGGTGTGATCTATGATGTCACTCACCGATTTACCGCTATCATTTTGGGGATACGCTCTAGAGACAGCTACATTCACTTTAAATAGGGCACTGTCTAAATCGGTTGAGACGACACCGTATGAATTATGGTTTGGGAAGAAACCTAAGCTGTCGTTTCTAAAAGTTTGCGGATGCGATGCTTATGTCAAGAAACTTCAACCTAAAAAGCTCGAACCCAAGTCGGAAAAATGCGTCTTCATAGGATACCCTAAGGAAACCATTGGGTATACCTTCTACCTCAGATCCGAAGGCAAGATCTTTGTTGCCAAGAACGGGTCCTTTCTGGAGAAAGAGTTTCTCTCGAAAGAAGTAAGTGGGAGGAAAGTGGAACTTGATGAAGTACTACCTCTTGAACCAGAAAGTAGCGCAGCTCAGGAATATGTTCCTGTGGTGCCTACACTGACTAGAGAGGAAACTAATGATGATGATCAAGGTACTTCGGATCAAGTTACTACTGAACTTCGTAGGTCCACGAGGACACGTTCCACACCAGAGTGGTATGGCAACCCTGTCCTGGAAATCATGTTGTTAGACAACGGTGAACCTTCGAACTATGAAGAAGCAATGGCGGGCCCAGATTCCAACAAATGGCTTGAAGCCATGCAATCCGAGATAGGATCCATGTATGAAAACAAAGTATGGACTTTGACAGACTTGCCCGATGATCGGCGAGCAATAGAAAACAAATGGATCTTTAAGAAGAAGACGGACGCGGATGGTAATGTTACCAGCTATAAAGCTCGACTTGTCGCTAAGGGTTATCGACAAGTTCAAGGGGTTGACTACGATGAGACTTTCTCTCCTGTAGCGAAGCTGAAGTCCGTCCGAATCATGTTAGAAATTGCCGCATACTATGATTATGAGATATGGCAAATGGACGTCAAGACGGCATTCCTTAACGGCCATCTTAAGGAAGAACTGTATATGATGCAGCCAGACTGTTTGGCCGATCCTAAGAATGCTAACAAGGTATGCAAGCTCCAGCATTGCATCTATGGGCTGGTGCAAGCATCTTGGAGTTGGAACATTCGCTTTAATGAAATGATCAAAGCGTTTGGGTTTATGCAGACTTATGGAGAAGCCTGCGTTTACAAGAAAGTGAGTGGGAGCTCTGTAGCATTTCTCATATTATATGTGGATGACATACTTTTGATGGGAAATGGTATAGAACTTTTGGACAGCATTAAGGCCTACTTGAATAAGTGTTTTTCAATGAAGGACCTTGGAGAAGCTGCTTATATATTAGGCATCAAGATCTATAGAGATAGATCGAGACGCCTCATAGGTCTTTCACAAAGCACATACCTTGATAAGATTTTGAAGAAGTTCAAAATGGATCAGTCCAAGAAGGGGTTCTTGCCTGTATTGCAAGGTGTGAAATTGAGCTCAGCTCAATGTCCGACCACGACAGAAGATAGAGAAAAGATGAGTGTCGTCCCCTATGCCTCAGCCATAGGGTCTATCATGTATGCCATGCTGTGTACCTGACCTGATGTAAACCTTGCCGTGAGTTTGGTAGGAAGGTACCAAAGTAATCCCGGCATGGAACACTGGACAGCGGTCAAGAATATCCTGAAGTACCTGAAAAGGACTAAGGATATGTTTCTCGTTTATGGAGGTGACGAAGAGCTCGTCGTAAAGGGTTACGTCGATGCTAGCTTCGACACAGATCTGGATGACTCTAAGTCACAAACCGGATACGTGTATATTTTGAATGGTGGGGCAGTAAGCTGGTGTAGTTGCAAGCAAAGCATCGTGGCGGGATCTACATGTGAAGCGGAGTACATGGCAGCCTCGGAGGCAGCGCATGAAGCAATCTGGGTGAAGGAGTTCATCACCGACCTAGGAGTCATACCCAATGCGTCGGGGCTGATCACACTCTTCTGTGACAACTCTGGAGCTATTGCCCCTGCCAAGGAGCCCAGGTTTCACAAGAAGACCAGGCACATCAAGCGTCGCTTCAACTCCATTCTTGAAAATGTTCAAGATGGAGACATAGATATTTGCAAAGTGCATACGGATCTGAATGTCGCAGATCCGTTGACTAAACCTCTTCCGCGAGCAAAACATGATCAACACCAGAACTCTATGGGTGTTCGATTCATCACAATGTAACTAGATTATTGACTCTAGTGCAAGTGGGAGACTGTTGGAAATATGCCCTAGAGGCAATAATAAAATGTTTATTATTATATTCCCTCATTCATGATAATTGTCTTTTATTCATGCTATAATTGTGTTATCCGGAAATCGTAATGCATGTGTGAATACATAGACCACAACATGTCCCTAGTGAATCTCTAGTTGACTAGCTCGTTTATCAATAGATGGTCACGGTTTCCTGACCATGGACATTGGATTGCATTGATAACGGGATCACATCATTGGGAGAATGATGTGATGGACAAGACCCAATCCTAAGCATAGCACAAGATCGTGTAGTTCATTTGCTAGAGCTTTTCCAGTGTCAAGTATCATTTCCTTAGACCATGAGATCGTGTAACTCCCGGATGCCGTAGGAGTGCTTTGGGTGTACCAAATGTCACAACGTAACTGGGTGACTATAAAGGTATACTACAGGTATCTCCGAGAGTGTCTGTTGGGTTGACACGGATCGAGACTGGGATTTGTCACTCCCGTATGATGGAGAGGTATCTCTGGGCCCACTCGGTAATGCATCATCATAATGAGCTCAAAGTGACTAAGTGGTTGGTCACGGGATCATGCATTATGGTACGAGTAAAGTGACTTGCCGGTAACGAGATTGAACGAGGTATTGGGATACCGACGATCGAATCTCGGGCAACTAACGTACCGATTGAAAAAGGGAATTGTATACGGGATTACTTGAATCCTCGACATCGTGGTTCATTCGATGAGATCATCGTGGAACATGTGGGAGCCAACATGGGTATCCAGATCCCGCTGTTGGTTATTGGCAGGAGAGTCGTCTCGGTCATGTCTGCATGTCTCCCGAACCCGTAGGGTCTCCACACTTAAGGTTCGGTGACGCTAGGGTTGTAGAGATACTAGTATGCGGTGACCCAAAAGTTGTTAGGAGTCCCAGATGAGATCCCGGACGTCACGAGGAGTTCCGGAATGGTCCGGAGGTGAAGAATTATATATAGGAAGTCCAGTTTCGGCCGTCGGGAAAGTTTCGGGGTCACAGGTATTCTACCGGGACCACCAGAAGGGTCCCGGGGGTCCACCGGGTGGGGCCACCTATCCCGGAGGGCCCCATGGGCTGAAGTGGGGAAGGGAACCAGCCCCTGGTGGGCTGGTGCGCCCCCCTTGGGCCTCCCCTGCGCCTAGGGTAGGAAACCCTAGGGGTGGGGGGCGCCCCACTTGGCTTGGGGGGCAAGCCACCCCCTTGGCCGCCGCCCCCCCTTGGAGATGGGATCTCCTAGGGCCGACACCCCCCCAGGGGCCCTATATATAGTGGGGTGAGGGTGGGCAGCCGCACCCCAAGTCCCTGGCGCCTCCCTCTCCCTCTGCAACACCTCTCCCTCTCGCTGAGCTTGGCGAAGCCCTGCCGAGATCGCCGCTACTTCCACCACCACGCCGTCGTGCTGCTGGATCTCCATCAACCTCTCCCTCCCCTTGCTGGATCAAGAAGTAGGAGACGTCTTCCCCAACTGTACGTGTGTTGAACGCGGAGGTGCCGTCCGTTCGGCACTAGGATCTCCGGTGATTTGGATCACGACGAGTACGACTCCCTCAACCCCGTTCTCTTGAACTCTTCCACGCGATCTACAAGGGTATATAGATGCACTCCTCTATCTCGTTGCTAGATGACTCCGTATATTGATCTTGGTGAAGCGTAGAATTTTTTTATTTTCTGCTACGTTCCCCAACATTTATATCAATATTTATTGCATTATGCGCTGTTATTACACATTATATCTCAATACTTATGGCTATTCTCTATTATTTTACAAGGTTTACCATGAAGAGGGGGAATGCTGGCAGCTGGAATTCTGGCTGGAAAAGGAGCAAATATTGGAAACCTATGCTGCATAGCTCCAAAAATCCTGAAACTCCACGGAAGTCATTTTTGGAATTAATAAGAATTATTGAGCGAAGAAAACACCAGAGGGGGCCCACACCCTGGCCAGGAGGGTGGGGGTGCGCCCACCCCTACTGGGCGCGCCCCCTGTCTCCTGGGCCCCCTGGTGGCCCCCCGGTGCCCATCTTCTGCTATGTGAAGGCTTTTACCCTGGAAAAAATCAGAAGCAAGCGTATGGGACGAAACTCCCCCTCCACGAGGCGGAACCTTGGCGGAACCAATCTAGGGCTCCGGCATAGCTATTCTGCCGGGGAAACGTCCCTCCGGGAGGGGGAAATCATCACCATCACCATCACCAACGATCCTCTCATCGGGAGGGGGTCAATCTCCATCAACATATTCACCAGCACCATCTCCTCTCAAACCCTAGTTCATCTCTTATATCCAATCTTGTATCCAAAACCACAAATTGGTACTTGTGGGTTGTTAGTAGTGTTGATTACTCCTTGTAGTTGATGCTAATTGGTTTACTTGGTGGAAGATCATATGTTGAGATCCTTAATGCATATTAATACTCCTCTGATTATGAACATGAATATGCTTTGTGAGTAGTTATGTTTGTTCCTGAGGACATGGGTGAAGTCTTGCTATTAGTAGTCATGTGAATTTGGTATTCGTTCGATATTTTGATGAGATGTATGTTATCTTTCCTCTAGTGGTGTTATGTGAACGTCGACTACATGACACTTCACCATTATTTGGGCCTAGAGGAAGGCATTGGGAAGTAATAAGTAGATGATGGGTTGCTAGAGTGACAGAAGCTTAAACCCTAGTTTATGCGTTGCTTCATAAGGGCTGATTTGGATCCATATGTCTAATGTTGTTGTTAGGTTTACCTTAATACTTCTTTTGTAGTTGCGGATGCTTGCAATAGGGGTTAATCATAAGTGGGATGCTTGTCCAAGTAAGGGCAGCACCCAAGCACCGGTCCACCCACATATCAAATTATCAAAGTACCGAACGCGAATCATATGAGCGTGATGAAACTAGCTTGACGATAATTCCCATGTGTCCTCGGGAGCGTTTTTCTCATTATAAGAAATTGTCCAGGCTTGTCCTTTGCTACAAAAAGGATTGGGCCACCTTGATGCACTTTATTTACTTTCATTGCTTGTTACCCATTACAAATTATCTTATCACAAAACTATCTGTTACCAACAATTTCATTGCTTGCAGAGAAAACCTTACTGAAAACCGCTTGTCATTTCCTTCTGCTCCTCGTTGGGTTCGACATTCTTACTTATCGAAAGGACTACGATAGATCCCCTATACTTTTGGGTCATCAAGACTCTTTTCTGGCGCCGTTGCCGAGGAGTGAAGCGCCTTTGGTGAGTGGAACTTGGTAAGGAAACATTTATATAGTGTGCTGAAATTTTCTATCACTTGTTACTATGGAAACTAATCCTTTGAGGGGCTTGTTCAGGGTATCTTCACCCCGACCAGAAGAGCAAAGAGTTTCTCCTCAACCTACTGAACCTACTGAAGATATTTACTTTGAAATTCCTTTGGGTGTGATAGAGAAACTGCTAGCTAATCCCTTTGTAGGAGATGGAACATTGCATCCTGATTTACACCTTATCTTTATGGATGAAGTTTGTGGATTATTTAAGCTTGTAGGTATTCCCGATGATGTTGTCAAAAGGAAGGTCTTGCCTTTATCTTTGAAGGGAGATGCATTGACATAGTATAGGCTATGTGATGATACGGGATCTTGGAATTATAAATGATTGAAGTTGGAATTTCACCAGAAGTTCTATCCTATGCATCTTGTTCATCGTGATCGTAATTACATATATAATTTTTGGCCTCGCAAAGGAGAAAGCATCGCTCAAGCTTGGGGGAGGCTTAAGTCAATGTTTTCATGCCCCAATCATGAGCTCTCCAGAGAAATGATTATTCAAAAAATTTATGCTCGGCTTTCTCCCAATGATCGCAACATGCTCGATACTTCCTGTGCTGGTTCTTATATGCTGAAGACTATTGAATTCAAATGGGATTTATTGGAAAGAATTAAACGCAACTCTGAAGATTGGGGTTCCGGCAATGGTAAGGAGTCAGGTATAACACCTAAGTTTGATTGTGTTAAATCTTTTATGGATACCGATGCTTTTCGTGGATTTAGCGCTAAATATGGACTTGACTCTGAGATAGTAGCTGCTTTTTGTGAATCTTTTGCTACTCACATTGATCTCCCTAAGGAGAAGTGGTTTAAATATAATCCTCCCATTGAAGTAAAAGTAGTTGCACCTATTACAGTAGAAGAAAAGACTGTCACTTATAGTGATACTATTGTTCCTACTACTTATGTTGAGAAACCTCCTTTTCCTGTTAGGATAAAGGATCATGCTAAAACTTCGACTGTTGTTCGTAAGAGTAATACTAGGACTTATACACCTCCTGAGCAAATCAAAGTTGAACCTAGTATTTCTATGGTTAAAGATCTCTTGGATGATAATTTAGATGGGCATGTTATTTATTTCTGTGGTGAGACTGCTAATATTGCTAGACCAGATGCTAAGATACATAGACCTGTTGTAGGCATGCCTCTTATTTCTGTTAAAATAGGAGATCATTGTTATCATGGCTTATGTGATATGCGTGCTAGTGCTAGTGCAATACCCTATGACTTATATAAAGAAATTATGCATGATATTGCACCCGCTGAAATAGAAGATATTGATGTTACCATTAAGCTTGCTAATAGGGACACCATTAAACCAGTTGGGATTGTTAGATATGTCGAAGTCTTGTGTGGGAAGGTTAAATATCCTGCTGATTTTCTTGTTCTTGTTCCCCACAAGATGACTTTTGTCCCATTATTTTTGGTAGACCCTTCTTGAATACTGTTAATGCTAGGATTGCTTGTGAAAAGGATATTGTTGCTATTGGCTTAGGGGATATGTCTCATGAGTTTAATTTTGCTAAGTTTCGTAGACAACCCCGTGATAAAGAATCACTTAGTAAGGATGAGATTATTGGTCTCGCTTCTATTGCCGTGCCTCCTACTGATCCATTAGAACAGTATTTGCTAGACCATGAAAATGATATGTTTATGAATGAAAGAAGGGAAATAGATGAAGTGTTCCTTCAACAGGGTCCTACTCTGAAACACAATTTACCTGTCGAAATCCTAGGGGATCCCCCTCCACCCAAGGGTGATCCCGTGTTTGAGCTCAAACCATTACCTGATAATCTTAAGTATGCTTATCTTGATGAAAAGAAAATATATCCTGTTATTATTAGTGCTAACCTTTCAGAGCAAGAAGAAGAAAAATTATTGAAAACTCTGAAGAAGCACCGCGCTGCTATTGGATATACTCTGGATGATCTTAAAGGCATTAGTCCACTCTATGCCAACACAAAATTAAAGTGGAGGAAGATGCCAAACCAGTTAGTGATCCTCAACGATGATTAAATCCTAAGATGAAAGTAGTGGTAAGAAAGGAGATACTAAATCTCCTTGAGGCAGGTATAATTTATCCCGTTGCTGATAGTGAATGGGTAAGCCCTGTCCATTGTGTTCCTAAAAAGGGAGGTATTACTGTCGTTCCTAATGATAAAGATGAATTGATCCCGCAAAGAATTGTCACAGGTTATAGGATGGTAATTGATTTCCGTAAATTAAATAAAGCCACTAAGAAAGATCATTACCCTTTACCTTTTATTGATCAAATGCTAGAAAGACTATCCAAACACACACATTTCTGCTTTCTAGATGGATATTCTGGTTTCTCTCAAATACCTGTGTCAGCGAAGGATCAATCAAAAACTACTTTTACTTGACCTTTCGGTACTTTTGCTTATAGACATATGCCTTTTGGTTTATGCAATGCACCTGCTACCTTTCCAAGATGCATGATGGCTATATTCTCTGACTTTTGTGAAAAGATTTGTGAGGTATTCATGGATGATTTCTCCGTTTATGGATCCTCTTTTGATGATTGCTTGGGCAACCTTGATCGAGTTTTGCAGAGATGTGAAGACACTAGTCTCGTGTTGAATTGGGAAAAGTGCCACTTTATGGTTAATGAAGGCATTGTCTTGGGGCATACGATTTCTGAGAGAGTTATTGAAGTTGATAAAGCTAAAGTTGATGCTATTGAAAATATGCCATGTCCCAAGGACATAAAAGGTATAAGAAGTTTCCTTGGTTATGCCAGTTTTTATAGGAGGTTCATTAAGGACTTTTCTAAAATTTCTAGGCCTCTGACTAATTTATTGCAAAAAGATATTCCTTTTGTCTTTGATGATGATTGTGTAGAAGCATTTGAAATACTTAAGAAAGCTTTGATTACTGCGCCTATTGTTCAGCCACCTGATTGGAATTTACCCTTTGAAATTATGTGTGATGCTAGTGATTATGCTGTAGGTGCCGTTCTAGGGCAAAGAGTTGATAAGAAGTTGAATGTTATCTAGTATGCTAGTAAGACTCTTGATACTGCCCAGAGAAATTATGCTACTACTGAAAAAGAGTTCTTAGCAGTTGTGTTTGCATGTGATAAGTTTAAACCTTATATTGTTGATTCCAAAGTTACTATTCACACTGATCATGCTGCTATTAAATATCTTATGGAAAAGAAAGATGCTAAGCCTAGACTCATTAGATGGGTTCTCTTGCTCCAAGAATTTGATTTGCATATTGTTGATAGAAAGGGAGCTGAGAACCCCATTGCAGACAACTTCTCTAGGTTAGAGAATGTTCTTGATGACCCACTACCTATTGATGATAGCTTTCCTGATGAACAATTAGCGGTCGTTAATGCTTCTTGTATTGCTCCTTGGTATGCTGATTATGCTAATTACATTGTTGCTAAATTTATACCACCTAGTTTCACATACCAGCAAAAGAAAAAGTTCTTTTATGATTTAAGACATTACTTCTGGGATGACCCACACCTTTATAAAGAAGGACTAGATGGTGTTATTAGACGTTGTGTACCTGAGCATGAACAGGAACAGATCCTACGCAAGTGTCACTCTGAATCATATGGATGACACCACGCTGGAGATAGAACTGCACATAAGGTATTGCAATCTGGTTTTTATTGGCCTACTCTCTTCAAAGATGCCCGTAAGTTTGCCTTGTCTTGTGATGAATGTCAAAGAATAGGTAATATTAGTAGACGTCAAGAAATGCCTATGAATTATTCTCTTGTTATTGAACCATTTGATGTTTGGGGCTTTGATTATATGGGACCTTTTCCTGCCTCTAATGGTTACACACATATTTTAGTTGCTGTTGATTATGTTACTAAGTGGGTAGAAGCTATTCCAACTAGTAGTGATGATCATAACACCTCTATTAAGATGCTTAAAGAAGTTCTTTTTCCGAGGTTTGGAGTCCCTAGATATCTTATGACTGATGGTGGTTCACATTTTATTCATGGTGCTTTCTGTAAGATGCTTGCTAAGTATGATGTTAATCATAGAATTGCATCTCCTTATCACCCGCAGTCTAGTGGTCAAGTAGAGTTGAGCAATAGAGAGCTCAAATTAATTTTGCAAAAGACTGTCAATAGATCTAGAAAGAATTGGTCCAAAAAACTTGATGATGCATTATGGGCCTATAGAACTGCATATAAAAATCCTATGGGTATGTCTCCGTATAAGATGGTTTATGGAAAAGCATGTCACTTACCTCTTGAACTTGAACATAAAGCATATTGGGCTATTAAAGAGCTCAACTATGACTTCAAACTTGCCGGTGAGAAGAGGTTGTTTGATATTATCTCACTTGATGAATGGAGAAGCCAAGCCTATGAGAATGCCAAGCTGTTCAAAGAAAAAGTTAAACGATGGCATGACAAAAGGATACAAAAGTGTGAGTTTAACGTAGGTGATTATGTGTTATTATTCAACTCTCGCTTAAGATTTTTTGCAGGAAAACTTCTCTCTAAATGGGAAGGTCCTTACGTTATCGGGGAAGTCTTTCGTTCTGGTGCCATAAAAATCAACAACTTCGAAGGCACAAGTCCGAGGGTGGTGAACGGTCAAAGAGTCAAACATTATATCACAGGTAATCCTATCAATGTTGAAACTAATATTATTGAGACCGTAACCCCAGAGGAATACATAAGGGACACTTTCCAGAATGTTTCGGACTCCGAAAAGGAATAGGTATGTGGTACGGTAAGTAAACCGACTCCAAAACAGTTCTAATGGCAATTTTTCTCCGTTTGGAATATTTAAGACTTTTAGGAAGAAAGAAGTAATCCGGGAAGGAGACGAGGCCTCCATGAAGGTGGAGGGCGCGCCCCGCTGTCTCGTGGCCACCTCGTGTGCCTCCCGGACTCCGTTTTCTTGCACGTTACGTATTTTGGTCGGTAAAAATTCATTATATAATCTCCCGAAGGTTTTGACCACCGTATCACGCAAATATCCTCTGTTTTTGTTTCGAGCTGTTCCTGTTGCAGATTAAGAGCAAGATGTCTTCTCAAGAGTCAGTCAGGGAGAGTCGGGTGTCTCACCCGACACCAGGTCCAGGAGCAAATAGCGATGCTTATCACTTTGGACCATCAATAGAAGATGAGATGGAGGCCGACTTGAAAAGGATAGATGCCATGGAGGAAGATCAAGAAGTTACCTCTCGCCTCCAAGCAGGATTCATGATGGGGGAACTACATAGCTCGTCTATTCCAAATTCGGTCATCCCTTCCAACGTTAAATTTCTTTCTTATGAAAACATGAAAAAGAGCGTCACTTGTTCTCCAGAAGCTATGCAACATCCTTGGGTAAAGGGGGCTTTAGCCGTTATGGGCAAGCTCCGCAAACAAATTATGGACCTCAAACAACAAGTCAATAAGCTCGAGGAGGAGAATCGTATCCTGAGGGGCATCATCGCCAAGAAGATCACAACACCAACTATGAAGAAGGAGACCTAATTACACGGGTATGGGCACTCCCCTTGGCAACTGCCAAGCATGGGGGAGGTGCCCCGGTATCGTATCACCATCACACTCCTACCTTTATGGTTTTACTTAGTTCGATCCTTTTAGTAATATCTTGATCTAGTAGACTGAAGTTTTGGTATCAAGTAGTTTTGAGTTTTGCTTTGTGATCTCTTTATGTAATCGAGTCCGTGAGCTATCTATAATAAAGATTAGTGTTGAGTCAAGGGCTTTGCTATCTTGCTATGATCTTGAGAAAGTAGAAATAATAAAAAGAATAAAAGAGTTCATATTGATCTTATGGATAGTATTGACTTCACATATAAAAAGTATGAGACATAAAAGTTGTTGAGAGTTGACAAACATAGTTTTGGTCATCATTGCAATTAATAGGAAGTAATAAGGAAAGAGAGGTTTTCACATACAAATATACTATCTTGGACATCTTTTATGATTGTGAGCACTCATTAAGTATGACATGCTAAAAGAGTTGATGTTGGACAAGGAAGACAACATAATGGTTTATGTTTTCTCACATCTCAGTTTAAGTATATTGTCATTGATCTTTCCAAACATGTTGAGCTTACCTTTCCCCCTCATGCTAGCCAAAATTCCTTGCACCAAGTAGAGATACTACTTGTGCTTCCAAATATCCTTAAACCCAGTTTTGCCATGAGAGTCCACCATACCTACCTACGGATTGAGTAAGATCCTTCAAGTAAGTTGTCATGCTGCAAGCAATAAAAATTGCTCTCTAAATATGTATGACTTATTAGTGCGGAGAAAGTAAGCTTTATACGATCTTGTTATGGAAGCAATAAAAGCGACAGACTGCATAATAAAGGTCCATATACAAGTGGCAATATAAAGTGACGTTCTTTTGCATTAAGATTTTATGCATCGCCCTAAAAGCACATGACAACCTCTGCTTCCCTCTGCGAAGGGCCTATCTTTTACTTTATGTTTTTACTTTATACTTGAGTCAAGGTGATCTTCACCTTTCCCTTTTTCATTTTATCCTTTGGCAAGCTCCTCGTGTTTGAAAGATCTTGATATATATATATCCAATTGGATGTAAGTTAGCATGAATTATTATTGTTGACATCACCCAAAGGTGAATACGTTGGGAGGCAACACAATAAGCCCCTATCTTTCTCAGTGTCCGGTTGAAACTCCATAAACACAAATATTGCGTGAGTGTTAGCAATTGTAGAAGACGATATGATAGTTGAGTATGTGGACTTGCTGAAAAGCTCTATTTTTGACTCTTTCTGATGTTATGATAAATTGATATTGCTTCAATGACTGATATTATAGTTTTTTAGTTCCCAATGAAGTTTCTGAACTATACTTGACATTGTGAATTGATCGTTACTTGAGCATAAAAAATCATATGATAAAATCTATTTATGTTGATGTTATAAGAATGATCATGATGCCCTCATGTCCATATTTTATTTTTATCGACACCTCTATCTCTAAACATGTGGACATATTTTTCAATTTCGGCTTCCGCTTGAGGACAAGCGAGGTCTAAGCTTGGGGGAGTTGATACGTCTGATAACCCACAAGTGTAGGGGATCGCAACAGCTTTCGAGGGTAAAGTATTCAACCCAAATTTATTGATTCGACACAAGGGGAGCCAAAGAATATTCTTGAGTATTAGCAGTTGAGTTGTCAATTCAACCACACCTGGATAACTTAGTATCTGCAGCAAAGTATTTAGTAGCAAAGTAGTATGATAATAAAGGTAACGTTAGCAAAAGTAATGTTTTTGGGTTTTGTAGTGATTGTAACAATAGAAACGGAAAAGTAAATAAGCGAAGAACAATATGTGAAAAGCTCGTAGGCATTGGATCAGTGATGGATAATTATGCCGGATGCGATTCCTCATATAATAGGTATAACATAGGGCGACACAGAACTAGCTCCAGTTCATCAATGTAATATAGGCATGTATTCCACAAATAGTCATACGTGCTTATGGAAAAGAACTTGCATGACATCTTTTGTCCTACCCTCCCGTGGCAGCGGGGTCCTAGCGGAAACTAAGGGATATTAAGGCCTTCTTTTAATAGAGAACGGGACCAAAGCATTAGCACATAGTGAATACATGAACTCCTCAAACTATGGTCATGACCTAGAAGTATCCCGATTATTGTCACTTCGGGGTTGTCGGATCATAACACATAATAGGTGACTATAGACTTGCAAGATAGGATCAAGAACTCACATATATTCATGAAAACATAATAGGTTCAGATCTGAAATCATGGCACTCGGGCCCTAGTGACAAGCATTAAGCATAGCAAAGTCATAGCAACATCAATCTCAGAACATAGTGGATACTAGGGATCAAACCCAACAAAACTAACTTGATTACATGGTAAATCTCATCCAACCCATCACCGTCCGCAAGCCTACAATAGAATTACTCACGCACGGCGGTGAGCATCATGAAATTGGTGATGGAGGATGGTTGATGATGACGACGGCGATGAATCCCCCTCTCCGGAGCCCCGAACGGACTCCAGATCAGCCCTCCCAAGAGATATTAGGGCTCGGCGGCGGCTCCGTATCGTAAAACACGATGAAACTTCCTCCCTGATTTTTTTTCTCCCCGAACGTGAATATATGGAGTTGGAGTTGAGGTCGTTGGAGGTCCAGGGGGCCCACGAGACAGGGGGCGCGCCCCCCACCCTCATGGACAGGGTATAGGCCCCCTGGTCTTGATTCTTTCGCCAATATTTTTTATATTTTCCAAAAAGTCCCTCTGTGGATTTTCAGGACATTCCGAGAACTTTTGCTTTCTACACATAAAACAACATCATGGCAGTTCTGCTGAAAACAGCGTCAGTCCGGGTTAGTTTCATTCAAATCATGCAAGTTAGAGTCCAAAACAAGGGCAAAATTGTTTGGAAAAGTAGATACGTTGGAGACGTATCAACTCCCCCAAGCTTAAACCTTTGCTTGTCCTCAAGCAATTCAGTTGATAAACTGAAAGTGATAAAGAAAAACTTTATCAAACTCTGTTTGCTCTTGTTGTTGTAAACATGTAAAGCCAGCATTCAGGTTTCAGCAAGTATTATGAACTAACCATACTCACAATAACACTTAGGTCTCACAATTACTCATATCAATAGCATAATCAGCTAGCGAGATGTAATAATAGAACTCGGATGACAACACTTTATCAAAACAATCATAACATGATATAACAAAATGGTATCTCGCTAGCCCTTTCTGAGGCTGCAAAACATAAATGCAGAGCACCTTTAAAGATCAAGGACTGACTAAACATTGTAATTCATGGTAAAAGAGATCCATTCAAGTCATACCCAATATAAACCAATAGTAATGAATGCAAATGATAGTGTGCTCTCCAGCGGGTGCTTTTTAATAAGAAGGGTGATGACTCAACATAAAAGTAAATAGATAGGCCCTTCGCAGAGGGAAGCAGGGATTTGTAGAGGTGCCCGAGCTCGATTTTAAAATAGAGATTGAATAACATTTTGAGCGGCATACTTTCGTTGTCAACGCAACAACTATGAGATGGCTGTATCTTCCATACTACATGCATTATAGGCAGTTCCCAAACAGAATGGTAAAGGTTTATACTCCCCCAACCACCAACAAGCATCAATCCATGGCTTGCTCGAAACAACGAGTGCCTCCAACTAACAACAGCCCTGGGGGAGTTTTGTTTAATTATTTTGATTTGCTTTGATCTTTTTGGATCATGGGACTGGGCATCCCGGTTACCGGCCCTTTTCTCGTGAATGAGGAGCGGAGTCCACTCCTCTTGAGAATAACCCACCTAGCATGGAAGACATAGGCAACCCTAATTGAAACATGAGCTGCTCGAGCATACAAAATAGAATTTCATTTGAAGGTTTGGAGTTTGGCACATACAAATTTACTTGGAACGACAGGTAAATACCGCATATAGGAAGGTATGGTGGAATCATATGGAACAACTTTGGGGTTTAAGGAGTTTGGATGCAGAAGCAGTATTCCCGCTTAGTACAGGTGAAGGCTAGCAAAAGACAGGGAAGCGACCAACTGAGAGAGCGACAACAGTCATAAACATGCATTAAAATTAATTCACACTGAATACAAGCATGAGTAGGATATAATATACCATGAACATAAATATCATGAAGGCTATGTTGATTGTTTCAACTACATGCGTGAACATGTGCCAAGTCGATTCACTCAATTCATTCAAAGGAGGATACCATCCCATCATACCACATCATAATCATTCTAATAGCATGTTGGCACGCAAGGTAAACCATTATAACTCATAGCTAATCAAGCATGACACAAGCAACTATAATCTCTAAATGTCATTGCAAATATGTTTACTTCATAATAATCTGAATCAGAAACGATGAACTCATCATATTTACAAAAACAAGAGAGGTCGAGTTCATACCAGCTTTTCTCATCTCAATAAGTCGATCATATATCGTCATTATTGCCTTTCACTTGCACAACCGAACGATGTGTATAATAATAATAGTGCACGTGCATTGGACTAAGCTGGAATCTGCAAGCATTCAACTCAAGAGAGAAGACAGTAATATGGGCTCTAAGTTAAATAAACAATCATGCATATGAGAGCCACTAAACATTTTCAATATGGTCTTCTCGACCCCCAAAGGAAAGAAAAGAAAATAAAACTATTTACACGGGAAAGCTCCCAACAAGTAAGAAGAAGAACGAGAAATCTTTTGGGGTTTTCATTTTAATTTCTACTACAAGCATGGAAATTAAACTAACTAATTTTTTTGGTTTTTCTTAAGGTTTATCAAACACACAAGAAGAAAACTAGAAAAAGAAATTAAACTAACATGGATAATATAATGAAAGAGTATGAGCACCGACGACTATAATAGTGTGTGAACATGAATGTAAAGTCTGTGAGAAATACGTACTCCCCCAAGCTTAGGCTTTTGGCCTAAGTTGGTCTAATACCAAGGACTGCCTGGCTGATATCCGTAGTTGTAACTGGGGTCGTACCTGAGATCCAGTAGCAACCGCCTCCTGAGCTGCGGCATGTTGGCGAGCTGCCTCCGCTCTCCCCTCGTGTTCAGCTGCTTCCTCCCTGGTGACAACATATCTTCCTTTTGCCTGATAATCAAAAAGGTGGGGAGCAGGAAGAGTAACATGGACGATGGTGCGTCTGTCATAGATTAGTCGATATTGGAGGAATTGTTCATTCCTCCTAAGAAATTGATGATTGACCATAGCGTCATAATCTAAATAAGCAGGAGGTATCATCATACCCCCCTCTCGTGGGGCTATACCAAGATAATTAGCCACACGGGGTGCATAAATTCCTCCGAATAAATTTCCCTTTCTACTATTATTTTGCAACCTACGTGAAACTATTGCCCCCAAGTTATAACCTTTATATCCTAACACAGCACTCTGGAGGACACACAGATCAGGGACAAACATGTGACATGCTTCATCCTTACCGTTAATGCATCTACCAATGAAGAGAGCAAAATAATGTATAGCAGGAAAATGAATGCTCCCTATGGTAGCTTGTGCTATGTCCCTGGATTCTCCCATAGTAATACTAGCAAGGAAGTCTCTAAATTCAGATTTGCGAGGATCATTAATATTACCCCACTGCGGGAGTTTGCAAGCAGTTGTAAAATCCTCTAAGTCCATGGTATAAGATGTATCATAAATATCAAATATGACACTAGGAGAATTACGCGTACAGTTATATTTAAACCTCCGCACAAAGGAATCAGTCAATTGATAGTACTGAGGACACTTATCTTGTAAGAAGTCCTCCAGCTCGGCATTACGCACAAACGCGTCAAATTCCTCCTTAAAGCCTGCTTCGACCATAAAATTATCGGATGGCCACTCACAAGCTCGTACATCCGCGTCCCTCGGCAATTCAACATCTTGCTCACGTATAGCAATCCTGGGCCCTTTCTTCACCGAGGAACCACCTTGGTACATTCTCCTAAACATAATTCTTTTTCTGAAAAATTTCTGAAATTTTAGTAACTTCAAAATAAGAGTGAATAAAACTAAACAAGATTGATAGCAACTACTCCTACAAGTGCCTAGAGCCTATATCATGCATTAGAATTTCTTGGGACATCATAAATTTAACATGCAAGCTCAAGAACATGGTCACCTATGCAGCAAAAATTTGCAATGAATAAAGCACTAGAACAAAAACTAATTGGACCAATGGAGGAGTCGCATACCAAGCAACAATCTCCCAAAGCAGTTTTATCAATGGAGCTTTGAGCAAGGAGATCGAAAATCGCAGCAAAATGAGCTAGAACTCGTGCTTCAGCTGGATGGGGATTTTTTAGGTAGACGATGGAGTGTGTGGGTGCTAGTATAAGTGGAGGGGGGCCATCAGGGGCCCATGAGACGGGGAGCGCCCAGGTGGGGTGGGCGCGCCCTCCACTCTCGTGGCCTGGTGCTTGCCCCTCCTACAGTGTTTTCAGTGCCTAAAATCCTCAAATATTCCATAAAAACTCATACTAAATTTGCAGGGCATTTGGAGCACTTTTATTTTTGGGCTATTTTTTAATGCACGGATAATTCAGAAAACATACGGATAATACTATCTTTGCTTTATTTATTCTAAATAACAGAAAGTAAAAAGAGGGTATAGAAGGTTGTGCCTTCTAGTTTCATCCATTTCATGATCATCAAAATGAATCCACTAACAAGGTTGATCAAGTCTTGTTAACAAACTCATTCCGAATAACACGGAACCGGAGAAATTTCAAATAACACTAAGTTACCTCAACGGGGATATGAAAATCCCCAACAATAAGAATATCATACTTTTTCTTGACAGTAGGGAGAGGAAATTCAAAACCTCCAATAATGATAGTTGGAACTTTTCCAATAGAATTGATGCTATGAACTTGAGATTGTTTCCTCGGAAAGTGTACCGTATGCTCATTACCATTAACATGAAAAGTGACATTGCCTTTGTTGCAATCAATAACAGCCCCTGCAGTGTTCAAAAAGGGTCTACCAAGGATAATCGACATACTATCGTCCTCGGGAATATCAAGAATGACAAAGTCTGTTAAGATAGTGACATTTGCAACCACAACAGGCACATCCTCACAAATACCGACAGGTATAGCAGTTGATTTATCAGCCATTTGCAAAGATATTTCAGTAGGTGTCAACTTATTCAATTCAAGTCTACGATATAAAGAGAGAGGCATAACACTAACACCGGCTCCAAGATCACATAAAGCAGTTCTAACATAATTTCTTTTAATGGAGCATGGTATTGTTGGTACCCCCGGATCTCCAAGTTTCTTTGGTATTCCACCCTTAAAAGTATAATTAGCAAGCATGGTGGAAATGTCAGCTTCCGGTATCTTTCTTTTATTTGTGATGATATCCTTCATATATTTAGCATAAGGATTTACTTTGAGCATATCAGTTAAGCGCATACGTAAGAAAATAGGTCTAATCATTTCAGCAAAGCGCTCAAAATCCTCATCATCCTTTGTCTTGGATGGTTTAGGAGGAAAGGGCATGGGTTTCTGAACCCATGGTTCTCTTTCTCTACCGTGCTTCCTAGCAACAAAGTCTCTCTTATCATAACGTTGATTCTTTGATTGTGGGTTATCAAGATCAATAGCAGGTTCAATCTCTACATCATTGTTTTTGCTAGGTTGAGCATCAACATGAACATTATCATTAACATTATCACTAGGTTCATGTTCATCACCTGATTGTGTTTCAGCATCAGAGATAGAAATATCATTAGGATTCTCAGGTGTGTCTACAGTAGGTTCACTAGAAGCATGCAAAGTCCTATTGTTTTTCTTTTTGTTCTTTTTAGAAGAACTAGGTGCCTCTAAATTATTTCTCTGAGAATCTTGCTCGATGCACTTAGGGTGGCCTTCAGGATACAAAGGTTCCTGAGTCATTCTACCGGTTCTAGTAGCCACTCTAACAGCAAAGTCATTCCTATTATTTAATTCATCAAGCAAATCATTTTGAGCTTTAAGTACTTGCTCAGCTTGAGTAACAACCATAGAAGTATATTTGCTAATGAGTTTGAGTTCACCTTTAACTCTAGCCATATTATCGCTCACGCGTCCTATCTCGAAAGCATTATTCTTTAACTCTCTACCAACATAAGCATTAAAACTTTCTTGTCTAGCCATAAAGTCATCAAATTCATCTAATCATGGGCTATGAAATTTAGTAGAGGGGATTTCAACTTTATCATATCTATAGAGAGAATTTACCTTTACTACCTGTGTCGGGTTATCAAGACAATGTGGTTCTTCAACAGGCGGCATATTAAGACCATGTATTTCTTCAATACGTGGTAAATTCTTAACATCTTTAGCTTTAATACCTTTTTATTTCATTGATTTCTTTGCCTCTTGCATATCTTCAGGACTGAGAAATAAAACACGCGTGGGTTTAGGAATAGGCTCAGGAGTTGGCTTAATTGGTTCAGAAATTGCCTCAGGAATTGGCTCAGGAAGAGTCCAATTATTTTCATTAGTCAACATATTATTCAATAGCAATTCAGCTTCGTCCACTGTTCTTTCCTTGAAAACACAACCAGCACAACTATCCAAGTAGTCCTTGGTAGCATCGGTTAGTCCATTATAAAAGATATCAAGTATTTCATTTTTCTTAAGAGGATGATCAGGCAAAGCATTAAGTAATCAGACAAGCCTCCCCTCAGCTTGTGGGAGACTCTCTTCTTTGATTTGCATAAAATTATATATTTCCCGCAAGGCAGCTTGTTTCTTATGAGCAGGGAAATATTTAGCAGAGAAGTAATAAATCATATCCTGGGGACTACGCACACAACCAGGAGCAAGAGAATTATACCAAGTCTTAGCATCACCCTTCAACGAGAACGGAAATATCTTAAGGATATAATAATAGCGAGATTTATCATCATGAGTAAACAGGGTGGCTATATCATTCAACTTGGTAAGATGTGCCACAACAGTTTCAGATTCAAGGCCATAAAAAGGATCAGATTCAACTAAAGTAATAATTTCAGGATCAATAGAGAATTCATAATCCTTATCAGTAACACAGATAGGTGAAGTAGCAAAAGCAGGGTCAGGTTTCATTCTAGCATTAAGAGACTACTGCTTCCATTTAGCTAATAATTTCTTAAGATCATATCTATCATTGCAAGCAAAGATAGCTCTAGCAGCTTCTTCATTCATAACATAACCCTCAGGAACAACAGGCAATTCATAATCATTGGGAGAATTTTCATCATCACTATCATCAATAATAGCATCTTCAATAATTTCATTCCCCCTAACTCTAGCAAGTTGTTCATCAAGAAATTCACCTAATGGCAAAGTAGTATCACACACAGAAGTAGTTTCATCATAAGTATCATGCATAGCAGAAGTGGCATCATCAATAACATGTGACATATCAGAATTCATAGCAGTAGCAGGTTTAGGTGTCGCAAGCTTACTCAAAACAGAAGGAGAATCTAGTGCAGAGCTTGATGGCAGTTCCTTACCTCCCCTCGTAGTTGAGGGAAAAATCATAGTTCTGTCGTCTTTCAAGTTCTTCATAGTGATCAACAGATATAAATCCCAAGTTACTCAGAGAATAGAGCTATTCTCCCTGGCAGCGGCGCCAGAAATTAGTCTTGATAACCCACAAGTGTAGGGGATCGCAACAGCTTTTGAGGGTAAAGTATTCAACCCAAATTTATTGATTCGACACAAGGGGAGCCAAAGAATATTCTTGAGTATTAGCAGTTGAGTTGTCAATTCAACCACACCTGGATAAGTTAGTATCTGCAGCAAAGTATTTAGTAGCAAAGTAGTATGATAATAAAGGTAACAGTAGCAAAAGTAATGTTTTTGGGTTTTGTAGTGATTGTAACTATAGCAACCGAAAAGTAAATAAGCGGAGAACAATATGTGAAAAGCTCGTAGGCATTGGATCAGTGATGGATAATTATGCCGGATGCGATTCCTCATGTAATAGCTATAACATAGGGTGACACAGAACTAGCTCCAGTTCATCAATGTAATGTAGGCATGTATTCCGCAAATAGTCATACATGCTTATGGAAAAGAACTTGCATGACATCTTTTTTCCTACCCTCCCGTGGCAGCGGGGTCCTAGTGGAAACTAAGGGATATTAAGGCCTCCTTTTAATAGAGAACCGGAACAAAGCATTAGCACATAGTGAATACATGAACTCCTCAAACTATGGTCATCACCGAGAAGTATCCCAATTATTGTCACTTCGGGGTTGTCCGATCATAACACATAATAGGTGACTATAGACTTGCAAGATAGGATCAAGAACTCACATATATTCATGAAAACATAATAGGTTCAGATCTGAAATCATGGCACTCGGGCCCTAGTGACAAGCATTAAGCATAGCAAAGTCATAGCAACATCAATCTCAGAACATAGTGGATACTAGGGATCAAACCCTAACAAAACTAACTAGATTACATGGTAAATCTCATCGAACCCATCACCGTCCAGCAAGCCTACGATGGAATTACTCACGCACGGCGGTGAGCATCATGAAATTGGTGATGGAGGATGGTTGATGATGATGACAGCGATGAATCCCCCTCTCTGGAGCCCCGAACGGACTCCAGATCAGCCCTCCTGAGAGAGATTAGGGCTTGGCGGCGGCTCCGTATCGTAAAACGCGATGAAACTTTCTCCCTGACTTTTTCTCCCCGAACGTGAATATATGGAGTTGGAGTTGAGGTCGGTGGAGGTCCAGGGGGCCCACGAGACAGGGGGGCACGCCCAGGGGAGGGGGCGCGCCCCCACCCTCGTGGACAGGGTGTGGGCCCACTGGTCTTGATTCTTTCGCCAGTATTTTTTATATTTTCCAAAAATTCCCTCCGTGGATTTTCAGGACATTCCGAGAACTTTTGCTTTCTACACATAAAACAACATCATGGCAGTTCTACTGAAAACAGCGTCAATCCGGGTTAGTTTCATTCAGATCATGCAAGTTAGTGTCCAAAATAAGGGCAAAAGTGTTTGGAAAAGTAGGTGCGTTGGAGACGTATCAACGTCCATTTTGCATCATGCTTTTATATCAATATTTATTGCATTATGGGATGTTATTACACATTATATCTCAATACTTATGGCTATTCTCTCTTATTTTACAAGGTTTACCATGAAGAGGGGGAATGCCGGTAGCTGGAATTCTGGCTGGAAAAGGAGAAAATATTGGAAACCTATTCTGCATAGCTCCAAAAATCCTGAAACTGCACGGAAGTTATTTTTGGAATTAATAAGAATTATTGACCGAAGAAAACACCAGAGGGGCCCCACACCCTGGCCAGGAGGGTGGGGGCATGCCCACCCCTATTGGGCGCGCCCCCTATCTCCTGGGCCCCCTGGTGGCCCCCGGTGCC
Source organism: Triticum dicoccoides (assembly GCF_002162155.2). Lineage (NCBI taxonomy): Eukaryota > Viridiplantae > Streptophyta > Magnoliopsida > Poales > Poaceae > Triticum > Triticum dicoccoides. The sequence continues at coordinate 710,711,418 of NC_041386.1, read as the reverse complement.
CATCTTCTGCTATATGAAGGCTTTTACCCTGGAAAAAATCAGAAGCAAGCTTACGGGACGAAACTCCGCTGCCATGGGGCGGAACCTTGGCGGAACTAATCTAGGGCTCCGACAGAGCTGTTCTGCCGGGAAAACTTCCCTCCGGGAGGGGGAAATCATCACCATCGTCATCACCAACGATCCTCTCATCGGGAGGGGGTCAATCTCCATCAACATCTTCACCAGCACCATCTCCTCTCAAACCCTAGTTCATCTCTTGTATCCAATCTTGTATCCAAAACCACAAATTGGTACTTGTGGGTTGCTAGTAGTGTTGATTACTCCTTGTAGTTGATGCTAATTGGTTTACTTGGTGGAAGATCATATGTTCAGATCCTTAATGAATATTAATACTCCTCTGATTATGAACATGAATATGCTTTGTGAGTAGTTACGTTTGTTCCTGAGGACATGGGTGAAGTCTTGCTATTAGTAGTCATGTGAATTTGGTATTCCTTCGATATTTTGATGAGATGTATGTTGTCTTTCCTCTAGTGGTGTTATGTGAACGTCGACTACATGACACTTCACCATTATTTGGGCCTAGAGGAAGGCAGTGGGAAGTAATAAGTAGATGATGTGTTGCTAGAGTGACAGAAGCTTAAACCCTAGTTTATGCGTTGCTTCGTAAGGGGCTGATTTAGATCCATATGTCTAATGCTGTGGTTAGGTTTACCTTAATACTTCTTTTGTAGTTGCAGAAGCTTGCAATGGGGGTTAATCATAAGTGGGATGCTTGTCCAAGTAAGGGCAGCACCCAAGCACCGGTCCACCCACATATCAAATTATCAAAGTACCGAACATGAATCATATGAGCGTGATGAAACTAGCTTGACGATAATTCCCATGTGTCCTCGAGAGCGCTTTTCTCATTATAGGAAATTGTCCAGGATTGTCCTTTGCTACAAAAAGGATTGGGCCACCTTGCTGCACTTTATTTACTTTCATTCCTTGTTACCCGTTACAAATTATCTTATCACAAAACTATCTGTTACCAACAATTTCAGTGCTTGTAGAGAAAACCTTACTGAAAACCGCTTGTCATTTCCTTCTGCTCCTCGTTGGGTTCGACACTCTTACTTATCGAAAGGACTATGATAGGTCCCTTATACTTGTGGCTCATCATGGCCTTTCTTCTTGCAATTGCTACATGTGACAGTACCAATTCTTGAGGTGTCCTTTTTTGCTAGCACCACAAATACACCTTTCCTCCTGGCAGTTTGCTTTTTGCCCTTCTTTTCTTTGAACACTGGTGGAGATATGTCAAATCCAGGTGTATGAGGCCAGTGATCAGGACCTGAAACTGGGAAAATTATATGCTTGTGTGTTTCAGGTCCTTCTTTTTGAAGAAATCTTTGACAAAGTCTTCAGGATGTAGCTTCACTTTGTGCATTGCAGCAATGGAATGACTGCAAGGCACAGTTGTCATGTCCCACCTCCTACAGTCACAGGTATGGTTGTTCAAGTTAACACAATATGTGTTCTCAGAGCTACTTGTCACTTGCCAGATGCCTGGACCTGCCATGTATGCATCACAATACTTAGCCCACTTCTTGCCTTCTTCTAAAATTTCTGAGTAGGTTGGTGTGATCTCCCATCTGTATGACTCTGTTTTCTCTCTGATTTTCTGAAACTTGATCATCAACTTTGTTCTTATGCCCTCCAGCATAGTCCTGATTGGCCTGTTCCTAACATCCAATATCATCCTGTTGAAAACTTCACTGAGGTTGTTAACAACCAGGTCAGTTTTGCAAACAGTACTCATCTTAAATCTTGCCCATGTATGGTCTGGTATCTGTGACAACCACTACCAAGATTCAAAACTCTCTTTCTTCAAATTTTCCATCCCTTTTTCATGACCATTCTTAGTGAAGGAATAGGTAGTCTGTTCTAAGTGTTTCTTGAGTTCCTCCCCTCTAAAACCAGCAGATTGAAAGTTGGCATATATATGTCTAAGACAGAACCTCTGTGGAGAGTCAGGGAATACATCATTGATTGCATTCGACAATCCCTGTTAATTATGATGGCTTAGAATGATGGCTAAGTATGATGGTAAGTTTAAAGTGTGGTGGTCATGAGTAGTGGAGCACATACCTTTTGCCTGTCAGACATAATTTGTACTTGCCAAACTTGTTCTCACTTCCAACAATAGTTCTCAGCTGTGTGAGAAACCATGTCCAGCTGTCTGTCTCTTCCTTGTCAACAACACCAAATGCAATGGGGAAGATGTTGTTGTTCCCATCCCTGCCAGTAGCTGCCAATATCTGTTGTCTAGTGCTGAGCTTGATGAAGCAACCATCTAAACCTGAAAATATGATCACATTAGTTGTAAATAACATGAATGCAACCATCTTAGATATATGTTTAAGGATGATGTACCTATAAATGGCATGCATTCATTTAGAAAGCCCTCTTTGCATGCAAAAGGCAGTAGAACATGTAGTGAAACCTGGGGGTAGGAGCTGGATTTTCTAGGTCCTCTTTTGTTGTCACTATGCATCTACTACCTGGATTAGTATCTAGCACACACTGTAGATAGTCCCTTAGTTTGTGATATTGGAGTTTGTGATCTCCTTGCACAACTTCAAGTGCTTGCTTCCTTGCCCTATATGCCAAGCTTTTAGGCACATGAACACCAAATGTTTTCTTTGTGTATGACATAATTGTCTCAATACCAGCTCCAGGGTTTGATCTAATGGTATCATCACAAACCTTGGCAACCCAATTGACTGTAACCTTGGTGCTCTCTCCACTTGCTCCACAAGTGTGATCCAAATTCATCTTCTTGATGCTGAAAGTTGACTCATTAGCTATACTAGAGGCCACTATGTAAAACTGACAACCTTGCTTTCTATCAGAGCACCAAGCAATAACCCTAGTTGGTTCATTTCTGTGATACTCAAAATTCCTAAGTGTCCTGACATGGAAATTTCTTAGTGCTTCTCTAAACTCCACAACATTTAGGAAGCACAAATGCAATGCAAACTGCTCATGTGCATCAGGTGCTGATGGATCATACCACCTCCTCTCCTTCCTCTTCTTCAACCTTTTCTTCCTACCAGAAGGCAACCTTGGAACTTCTTCTTCGTCACTAAGGCCAAAATCACCTGGAAAGCAGAATTCATCAGGTTCAGGCACAAAATCTTCAAACTTGGTGTGTTCAGGTTCACTGTGTGACTTGCCAATTAGGCCTGGTTTTTTGACATGCTTAAGCTTCTTTGCTCCTTTCTCTGGTACAACTGAGGGTTCTTCATGTTCAGAAAGGATTTGGTCTTCCTCCCAAAACTCAGATGGTTCCGAGTTTCTCCACAATAGTGCTCTGCAATATCTTCATCTTCCCTAGGCTTATGGTTTGTCCCTGTGCCAGCCTCATCTTCACCCCTACACCAAGCCTTGTATGATCTGCCATGTGTGATCACCCCTAAAAAACTCAAAATCTGAAGAAGATTTGTCCATCTCATCTTCATCTTCATCTTCATCATGTTCTACTTCTACATCTTCTTCTTCTTCCACAACATTTTTCCCCTTGTTGAAATTACAACTATGTTGTGTGTTGAGATAGGGCTCCTCAGGGATTACTGGTGCCAAAGTGTCATTATGGAGTGGATACATGACACCTTCTCGGGAAACACTACAAACAACTTGCTCACCAACATTACTAATGGGAATGTGTTCCTCAAGCTTGCTGTGACCCATATTAGTATCTGCTGGGCTTGGATCAGTAGGCTTTCTGACAATGATGTTCAGAATCTTCTTATCAACAAATAAGTCTAGCATTTCCTCTAGTGCCTCCTCACTATCCAGGACCTCCACCCCCTCCAAGCTTTTTCCCTTTTCCTTTACATAAGTCAGAAAAGCCTCCATTCCATAACCCTCCAACTCAGCCAATGCTAATATGGTCAGATAACTGATATCTGAACAAACTGAATACTTTCTCTCCATATTATCTGTTCCTTGGAAATGCAGCCTCATGTCCCAAATCTCTTCATCTAAGCTGTATGAGATTAAATTGACAAACATTTATTTTTCAAGTAACTGAAGCTTAAAACAATGACCAAATGCACTGAACATTACTAAAATGCAGTAGCATGCCAACAAACAATTACACTACTCATTCCCAATACTGCACTATCTTCTAACCCAAACTAAAGTACTTTTTTCCTAACGAAAACTATCATCTTCTAACCCTAATTTTCAAATCTCAACTAAAATTGTAACTGATACCGAAATTTCTTACCTCACTCCACCAAACACGGACGCCCACCTATGGCCGCCATCTGGATCCGCGTGGATGCACTTCGCCACTGCCCTAGCCGCGCGGACTTCCGGATCTGAGCTCTTTGGATGCACCTAAGCCTCGGGCGGTGATGGTCGCGGCGACCGCTGTGCTGGGAAGCTAGAGCTGCCTAGCCATGTGTGAACCTCTGAATGTCCACCACCCTCGTCGCCGGTGACGCCTTGGCTCAAAAGCTCGCCGTCGATGGCATTTCGCTGCGGCGCCGCCATCGCCCACCTAGATCACTTCGGGGGGAGAGTGAGAGTGAGAGTGAGAGGGAGTGCGACCGACCGGGTGCTTTGTTTCCGACCGGACCGCATGGGCTAACGGCCGTCAACGGCCGCGCCGTGAGCGCGCGTGGCCATGTGCCCTGTCAGGTCAGTCCAGGCGGTCAGAAAAACGGTTAAATCGTTAGTCATGGCTGCTTTGGATTTTTTGAAACAGCGGACCGCACGATTGATAGTTTTTAAGAAAAATTAAAATTCGGTAGTTTTCTGGAACCCTACCCTATATACTAGTAGTTTTATGCTATTTACTCCTCTTCTGATATGGGCTGCCGACGACCACCCAAAAAAACAATTCAGAAAATCGTGTGGGTGAAAACGGTTCGTTCCTAAAAAAATGAGAGAAGCGGATCCGGGTGTAGAGCAATACAACCCGAAAAGAAAAACTACTCAGACCCGACGCGCGCCATGCAGGGCCACATGGGAGTGAGCGAATAAAGCAAACATAAAAGTCTGAAAAAACCCTAACTTCTTAGACTAGCCACAGTGGGAGTAACTTCAGCAGTAACATCGAGTCCAACTCAGCAAATTTGCTTACGTGGCAGTGAGTCAATGAGGAGAGAGGTAGTTAGGCTGGTCGTAATGCTAGTACCATAGCCGGTATCATATATGCCAACTAGGCATTTTTTATGATGTGGCACATGATTAAATGAGGAAAGAGAAGGTTGGGTATCAATACACTGATACTGTATCATAGCGTTTCGATCGAGGAAATAATTAATTCGATCGATCCCGTGCGCCCGTGGGGCTTCTCTGTACCGAGCCCTCGGCGGCAGCTCGCCCCAATCCACTCCCTCCGCTGGCGGCGGCTCACCCCCAATCCACCCCTCCACCGGCGGCGGCTCGCCCCCAATCCACCCCCAACGCCGGTGCCGACCACCGGCGCGAGCACCTCCACGACACGCCTCCGTTCTGCTCTTCTTCACGAGAAATTCTCCTCCATGGCGGGCCGCAAGAACAGCAACAAGGAGATGCCGCCAGCACCTCCATTAGCGATGGGGTCGCCTCCATACTACTATCCTGGAGCCGTGAGCAGCTCTTCCGTCCCCAACACCTCGCCTATTCACTGGTATGGTCCATCTGTTTGTTCTGTTGGTGGGATAAGTACTCTGTTTTTCAATCATTTACTGCCGTGAAGTAGCAGCAGATTAGACATATTGTGGCAGTACCGTGGTTAGACGAGTATGCTCTGGTATTCAATTTCTTCAGTTTTAGATTCAGTTCTTAAGTGTTGTAGGTCTTAAAGAAACCTGGGTGCAAAATTCTCAGATTTAATTAAGTCTGCTCCTTCCAGTTTGTAACTAAACTCAAGCTTATATCTAGTAGGTTTGTTCTTCATTGAAAATCAATTTGTTGCCTATGTGTTCTGAAGTAAAATTGGAATATTTGTTACAGGAGGCCATTGTATACACCTCCACCTGAAGCACTTTTAAGTTTAGGTCAATTCTCGCCGATGCACATTACTTACAATATTCCACCACTGGCAATGTCCCATCCTGAACAAAAATACCAAAGTTTGGAGAATTTGCACTTTGTTGGTGCTACTTCATCGAATTCCTTATCAACGCCACCACCGCCGCCGCAATCTAAAGAGAAAAATGTTCCATCTGCTGGTTGCAAAGTGGCTTCGTCTTCTTCCAAAAGGAAAAGAAATATCATCAGTATTGGTGATGATGTAGTGGGCGAAAGGACTGTGCAGCGTATGTCCTATACACCCAAGGAGTATGAAAGATTGGTAACCACAATCATTTGCTCAATATTGTTTTCTTTATTCTTCTTGCTTGTTAGACAAACTAAGTTAAATGTTCACTATGTAGGCAAGCGCTTGGTTGGGGTGTTCAACTGATCCTATCAACGGAAATGGAAAGAAGGGTGAAAAGTTCTGGGATGATATTTCTGCTCTATACAACAGTACCACACCAAACAATTGAAAGAGAGACCCCAATCACCTGAAGCGAGAGTGGCAAAGGACTAAGAAAAGGCTCAGTCTTTTCCATGGTGCGTGGGTTGCTGTAACTAGTGTGTATCATAGTGGTTACAAGCCTGAAGACCTGGAGAAATTGGCCTTGGAGAAATATGAAGCACTTGGTATGTTGCAAAAGTCGACGGTCTATTTTACGTCACCCCGGCCATTTATATGCTCGGGGCGATATCAAGAATGTTATGACGGCTTGCATCATCATGCACAACATGATAGTCGAGGATGAAAAAGAAGAGGCGGCCAATATTATTGATCTAAATTTAGAAGCAGGCACATCGATAGTTTTTCCATCAGTCTTTAATCATGATGCCATGCCAGCATTTGCTGACGTACTAGAAAGAGATGCTAGCATCCGTCATCGCCCGACACACAAAAAACTAAAGGATGACTTGGTCGAGCATATTTGGAAAAAGTTTGGGCCGCGATTACGATAGATTATGTTCATATATTTTCATATATTTTGGTGTTTTATATTGGTGCTTTATGTATGGATCTATTAAAAAAAATTATCATGTCTTTATGCATGCGTGTACCAACAAGCCTAATTTGCACTGAGACAATGCCACAAATAAGGTACAGGGCTCAAATACCACCATAGATCCCACACAACAATAAATGTTGTTGTTTATGATACTACCCTTATAATACCGTGCATTACGGAGGTGGTATCATAGACTAGTATCATATGCATGATATTAGTCTATGATACCACCCATTACAACCAGCCTTATAGTAACTTAGCTAGTTACTGTAACATCACATGTCCCAATGCAATATGAGTCTATAACCTAATAAATTAAGCTTTGTATGTTACCACATTTATATTAGTACCCACTATGAAAATAGTAATATAGTCTAGGGATATGTGTATGTTATTAGTGTATGTTACTCACTATTCTGGCTAATCTTAGGGCATTTACAAAGCGGACGCTAACAATCGATGCCCGGGTTTATTTCCCGGCCGTTATGCCTGATTCCCACCCGAGACGGGGAATCTCGCTAGCGTGGATGCCGCGGAAAGCGTCGAGCGCTCCAGCGTTTTTTTCCGCTGGATGCAAAGTAACTAGGCGTCGGCGCTATCCTAGACGCTGCAAAACAGGACAATTTCTAAAAGCCTGCTTCAGTTTTCAACGTGGGCGCTTCATTACCAGCGTTGTGGAGAACAGACGCTTCTGTTTTCTTTTTCGTTTTTGTAATCAATGAGGCATCTACAGACTGCTATTGGCGTTGGAGGGATGGACTCCTACACGACTCCTACACAGGCGCTAGGCAAAAAGATACTTTTTTTCCACTATGTAAGCGCCTCGTTCACCATTGAAGATGTCCTTAGGGCCGGTCTAAATCGAATCATGAATTCTTGAAATTAGCTCCCTCTGTTTGTCAATCCTGGTCAATCTCGTCTTTAGACCAGTTTGTCACAGCGGGAAAAAGGTCAATCCCGAACCGGCTCATGTGTCATCTACATCTTCTTTCTCGCTCTCTCTATCGCACGCCTGTGCAAACATAAGAATATGCGGGCAACATTGCTAACTTGTCGCAGATAATAATTTTGTTATTTAGTAGTGAGATTAGCATGCTCGACGTCATGGATATTCATGCCGTATGTCTTCTCCCCACTTGAAGAGCACAAACATGTACTGCTGTCTCGCTTAGTTAGTGAGAGAAGTTATGACCCCACCTAAGATTAACTGTTTCTCAGCGCCCCAAATTGGTCTAGATCAGTAGAAGGTCGGGATTTGCCGGGATCGATAAGTATGAAGTGCTAATTTCAGGGATTGTTTAGAGTTTAATTCAAACTGGCTCTATGAGTTTAAGTTTTTTTTACTTTTCTCTAAAGTCTAAACCAAACAGTGCTACGATTTGTGCAGATCCGATGGTCACAAAAAAGGGTTTAAAAGATATGTGTGATTTAAATTGAAATAAATCAATGGACTTGTTTGGGATGGAGAGAGAGAAGAGCTACATTGACTAGTAGAATGCCGGTGCGTTGCCACGGGCCTTTAGGCCAATTTTGGATACATTTAAAACACGTTTGAATTTTGATGTTTCACATTTCATACATGAAAAAAATATATTTCACTAGAAAAATATGAAACAAACCAATTTCACTAGAAATATGTGAAAACAACATATTTCACCGAAACGTACTTAACCTAAATATGAAAATGGAATATGTTATTTTAAAACTGATTATTTGAAAATGTGTAATAGTTTATTTCAAAAGAGAGAAATATGTTATTTTAAAAATGTGCAAATGAAGTAGATGTGATTTTTGTGAAACAAGAACAGTGAATGTGAAATGGACCTTCTGAAAGTAGGAAAACATGTTAAACTGAAATGTCAACTTGTGAAATTTAAATGTTTGAAATGTGTAACGGTTTATTTGAAAGGAGTGAAATGTGTTATTTCAATAATGTGAAATTGAAATAGTTGTGATTTCTGTGAAACAAGCCAATGAAAAGCGAAATGTAGATTCTGAAAGTGAAAAACAATTTGAACTAAAATGTCAACTTCCGAAACCTATCATTTCCAAATGTGAAACAGTTTATTTTCAAAAGTGTGCAATTGAAATAGATGTGATTTATCTGAAACAAGCGAGTGAAAAGTGAAATGTAAGTTCTGAATAAGAACTAGTGAAAAACAACATAAAACTATAATAAGAACTTGTGAAACTGATTGAAATCACTTTGTTCATAAGATTTCAAGCGGGCGAAATATGTGAAATGTGTTTCATGAATTTTAAACTCACTAAAAATGTATCCAAAGTCGGTCTGGTTTTAAAAGGTCTTTGCAACATGAGTTTAAATATATAAAAAGCTTTTGAAATCGGAAGTTTGGTTTAAGAGATATGAATGATTTTAAGTTAGCAAAGGTAAAATAAATGGATGAATTAGTTCGGGAGAGAGAAGAGGGAGAATGGGCAGCACATGCATGCAAGACACCGTGTCATCAGCCAAAAGATTCTCTCCATCCTCCGCCCCAAGCCGAAAGCGACCACCGATGCCGTCTTGACCCCGGCAAAACTCCCTGGCTGTCCTCCTCACCCGATGGTTTTCGTCAGCCACCGCTCGAGTGCAACAAATCTCACCCGCGCCTTCTCCCTCAACCTGCAATATTTTCCCCAATTTTCATTTGTGTACTAGAATTGACTATTAGTGGTATGTTTTGAGAAAAATGCCGGTATCATTTGGGTGAAATTTTATCTTGAAATTAGTGATTTCAGGTTAACAATTAACTAGTGATTTCGGATTCTTTCCTCCTCGTCCTCGTTGCTCCAGGCAAACCCAAGATCTAACATCCACATATAGCTCAGTGAGCATACTAGTAGCAATTTCCTCTCTTGGGGCCATCATTTGTAGTTGCATCTGGTTGGATGTTCCCGTGGTTACTAGTGCTGCTTGTGGGTGCCTTGCATGGAAAGGACTTTGTGAATGAGCCATTGCGTGTCCATGGGTTTGTCATGCCCTACTTGTTATGAAGAAGTTGGAGCCGCGGCAGCGAGATGCGAGTGCTAACAATGCCAGACACCGGGTGCACAACTCGTGATCCTTCACGGCGCAGACGCTGGCAGGCACCCGCGGCTCGGCGCCATCCTGCTCCCACCCGCTTGCCCGGTCCTCCGGAATATCTCGTCGCGGCCGCCAACATTGGGATGGGCTCCTAGGTAACCAGGCAAACCTTATGCCCGCCCCTTCCCTTAGTACAAAGTATTTCGAAACGAATATTGCGGCTGACAGCACCCCCTCTGTTCCATAACTATTGTCGTGGTTTTAGTTCAAATGTATATTACCCACTTTTGCAGACCACTTTGGAATTTGAGTTCACACCAAGCAAGTATCACAAGCGTTTCAAGCAACTGCTGCAATTGCGGTTGACAGCACCCCCTCTATTCATGAAGTGGCTTCCACCATGCATGCTCTTTGTAGATTCTACTTTTTCATGAGTGCTTTGTAGTACTCCCTCCGTCCCGAATTACTTGTCGCACAAATGGATAAAAGTCGATGTATCTAGGACTAAAATATGTCTAGATACATCCATTTCTCCGACAAGTATTTTCGGACGGGGGGAGTAGATTTTAGTTGGGACGGAGAGGGAGTAGATTCTAGTTGGGACCCACTGGACGAACTTAAATTATGAAAGAGCAGAAGAGAGGGCCTCTGCGTCGGCGAGAAGAGAGAGTCTGAAGCGTCCACCATTTCGGGCCCACACGCCTCAGCATGGGCCAGCCAGCCGGCCCTACACGTGCTTGCAGAACACGGCAGGCCCAACGGGCCGCGAGGTAGAAGAATGCGGGCCAGCGAAGCGAGCAGCGCATTCCAGAACGTTCCCCTACCTTGCGCCCTCCCCCCTCCCCTCCGCCTTAACCCCGAGGAGGCGGCGACGCCGACGGCCACCGACCTCGCGGCCCCCCACGACCATGCGGCTCCCCGGCGGCGCCCGCCTCGCGCTCCTCCTCGCCCGCCGCTCCCTCTCCACCGCCGCCGCCGCATCCTCCTCCGCCGCTCGCTCCTCCTCCCTCCACGCCTCGCGCGCGCACAGAGGTGAGTCCGCCGCCCCCGATTTCCCGGAGCCCCGTCGGCCGCTTCGGCTTCCCCGTGACTAACTGACCCTTGTTGCCTGCGCGCAGCTAGATGGGGCGACGCGGGCCGCGCGGCGCCCGCCTGGAGGCCGCCCTTCTCCTCGCCGAGCAGGTTCTTCCACGGTGAGGGCGATGTGGGGGAACTGATGGGACTGTGGCTCTCGTTTGTTCTGGGTTTGCCGAGCTTTCCCTGAGGTCTGTGGCTGTGTGCAGGGACCAGGCCCGTGGCGGTGAGGGACTACTACGACGTGCTCGGCGTTAGGAAGGATGCCGGCCAGGGCGAGATCAAGAAGGCGTATTACGCGGTATGGCTCAGTACAATTGGGTGTGGAGTTTGTACTGTAATCTTAGTGTTGTCTAAGACTGAACTTGAAGGCTGCTTGTGGATAGTAATTTTAGTTGGTAGATGCTCCAGGCCAAATATACACATTATGCGCAAAATGTGGTCACGTAAGCTCGCGCTTAGAAATCAAGTCATCATTCACCCGTTATTAGGTCATCATGAGTTTTATGTGCACAAATCAGATCACCATTCACCTGTTATCGGTGATAAAATTGTCTCTTGAGTTTTGTGTTGTCAAAACCTGTTCAGGTCTCTGTTGAACAGCTTGGAAAAACTCTTCCAAAAATGTTTATGAAAATAATAATTACATGGACTCTTTAAGCGTATAGGTTTGCAAATGGGCCTTATGATGTTTGATATTTGTGGAGGTGCTGGTGTCTCCTTGGTGCTTAACTACATAGTAATCGCAAGTTATTATATCATTTCTGTTGCAATAGAGTTATCTTTTCTTTAGAGGCCACACTGTAAGGAGTAAGGTAGTTCATACTTTCAATGGCATGCAATTTGTTATTTACCTCTCCATCTTATATTTTCTACTCTTGAATTCTCCTAAAAGCTTGCAAAGAAGCTCCATCCAGATACAAATAAAGGCGATGCTGATGCAGAAAAAAAGTTTCAAGAGGTTCAGAAAGCTTATGAGGTACTTGATTTTTGTTCAGCGTGGATGCTCAATTTCAAGGTATACAGCTTTGAATAGTATTGATACATACATTTTCGCTTCTTCTCTGTAGACTTTGAAGGATGATGAAAAAAAAGCGGTCTATGATCAGGTACAATTTAATTCCTCATATTATACACGTCCACGTTCCTTTGACTGCCAATGGCTTTTTTTTTGTATATTCATGAGGTACAAATGATTAATTCCTTGAAAATTAGCATAAATAGACAGAAATACTGCTTGACTAATTGTCTAATTTTTGTTTGCCTACACTATTTGCAACAGTCATCAAACAATTAAAACACCAACCTTTTATTCTAGAAAGCTTGGCCAGAATCTCATGCTAACATGGAATCTACATTGATAACTTTGCCTGATTTTACAGGTTGGCCCTGATCAATATGAGAGGGCTGCTGCTGGAGGTGGTGGAGCTGGCGGATTCGAAGGCGGTTTTGGAAATCCTTTCGAGGATATTTTCAACGCTGGTCGTACTGGCGGAATGAATGATGTATGTCATCTTCTGAGTTATTAATTGTGTCTACTGTTTTTATTTTAGGTCCCAGTTTGGTGGTTCTGCTTCTTTTCAAATCTCACGTTTTTAGCATTATTATGTATGTTTCTGACTCAGCAGAAATAGTTGTATCGTCTGGAAAATCTTTTCATCTTCGCAATTTTCAGTTTCCGGAGCTACTTTGAGCTAAGCATCTGCATTTGTGTGTTAATCATTACACACTAGATAGCCCCTTATATGGCTGGTTCTTTTGTGATGCTCTCCTAAAGCACCAGCCATACCCTCTTATGTCACAGATGGTTTCTCTCTCTCTCTCTCTCTCATCGAGTTAGCTTGCTAAGCATATAGGAATATCTCTCGATCTGTTTCTGCATTTTTGTTTTACTTGGCATTGAACAGATGAATTTTCTGTTGCTTTATGTATTCAAATCTCATGAATCTAGCATATCTAATCTGATCTCTGCTGTCTTTGTTTGCTGTGAAGTTCCTCCGGAACATCTTCAAAGATAGAGAATCTGGTGGACAGGACGTTAAGGTTATTTCTAGATTTAATTTTCTTTGACCGTCATAGCTCTGCTCTTTGAATTGCAATTACATGTAATCCTTTTGCAGGTTAAGCTTGAGTTGTCATTTATGGAAGCAGTTGAAGGATGCAAAAAGACAATCAACTTCCAGACTTTAGTAACATGCGAAACCTGCAGTATGTATATGCACGTGTATTTTACTATTTACCAACTGCATTTTTTTGGTAACTAAATGTCGTCTTTGAATCATATTTTCCCTTTTCTGATTACATCATGCTTCTTCTAGATGGAGCTGGTGTACCTGCGGGAACCAAACCCGAAACTTGTCTAGCTTGCAGGGGTTCTGGATATGTTAGTTCTTCCTCCAGCACTTTCTATTTAGTTATCAAGATGCCTTTGATCAATATAATAAGTGTCTTATTTGTTTTTGTTTTTCATCTAATGCTGGCAGATGGTTCTGCAAACTGGTCCCTTCAGAATGCAATCAACATGCACGCAGTGTGGTGGATCTGGCAAGACTGTAAAGGTGAGATATCACTTTGTAATAGCAACTATCAGTTGCAATAAAGTAAAAACAGCTTTCCGATGTAGCACATTTGCTGTACCAAGCCTCCAATGAATCATTGGGAAAGTTGACCGTTCGTTAAGGTTCTAGGCTAGAGAAGCTTCTTATTTTGAACAAATATCTGCGTACTTATTAATATGTATTGATTTATTTCCAACCAGATGACCAGAATGAATGGAATGAGAAAATATCTGCTTACGTTTTGGTACCTACAAATATCTACATCAACATCATAGTGAACAAATATCTGTGTACTTTTTAGTGTGTACTGATTTATTACCAATCAGGTGACTAGAATAAATGTCGTGTGAGACTGCATTTGCATCTTCCTATCATACATTACTGTTTAATGTGAATGTTGCTTCCTATCATACATTACTGGTTAATGTGAAGACTGATGATTATGAAGCCCTTTGTATTGCCATATTTGTCTGCAATGTACATTATGCATAATGAGTATTTCTAATTACTTGATGTGAGCTGAAGATTACCATGCCTGTGTTGTTAGGATTTCTGCAAGTCGTGCAGGGGGAAGAAGGTTGTGCCAGGAATAAAAACAGTCTCTATTGATATAGCGCCTGGTAAGCTACCAAGTTTTTGACATCGCTGTACCCATGTGATGTTCTTCTGTGTTTACTATATGTCTTTGGACATGATTCTGCGTGTGCAGGTACGGATGATGAGGATGTCATGAAAGTGCTTAGATCAGGTCAAGCAGATCCAGACGGTCTTCGTGCTGGTGACCTTTATGTAGCCATTAAGGTCAGTCGTCTTCTCGTTTGGTATTTCTGTTGTTAGCTGATGGCTGAAGATGGGCACTTGACCTTTGTAATGCTATTCTCGTTCCAGGTTCGTGAGGATCCAGTATTCCGGAGAGAGAAAGGTGATATCCATGTAGATGCTGTCTTAAATGTGACTCAGGTAATTGTTGCATGTTCCAGTCTCTGTGGTATACCATTTTTATTTGTCATGGGACATTTAAGGAAAGTGGTAAAATTGATCCCCCTTCTTTGAAATTGTACCTCTGTGCGCTAGCATGAAAACTCTGTTCTAAGCCACTGATTGATAGGAATACGAATCCTGATCGTGTTGGCTGAATTTGATCTTATAGGATACTAATGCTATTAGCTTCCCCATGACCTTTGAATGAGCAAGTACCAATCCTTCGTCGCATTAATCACAACAGCTCATGTTAAGAGTAGTTCTGTGCCGAGTCACTTGTGAGTTGTGACATTGCAGTGGCACTTGAAATGTGAGGTTGTATAATTGTTCCCATGAGACATTAATTCATGTCATTTTATAGGCAATTCTGGGAGGTACTGTTCAAGTGCCAACTCTCGCTGGAGATGTTGTTCTAAAGGTATGCCCAAAAAGGTCTATCTTAATTGTGCAAGGTTTTAGTTGTTTATTAAGTGGCAAACTATTCATCGGTCTCATGTACCTTCTTGTTGTAGGTTAAGCCTGGTACTCAACTTGGTCAGAAGGTTGTTCTGAGAGGAAAAGGTAAATTGCACTGGACTGTTTATCTTTTGCTCATGGTTCATTTTATCTTAGGTGCATATACGGTGACGTAGTTTATAGTCGGTGCTTTTATGTTGAAGTACATCTTGTGTTTGCTAGGTATAACTACTACTACTTGCTAGATCTACTCTTTTCTTCGGAACAATTGAGAAGTAGGCTTTTGCCAAACTATATCTGGGTTCAAGTCTTCAAGTGAAGCAATAAATATATGAATAAGCAATGAAGAGACAAAGTTTGTAGCACCTGCAAAATTGTCTCCTTTTGCCTTCCTGTATATTAGATTGCCAGGAGTAAGATCTGAAAGAAAATGCTAGGATTCATTTTTAACTGGCATCTAGGTGAACATTCAGCTTGAACTACCACATAAATGATTTATGTATGGCATCATATTTTCAGATAGTAATAATGATTATAGGAAAACGGAATAACTGATGCATTCCCTTTTGCCTATATAATCATAAACATCAATGTTCTGCAGGAATCAAGACAAGAAACTCATATTCTTATGGAGACCAATATGTCCATTTCAATGTCAAAATCCCCGTGTAAGTTCCCTACAAAACTTCTGTGCAATGCCCTGTGCCGTCACAGGTAGTTCTCACACATATTTCCTGCAGGAATTTGACACAGAAACAGCGCATGCTTCTCGAGGAGTTCGAGAAGGAAGAGAAGGGCGAGGACGACAAGGACGCGGAAAAGGCAGCTGGCGCATCAGGATAGACGGTCTTAGGAGCCAAGCCGCCCAGCATTTCATGGGCGTTTTAGCTCATCACACACCACAAGATAGAGTAGGATGCTGCCTGGAATTCACAGGTTTAAGTTACATAGTTAGGTTGCATGGGATTCGCATCGCAACAAATAGATCCTGGTTTCGAGTTTTTGTAGCTGGAATAATAAAGCTACACCTGCCACCTGGCATGTACTATTATTGTCGTAAGAGTGTTGATGACGGTCGGGGGCATCTTGTATTGTATAATTGATCTTGTTATGTGTTAGAGACATACTGAACACACGGTGCCACTGTCTATTCATGTCAGCTGGTCGAAGATTTGGCATTGTAAACAATTTTTCTCGCTGTGCTTTCATTGGGTTTGAGAGTTTGGATTTGGACAGTTTTTGCTGGGCAGAACGCAAATGCTGGTGTTCGGCCTTATGGTTCTCTTCTTTTGGAACTTGCTTAGTCTTCTGTAAGATCAATATATTCTGACTTATTTTCATGGATATTGATGCGCCACAAGGATAAGATATGTCATATGTAATTCAAAGTTTTGCCAATTTGCAGTAGCAACTGTGCCTTTTTATATTCCAATTGAGCAATGTTGAGATGAGCAACATGAACAGGCCTTGCTGTTGCAATCATTGCAATCTCATAGATATTGATGCTCGTAACCGGAGGTTCTTGTAATTCAGCGAGAACATTTGAGCAATTTTGAGAACAAGTGAACCAAAGGATGAAGAACCTATTCTGTGGCTGGGACGATGGACGCTTGTTCACCTCCCTCGCTGCCCAACTCTGTCCACAGCCTCATCTTCTCCTTGTACGAGAATAATTTTCGTTTCCTTTTTGGTTGGTGGTTGCATCTGGATGCGTAGAGGAGGATGCTGAGGCCGATGCTGGCGTGCTGCAAGCTCTACGTCTCCGAGGGCCGGAGCGCGGCGGCCCTGCGCGCCGTCGAGCAGGCGGCGCGCCGGCACCACCCGGCCGTCGCCCTCGTCAACACCTTCGTCGACGACGCCTACAACCGGGTCGGCTACACGCTCGTCTCCCGCCTCCCGGACCCCGTCGCGCCGGCCGCGCCGCTGCGGCGCGCCGTGTTCGGCATGGTCGAGGCCGCGCTCGGGGCCATCGACCTCGGCGCCCACGCCGGCGCGCACCCGCGGCTCGGCGCCGTCGACCACGTCTGCTTCCACCCCCTCGCCGGGTCCCCCCTCCGTGACGTCGCCGCGCTCGCCGCCGCCGTGGCCGCCGACATCGGCGACGGGCTCCGAGGTAAACCAGTCTCCTCCGTCTCTCGTTCTTGTTCCCCTCTACTTGCCACTCCGTGCGGCGTGCTGACGCTCAGATTCGTTTCGTGCGACGGCGGCGTCGGTCCGCAGTGCCGACGTACCTCTACGGCGCGGCGCACCGGGAGGGCCGGACGCTGGCGGCCATCAGGAGGCAGCTCGGCTACTTCAAGCCCCAGAGCAGCGCCGAGTGGCACGGGCCGCTCACCGTGACGGCCGACGCGACGGCGCTCCCCGTCGCGCCCGACGCCGGCCCGGACGCGGCGTCGGCGTCCAAGGGCGTGCTGGTCCTCGGGGCGACGGCGTGGGTGGACAACTACAACGTGCCGGTGCGCACCGCCGACGTGGAGGCCGTGCGGCGGGTCGCGCGCCGGGTCAGCGAGCGCGGCGGCGGGCTCCGGTCCGTGCAGGCCATGGGGCTCGCGCACGGCGACGGCGGCGCCGAGGTCGCGTGTAACCTGCTCGACCCGGGGAGCGTGGGCGCCGAGGAGGTGCAGGGCATGGTGGAGCGGCTCGCGGGTGAGGAAGGCCTCGCCGTCGGCGAGGGGTACTTCACGGATTTCTCCCAGGAGAAGATCGTCGAGCTGTACATGGAGAAGTCGGCTCAGGCCGAGGCTTGATTTTATCTCCCCTTTCTTTTCTTTTTTTAGCACAGTGGCATTATGGATTTCTTGTTTGTTGAAATGTAATTCTAACCGATCAAGAATAATTAATTATAACATTACTAAACAGTAAAACAGAGCTAGTTAGGAGCATCCACGGCCATTTAAACTGATTATGCCCATGAAGATACGTGATTCATCTGTCATCCCGCACAACGTTTCTGCCATCATTTATTGTTGTCACACGTCCCACTGGATGGCCAGCCCAACTTAACAGGGCTGCTGCTCCACAAACTGATCCAAGTGCCTTCTGGTGAACTGGGCCAACAAGGGGAGCAAAGGTGTCCCGGCCCAGGCGCTTCCAATGGTATTTCCCAGCCCAGCGACCGTTGACAGCTGTTTTTTTTGGTCGAGTCTGATTACGCATTGGTCGATTGTGCCTACTCACAGTAAAGTGATTAGTTTGCAATTTGTTTGCTTGAATTTCCTGGTTAGTATTACGGAAAGGATGAACAATAAAAAAGATCCTTATTTTCTGCAACAAACATGTTCACGTGTCATAACTACATGCAAATGTTTTTTCAAATGTTAAAATAACATTTGCGGTGCTTTTTTGGGGTGGGGGTCGGTGCTCCATGCAAATTTGCATATGCATGTAGAACACACGAATATGTATGTTATTACAAATATTTGTATAATCTTATTGGCTTTTACTTTATTGTTCATAGGGTGCACCAGAGCTCGGTAGAAACACCTTCCTACTTATTATTTCGGTGTGTTGATGCTGAACTTATTATTATTTTTTAAAATCATGGAAAATCATATAAACATTTACTTTTTCACCCTCCATTGGTCTCCTGTCTCTTGGTCTTTCCCCTTAAATCCACAAAACATTTAGTGTTCAATTGTGGACCGATAAGAATTTCTCTTACTGGATGAACACTGAATATATGGATAGAGAATTCTCTCGTCAAAGTAGACGGGCGCGGCAACGCGCGCTTTTATGTTCTAGTTGCTCATGTGATCAATCGAGTGGAGAAGGAGAACGGAGACGTGCTTCTCAACCAGGCCCTGGTTGCATTTTTTTGCCACAGAGGGGAGAGATTAGCAATTTTTTTGAGTGCTTGGGGAGAGATTAGCACCGCTGGTATATGGCCATGGGCTAGCCAGCCTGACCAGACCCGGCCTGGGCCTATATTTTCAACCTGAAGGCCGGATCGGGCCCAGGCCCGCCATATTTGCTATTTAACGAAGGGGCCCGACACAAGGCCCCACGCCCGGGCATGCTTTTACATGGATGGGCCGGGCTTGGGCTTGATTTCCCGGCCCGATGCCTGAGCCAGGCCCAGGGTTTTCTGTGTCGGGCTGTGTTAGACATGGCTTGAATCCCGGTCAGGCCCTATTGATGGCCAGGTATGCTGGACAGTGGACACGTATGTCCGTAGGTTGGGGTCCGTAACTTAGTGTCCGTAGGGCGTAGGTGTAGCAATTTTGGGGGCAGAAGGACTTGCAAAATTTATCATGGATTATTTATAGACAATTTTTAGAACCTTTTCAGACAATGATTATCAATACAAAGAGATCTCTTTGTGCGCATTGGATATGACGTGCATGTGTATGATCATTGATTCACGCTCAAGGGATCTAGTTGGAGCAATCGTTCAAGTCCTTTGTACAAGTGTACCACAACAATTAGGCGTTGTTTGGATAAGTGATACGTAGAGAACTGGTTCTCCACAAATTAGGAAAACGATGTAACAAACTAAAATCCTGTTTGGCAACTCTATCTAATCCGTGAATATAGAAAATCTGGTTTTCCATAATCCAGGATTTCGGGTATATGGAAAACGAGGATTAGTTGTTTTTCTAAAAACGCGATCTGGACATACTCGATCGCTAACTTTTTCTCTGCGCCCGTCCTTTTCTCAACAAACTCGTTGATGCGTGTGGGCGAAAAGCCTATCCAAACCAAACAAGGAACGTGACAAATTGATCCTAAGTTTTTTCTAGTCCAAACATCTTTTTTCATAAACTGGTTACACATATAACAATTGATAAAACCGATTTTACTAAAAATTGGCTAAACACCAGTTCTATATAATCCCGTCGCTACCCAAACAACGCCTTAATGTGCATGGATTTTCAATGACAAATTTTTTTATTCCACATCGACGTCCAAAAGCGTTCATAACAATTTTTTTTGTAGGAAACTTGCTTAGGCACACACGAGTCACGTCATCCTTGAGTCTCTTGCGTATCACCAACATCTAGTTTTTGATGTTGCTAAATGTGCATACCGCACATACCACCGCAACGGTACAGGCCTGATCTGGCTCGTGCCTTGTCGGGTGTGCTTCCATTTGGGCACCCAACATCTAGTTGTTAGCTCAGAGTTGGACAAAGTACTTTCGATCAGCCAGTTAAATACTAAGCTCACATACAAAATTGGATTCTCTGACTCTCTTCATCCTTACTTTGCCTCCCTCTCTTTTGAGATCTGTCACACAATAACATCCCGCAACAACTTGTAGGGTATTATCTAGTAGTAGTACACCCTAAAAGGAAGGCTGAAGGTGTTATCACACCCTCAAACTACAATTATTACATGATGCTTAGAACATAAGTGTGCCGCTAAGTTCGCCTCCCTCATGGTGTAAGACATATCAAAACCTCAAAACCGGATAAAATGTGCTCATCAATCTAACAGAGATTGCCCATGATTTTTTTTTTCCGAAAAGGAGGTTGGACCCCTGGCCTCTGCATCAAGATGATTTCTAACCCCTATTTCTTCGAAGACTTCTACTTACTAACCAGCACTTGGCCATCCGTTTCAACATGGATCTGTTGCCACACTTTTGTAGTTGCATTTGTTACACCATCTCTGAAGGCGAGTGTTCCGATGTTCAAACGTTTTCACATTCTGCTGCAGTAGGAAGCACAAACTCACCATCGGATCTTGCATCAAAGGACACACCATTGCTGATTTTATTCATACCCATCATTGGATCATACCATTTTGCAGTTTTTTGGGCCAAAACTTTGAGCATTGGCACTAAGAGAACATTATTGATGGACACCATCCTTCACCCAAGTACAAACATGCTGAGGTGTGATACCTTTAGTACCATAGCACAGATTGTTCGACAAGTCCGTAAGGTCCAGATTGTGCAGGTTATACCCCCCTCCCCCCAACATTTTTATTGACTCAAAATATAGCATCAAGAGGATACAAAACATGATGAGCATTGTCCGGCTTCTACATAACTAAGATGCACAGAGCCAAACAAAAAAATGAAAGAAGATAAAAAAGACGACATATCAGCAATAGTAAGATCATGCAGTACTGACAGTATGCCTATGTCGAAGGAGTTGGTGCGCCAATCCGGAGATTGTGCTGCCACCCATACTGGGTGAAGACCTCCCTGACCACCCGCTCCAACCGCGTACACACCGTCTTGAATAACGGTTGATACTCCGTTCGGTGTAGCATAGACCATGCATGTACGAAGCGAGTGCGTACAACGAAAAATAACCTACAAACGAGAGGTGTTTTTGCCCTAGAAAATCAAATCGTTTCTACATAGCCAGAATGCCAAAATAAGGCATATGCTCCCACCCGAATTAGCATTTTGAACCTATTTGAAATTCTGTCCAACCAATGACCAAAAATATTGGCAACACTTATGGACGGATACAAATTAGACACTATTTGGATGATTGACCACATAGAACGTGCAAACTTGCATTGAAGAAGAGGTGTTTGATTGTCTCGTCATGAGTAGAAAAACTATACTTCTTTCTTCCGTGCCAATTGCAACGGGCAAGATTGTCTTTGGTTAGCACAACTCCCCTTCGAAGATACCACATAAAGATTTTAACTTTTAGTGGAATCTTTGACATCCAAATTTTCTTGTTATTATCCACTGTGATCTCTAAATGCGTGAGCGTACGGTACATAGAGTCGACCGTGAAGGACCCAAATGCAGTGAGGTTCCAGCGTAACGCTTCCCGTCCTTGTGTCAGGTTAATCTGACTCCAATCGAGATAAAACGGACACACACATGCACATGCAGAAACATGTATGCACTAAAAACAAACTTGGAATTTTTTGAAATACTCTGTTGTTTCTCTGGATTTGTTCCCAATGAGGTGCAGGTGAGTTCGGGCTCAACTGTAAATATCCGTGTCGCCTTTCTTGTTTGTTCCAAAGTCCAAACTAATGTACAATAACTCAGGAGTCAGAATCATTATTTGTCCTGATCAAACTAGTATTTGATGATCGTCGTACTAATCCTCAAGTAAACTTTAACTCTGATGTGTTTTTTACTGCTTACTGTAGGGGAAAACGCCCCACAACATCTCATTTTTATTTGAAAGAGAACACAATACAGTATGTACATGCCCTAAGGCAAAGGAGAAAGAAAATATATACAAAAAATTACAAGACGCACCTCAAGGTGGTAAAAAGGAAACCCATCTAACTAGCTCCTCTCTATATCTCTGCTAATTCTATGAGTTGGAAGAGAAATATCATGAATGAAAGCATCCCTCCATCTGTTGAAGCTAGGCTTTTCATTCCTGAAGACTCTAGCATTCCATATGATCCAGATATTCCAACATGCAGTGAACACCGCCTCAGTGAAGAAAGGTTTAGCAAAATTCCTTCTGGGCACCAAAGCAATGTCCCTCATATCCACTTCCCGTGGCCATTCAATCTGCAAATAATTCCAGATTCCACAACAAAAGTTGCACATAAAGAAAAGATTATCCATGTCTTCCTTGGTGTGACTTGGACATAGAACACATGTATTTGAATCAGAGACATTCCAATGCTTTCTTTCAAGTATCTTGAGTGTTCAATCTACCCATCACAAGCATCAATGAAAATACGTTGATCTTCATGGTACAACAACTAGCCCAAATCCAGTGGGTGACGTAATTGTGATTAGCACTGACCACGTCCTTGCTGACCACACATGATAAGGGGATCCAGATCCTCTAACATTGGAAGGAAAGGCAGATATGCTACAGTACCATGACATCCCTTCGTTAGTTTTTCATAGTTTGCAATATAACACCGCGATTTGTGAACAGTAATTACTGGTGAACGGTAACGAATCTACAGTGATTCGTGAACAGTGCAATTTCTCTGCCTTTCCTTCTCCGTTTTATACAGAGAGGACAATGTATCTCCCTAACTTGCCTCCTGAATGTCAGAGGATCGGGTTCCATGATAAGGGGGTGCCGGTAGTCCCGGGTGCTACCACACCTTTTCGCAGTTTGAAATTGACGTACAAGGTGGTCATGCGCTTCAGTTGGATCAAAACTTAAGTTGGAATGGATCTAAGCCAGCTAGCTGCTGGAATCGACTGACCCCTGCAACAACCAAGGGCTATTGACTGACTGATTAGAAGAACTCATTCAACGTCGGCACCCAATGCAAGTGTTCATACGAAATTAAGTTTTTCCTTATAAAACTCCTGAGTCGCGTCCTTGGGTCTCTTGCAATACAGTTAGCTCAAAGTTCATACGCGGTATATACACAGTATCCGGCAAAAAAAATGGTATATACACAGTATATTATCAAGTTGGCCGTCCACTTGGTTTAAATGAGGAGTATTTGCTGATAGCTTGATGTGTAGTGACCAGATACATTGATCCTTTGGGAAGAGTAGATTTTTTTGGTGGTAGTTTTAAATTTACAGAATAGTTGATCCATGGCTGGGAGGCTATAAAGTCCTTTGACGTGTTTTAACTTTTGAGCTCAAATTTCATACGTGGTATATTTGAAGTTGGCCATCCACATGAATTAGCTTAAATGAGGAGTATTTGCTTGTCGATAGCTGCATGCGACCAGATGCATCCATCCTTTGGGGAAGACTAGATTTTCAGTGGGTGAAAATCTTTTATTTACCCATTAATCCATGGCTGGCCGGCTATCTGTTAGGAATCCCTTCGCTCTCAGCTCACACTTGCTCAACGAATAAGAAGAAGAAAGAGGCAGAGGGTCGTTGTTGCACTGCATGCAACCTTGCAGCTTTTCTGATTTCACGCGAACCAATCTATGGTTGGATGGTTAGAGAGACAGTGGTATTCCTGGCCCACCAGGGTTCAAGTCCTGGTGCTCGCTTTTAGTGGGAGGAGACGTCCCCGTCGATGACGAGACGCCCACGGTGACTTCATAAATTTCAAGATGACATTGCCGGCTTAGTCTTCAGAGATGCTCATAGGGATAGGTTGTACGTGTATGCGTTCATAAGGATGAGTGTATGCGTGTATGTATGAGCGCTTGCGTCTGTACTAATGTTCAAAAAAGCTTTTCTGATTTCACTGACCTCCTTTTATTCCGTAACAAAAAAAAGTGCTTCGTGCCATCCCACGGACAAACCCATCACGCCACAAGAATCGGTCAAAGCTTAACCGAAAAAGCGCCGGCGCACCGGTCCAAATTGAGCCGGTCAGCTGCCAAGCATCGGATATGCGCGCATCAATGGATGAGATTTGCCCTCGCGTTCCCTCGGGTCGTCTTCCTCCTACCGCACGCGCGCGAGAGAAGAAAAAAATCTCCGCATGTCAACCTCCGCTCACGGCTGCCCCTTCGCAGTTCGCCCAGGCTGCTCGCCGTCGCAACTCGACGGGGCCATCGCGTCGCAGCTCGCCGAGGCCCTCGCCGTCGCAGCTCGCCGGGGCTGCTCGAAAGAAAGCCGTCCGTCCCTGTCTCCTACCCCCTGGTTGCAGCACTGCCGGTTAGGGTTCCAGCATCGCCACCAGCCGCCGTCATAGTTCGCCACGCGTCCCGTCGCAACACCGCCGCGCAGCTCCGTCGTCGCCATTCGCCATTGTTAGCTACCGTTCTATATTTGAAGCTTTTTTACAAGTGGGATGTAGCTTTTCTAGAAGCCGGTTGTAGCATTTTGCGACCTGCGGTGGCAGACCTCTAGCTACCCCGTATCTGTATGAAACTTTCTCGCCACCGGTTGCAGCTTTCTCGCCGCCGGTTGCAGCTCTTTGCGCTGCACGGTGGCCGACCTCTAGCTATCCCATATCCAGTTGAAGCTTTTTTCAAAGCTAGTTGTAGCTTCCTTGGTTGCCGGATGTAGCATTTTTGGGTGCTGGTTCTAGCTCTGACGTACGTTTGTCGAAGCCCCTTCCTTCTCTGGTTGTAGCAAAAAATGCCACCGGTCGTATCATTTTGCAGTGATGGTTGTAGCTCCGATTTGCACCGGTTGTAACACCTGCTTTCTCTTGTCTGTGGTTGCATGTAGCAAATTAGGTCACCGGCTGCAGCTTCGTCGAGTGCCGTTAACAGCTTCGCTGTGGCCGGTTGAAGCATCCTGTGCAGCACGTCGACGCCTGCAGGTTCGCCGGGATACGACGCCCCCTGGAAGCAGCGGCCATGGGTGGCAGGACCGCATCATCGCGTGCACTTCGCTGGCGCAGTTCGAGTAGATGCGTGACGCGCGCGACGCTCGTGGTGACCGCGCGACGGGGGTTGGAGCAGCCACTCACGGCTGACGGCGGCGAGCCGGATGTGGGCCAACGACTGCGAGCGGGATGTAGGCCTTCGAGGAGCTGGCGCGCACAATGGAGGCCGGCGGCGGCAAGCTCCACCTCGCGCCCTTTGGCGAAACCTGCGCGAGACGGAAGGAAAGAGATAAAATATGTGTGGCCTCACATCCTACGTGTCGTAACTTGAGTCGCTGTTAGCGTGCGTGCATGGGCGCGACCGGCGCAACGGTTCGGCCGGCGCCCCAGCCACAAACACTTCCCTAACAGAAAAGGCTTGCCGCAGCGGCTGAAAAACACTGCCATGGCAGCCTATAAAAGCGCTGCCATAGAAGAAAAATACCATGCGATGGGAGATTAACTACCAACGCGCAACAAGATTTTACTTCCTCCGTCCTAAAATAAGTGTCTTAAGCTTAGTACAAATTTGTACTAGAGCTAGTACAAAGTTGAGGCAGTTATTTTGGAACAGAGGGAGTATTTGCTAACAACCACCCCCTAAAACTTGTAGCGCCTATCTTATCTTGACCATTCCAATCTTATCACGCAGCTGGAGGACCCTGATGCGACCCAAAGGCTTTGTCAAGTCAGCCAGCTGCTCCTTTGTCCCTCATGATGGGATCTTAGCCCTTCATGAAATAGCCCATCGGTTAGGATACACCGCCATAAAGGTGTCTTCCTTAAGCTAGACTTTCAGAAGGCCTATGAGCGCCTAGACAGGCCTTCCTTCAGTTGGTGCTTGAACCGAGGGGATTTGATGACCGATGGTGCTTCTGGATCATGCAGTTGGTTCGGACTGGCAGCAGATCAATCAATATTAATGGGTATGTTGGCCCCTTCTTGAGATATTAGCGTGGGGCAAGACACAAGGGGGTCCAACCTTGTGGTGGACGCCCTTGTGGTCATTTTGGACAAAGCTTGGATGGCTGGCCGCATCTCTGAGGTGGTTGGGCATCTTATCCATGGGGTTTGTGTCACCCATCTTCAATATGTAGATGATACCATGATTATGGTCTAGGGCTATGATCTTGACATCATCAATCTCAAGTTCATCTTACTATGTTTCGAGGCCATGCCTGGTCTTAAGATCAACTTCGACAAGAGTGGGGAGGTAGTTTTAGGTTACTCTGAGGACGAGTGACTCCAGATAGCGGACAATTTAAACTGCACGTTCTCCTTCCCCATTGTGTACATGGGGATGTTGTTGTCTGACTCGAGGGTTCCCTTGAGTGAGTTCGACCCGCTTATGGGACGGGCTACATCTGGGGTGGAACCTTGGTGCGGTCATTTTACATCCAAGGGGAGTAAGATCGTCCTTAAAGATTCCAACATCTCTTGTCTCCCGATGTATATGATGGGGCTTTATATCTTACCGGAAGGGGTTCATAGCTTGTTTGATAAAGACCTTTCCCGATTCTTCTAGCAAGCGATGGATGGTCGACAAAAATATAATATAGTAAAGTTATCTCACGTTTTGCATGCCAAAAAACTTGGGAGGGATGGGAATTCTGAGATCTCATCGCATGAACGTGGCCCTTAGCGCTGGGTATGGCGGGTCATTCCTAGGACGGAGGTCTACGGTTGCAGGTTATTCAAGCAAAATACCTGAGGGGCGAGTCCTTGCTTACTTGCGGGCGTATGGAGGGATCCCAATTTTTAAGGTCCATCCAACGGATAAAGCAGGAGATCCAACCGAGGTTGTCCTTCTCCATTGGCAATGGGGAGGGGACCCTATTCTGGCTTGAACCATGGGTGGATGGGACACCACTATGTACGGGATTTCCAATCTTGTTTACCATCTGCTCGAATCCGATGGTGTTGGTCTCCAGGGCTGCCTAAGGTGGCCAGTAGAAAATCTTGTTCCGACAGACATTTGGGCCGAGGGATACCGTAGAGTGGGCTAGATTGCGGGTGGCCCTCCCGCCAGTGCTCATAGATTATCCATAAGATGTATCCTAGTAGCTGGCCCCTTTGGGGGACTTCTGTTCGGCTCGACATATCCTGCCCTGTGCCGGTGATAATCTGCTGCTTGGACTCTTCCACTCTGGAAAGTGCCCTTACCCTTGAAGATCAAAATTTGTGTTCGTCATTTTTTGCGAAATCGCCTCCCATCTAGGAAAGAGGTGATCAAGTGGCATGTCCCTGACAATGGGATGTGCCCTCTCTGTGATCTCCTGGAGATGGGGACCCACATTCTCTTCTCATGCACGGCGGCGAGAGTGCTTTGGAGTTTTGTCCATGATACTCTGGGGCTTGATCGGGAGGCCCTCGACTTGGCCGGGTTCCTTAAAACCCGTGCTGACCTGACCGGTAGGAAGAGACACCTCTTCTGGCTTGTGTTTGCGGCGCTAGCTTGTTTCCTATGGATGACACACAATAAGATGGTCGTTGAGCGAGTCTTTCTTAGGCGGGTCTCTTACTCAATCTTCAAATTCCTCGCATTTCCGCAGCACTCACACCCATTGTGAATGGTTGGGCCTTATGATAGATGCGATGACACATGTCGTTCGCCGACTTGCCTCGACGCAGGCAACCTGAGACTCTTGCCAATTGGTGGCCTTTTTTCTTATTTCTTAATGCTTTGTTTGGCCGTGTTTGTGCTCATGCCACAACATACTATTTCTCTACTTGCTGCACTTGAACTTGTGGCATGGACGTGATGGTTGCTTTATTTATAAATCCTATTTCGAAAATTTCTAAGATATGGGGTGTGGTGGTATGTACGGATTGTACCTCACACACTGCTGGTCATTGTAGCAGATCAGAATAAGGAGCATTTTTAAAAATAAACTACTACTTCCTTTGGTTAGGTTAGAATGTTACCGCTTGTGTTTTCCATGAAAAACACATTCATACTATAAAAAATGTACAGTCTTTCCTAGCATATCCATATATAACACAACAATCAAAGTTATATGCCAGGTATTTTAAAACGTAAAATCACTTTGTTCAAAGTTTCTAAGGTTTTGGGTCGATGAAGTTAAATGTTTTGTTGCACAGATAATGAGCAAGGGTTCTTCAAGAGCCATGTGCATAGGGTCGTGATTGTTAGAAGGAGAGAGGGATTTGGTGAAATAGTTGATGTATTGCTTGAGCCTCGTGGGCATATATATAAGAGTACAATGATCTACTATGGAGTACAAGACAAGCCAGAACAAATCCTAGTCTATCTCGTCTTTCCTGATAATCAATATACTCAACATCTCCCGCAGTCACAACGGTAGTGACGCAGACGGTGAGACTGGAGAGGAATCCGAAGGCACGCCGACGAACACACCCCCACAGTCGTAACGGTCGATGCATCGCGGAGTCGTGGCTGGAGTGGGAACCAACGAGGTTGCTCAAGCAAGGCGGTAGCCCTTTGTGCCGTTTGTCAAAGTAGCCGAGAACGTAGGTGGTGCAGGCGTTGTCGAGGTTGCCGTGCAAAGAACGCCGTGGTCGATGTCGAGTCGGGGTAGCCAGCGTCGAGGAAGGCGCCATGGAGCCGCGGGCGTGAGGAGGCGCCAAGTTAGTCATGGGCGCAGTGGTATCAAAGTAGTGGTGCACCGGGAAGAAGATTATGTTGACGACACGTCGCGCCAGGTTTGCCAAGCCCATGAACACACGTGGATGAAGGCTCGCATCGGTGTTGCCAACAACGAGCATGCGTAGACGGACGAAGACGAAGTTGACGAAGCACCTCGACACATCATGGACGAAGGAACGCATCGGTGTTGCACGGGGATTTGCACGAGCTATACGCCATGTCGGAGAAGCCGGAGAGGCCAGCAGAGAAGGACTCGACGACGATTGTGGCATCCATCGGCACGGGGCCGATTTCACCAATGGTGGTTGGAGTAAACGAAGTGGTCGGGGTAGATGAAGGTGACAAGCTGGTGCTGGACGAAGACGAAGGGGGTGGACGGGCGGCGACCGCCGAAGAAGAGCGGCGGCGGTGGCTTGGCGGCGACAGCAACGGCTAGGTTAGGAGCGTGGCGGCGAAGCTCGAAGTAGGCGAGGAACCCGACATCGTGACGAAGACCGTCACGGACGGTGGCGTTCCCGCACCGAGGAAGATGGCGCGACGGATACCACGGGAGGTCGACGCGCGGTGATGGCGGAGTGGATCATGGGCCGCGGCGCTACGGCCCGAAGGGGCGACGCAATAGCGGCGGGCAGGTCGGGGCGACGGTGAGAAGACCTCAGGGCGGCGGCGGGGACCGTGGGCCGCGGTGCTACAGCTCAAAGGGGCGGTGCAATGGTGTAGCGCGGGTCAGTGCAACCACGGGGACTATCTCGGGGAGGTGGATACCGCGTATCGCGGCACTACGACCCGAAGGGGCGACGCAGCGGCGACACGCTAGTCGACGTAGCCGCGAGGAGAACCACAGGGCGGCGGCGCTGCGGCCCGACGCCGCGATGCAACGGCAGCCCAATGCTCGATCGGTGGAGAGGCACGCTGTACTCCGAACGGTCTTCACAGGACCTGCGAAGGCGCACGCAACCGACGAGCCAGGTCGGTCGCGCGGCGTAAATGAGGCGGATCGCGGCGGCGAGCGGGTGATCAAGCCGATCGCGCGTGAGGTCGGGGACGCCGCTCGGTGGAGGCGGGGTGGCGGCGGAGTCCAAGATGAGGCCGATGATGACGGACGACATGGGACGACATGCGGACGAGCACGTCAGCACCGACACCCGGGCTGCTAAAACAGGGCCAGCACTCGGGCAGCGAGGCCCGAGCGACCAACGTAGCAGCGGTGCCCGAGCTGAGGTAGCCGACGAGCCTAACGTAGCCGGCCCGACGCAGTCAGGGAGGAGGACGGCGAGGCAGACCGTAGGGCCGCCGTGCAGACGTGGCGGAGGCGGGTGGCGTGGATCGATGGGCGGGCCAGCATGTGAACGGCGGCTATGATGGGCCGCCGCATGGCGCGAGGCCGCCGGGTCGGGGCGATGCAGGAGTCCCGGTTGAAGCAGGGTGGAGATGGTCCACGCAGGGCGACGGGTGGGCCAACGCGCGGATGGCGGCTGGCCCTGACGGGCTGCATCAGCGCGCGTGGCCGCCGGG
Source organism: Triticum dicoccoides (assembly GCF_002162155.2). Lineage (NCBI taxonomy): Eukaryota > Viridiplantae > Streptophyta > Magnoliopsida > Poales > Poaceae > Triticum > Triticum dicoccoides. The sequence continues at coordinate 710,680,984 of NC_041386.1, read as the reverse complement.
TCGGAGGAGAGGCCGGCTGATCGCGCCGGGGTCGAAGTAGAGGTGTGCGCAGGTCGATGGCGGCGGCGGGCAACGCAAACCGATCAACATAGATCGGAAAACCAAAAAGGAAAACGCCGATCAAGATGACCGACGGGAGAGAGAAAAACCCGGAGCAAGGGCTCGGGAAAAAATACTCTCTAGGGCAACCGGTCAACACGACCGGCGGACGAACCCTAGGTACAGGCGGCGCGGCCCCAGGTGGGGGTCATGGAGGCCGACCACCCCTGGGGCGGCGCGCGGGTGCGGAAGCGGCGGTGGCTAGGGTTTAGGATCGATTAGGCTAATATCATGTTAGAAGGGAGAGAGGAATTTGGTGGAATAGTTGATGTATTGCTTAAGCCTCGTGGACATATATATAAGAGTATAATGATTTACTTGAAATACAAGACAAGTCAGAACAAATCCTAGTCTATCTCGTCTGTCCTAATAATCAATATACTCATCAGTGACAAATGCAAAGCAGGAGAGGCTATCAATGGCTCTAGACTATTCTATTGACCATGCGAGAGATCTCGATCCATCGGCACAGCTGATTGATGAGAAGAGACCAGCATGTATATGATACTGAAGGTCAAGGACTACATTTCCGGCTGTATGAACATTTGTGTCAAGGAACGATGGTTATCGATACACTACAGATATAAATATGTGGTATCACGGGTTTCATACACACACAAAAAAGATCATTTTATGACCAATGTTTGTATCGTGTATTTCCAAATGCCAAGAATCACTTTGTTCAACAACACATGTCATTTGAATTTATTTGCATGTTCCACATGCTAATAAGAAAAAGAAGTTATGTATTATTAATATGCTCTAAATGAAAAATATTTGATGCTGAATTGGTTGCCATGTGTTTCAGTTATCAATAATTAAGTTGAAAGGGGGCCAAGCCAGTTAGCTGACTGTCCCCTGCAACAACCACACGCTCTTGATTGACTGATTAGACAACTTATGTATGGACTGATATTCATTATTTTTAATTTGAGAATGAAAGGGAATTTTAATGATGACATCTGCATAATTAGTGGCATCTGCATAATTTATATTTGGAGCATAGTGTAAACATTCAAATGTGCATACTACAGTATTTATCAAAAAATTGTTACAAACAGTTATGTAAACATGTAAAATATGTACTTCTTTAAACGCTAACATCATTTAAATTGTTCATTTCTTTCTCGAACTTTTCTACCGTGTAAATGTTCTCATATAGGCAAAGCGCGCATGCATGTTCTAGCACACCTTAATATGAAGGCTGGAGGTGTGACATACCACACACTCAAACTACAATCATTAACATGATGGTTAGCACATAAGTGTGCGGCTAAGTTTGTCTCAAGTAAACTTTAACTCCAACGTGCAACAGCTTGTGCTTCAGTTGCTGATGTAATCATAATTAGCACTAATAACATCCTTGCTGACGACGCATAAATAGTTTGAAATTGACATAGTCATGGGCTTCCGTTGTCAATATTTAAACTGAAACGGATCTAAGCCAGCCAACCGCAGGAATCTAGGACTGACCCCTGCAACAACCGAGCGCTCTTGACCGACCGATTAGAAGAATTCATTTCACGTCAGCGTGCAAAGCAAGTGTTCATACGAAATTAAGTTTTCTCACGGAACTCTCGAGTCGAGTCCTTGGGTCTCTTGCAATATTGTTGTTAGCTCTAAGTTCATACGTGGCACATACACGGTATATTTCAAGTTGGCCGTCCACTTGGCTGTAAGTGGGGAGTATTTACTGGTAGATTGATGGATACTGACCAGGCATCGATCCTCTAGGAAGGGTAAGTTTTCCTTTGGTGGTAGTTTAAATTTACCGAATAGTTAATCCATGGCTAGGTGGCTATTAAGTCATTTGTCATATTTTCAATTTGTTACTTCAAAGTTCCTACGTGGTATGTTTCAAGTTGGCCATCCACTTGGGTTAGATTAACTGTGGAGTATTTGCTGGCAGTTAGATGCATGGTGACCAGATGGATCGATCCTTTGGGAAGAGCATGTGCATGGGGAAGACTAGATTTTCTGTGGGCGGTAATCTTCTATTTACAGAATAATTAATCCATGGCTGGCCGGCTATGAAGTCCTTTTGTCATATTCTTCAATTGTTAGAGGTGCTACCTGTTACTCCAATAGTCTATATAAACGGAGCTCCATGCTCTGGTATTTCCACACCTAAGTTGCATTACTTGTTGTAGAGCACAAGTACTGACGCGAGGAATTGGTCAAGGAGATTGATCAAAGATCCATCTCAGATCTCTCCCACTATTGCAGGTAATTTCGTTTGGCAGTTCCTGATCTAAGCTTCGTATGCATCAGCTAGCCGAGAAAATACATGAGATTTAACGTTGCGTTGCAACTGTTCAAATCATACCTATTTTACCCGTATGTCAGATTTGCAGTATCAATCTGATTTTTAAGTGTAATCAGAATACATTTCAGATTCTTCTGTTGGTACTCCCTCTTACTATAAGACCCATGCAGTATACGTGAAGCTCGTGTAAGTGCAACTATGGGAAGCATGGGAGAAGAGCGAGCAATGACGGTGCAGGAGCTCGCAAACGTCCTCGGCAAGCCCGACGTGCCAGCCCAGTACGTGGTGCGCGGGCACCACAACCAGCAGCTCGCCACAGCCGTCGCAGCACCTATCCCTGTCATCGACCTCTGCCGCCTTTTCACGGAGGATGGTGCAGCCACTGATGAGGCATCGAAGCTTCGAGCAGCGCTCGAGTCATGGGGCCTCTTCCTGGTAAGTAACAATCCTATCAGCACACGGTACTTAGTAGTACTCCACAATTTTAGTAGAAGATCAAACGTTCATATTCATCTTGCTTATATGTATGTGCATGCATGCAGCTCAGTAACCATGGTGTAGAAACCACCATGATGGACGGCATGATGATTGCTTCGAGGGAGTTTTTCAAGCGGCCACTTGAAGACAAGAAGAGGTACACCAACCTAATCGGCGGTGAGCAGTTCCAGTTTGAGGGGTACGGGAATGACGAGGTGAGGTCACCTGACCAGATCCTGGACTGGTCTGACCGCCTCTACCTCAAGGTAGAGCCCGAGGACGAGCGACGCATCGCCCTCTGGCCAACACATCCTGAAAACTTCAGGTCACCTATTGATCAGAGATATCACTTTCAAAATTTCCAGGCCTGGGGTATAAGTATCATAAGCTCATATATTGTTGTCTTTGCAGGGATATTCTGCACAACTTCACGAGAAAATGTGGGGGAGTGAAGGACAATCTGCTCCAGGCAATGGCGAAGCTGCTGCAGCTTCATGATGACGACTACTTTGTGGACCAGCTCGGGGAGAAGGCTGAAACTAACGTGAGATGCAGCTACTACCCAGAGTGTCCAAGGCCAGAGCTTGTATTTGGTCTCAAGCCTCACTGCGATGGAACCGTCCTTACACTTCTCATGGTCGATGACAGCGTCGGTGGCCTGCAAGTTCTAAGAGATGGAGTGTGGTGGGATGTACCGATCGTACCTCACACACTGTTGGTCATTATAGGAGATCAGACTGAGGTGCGTTTTTTTTTATAAAGTAGCAGTACTATTTTGTGTGGTCAGGTCAGAACCTTACTGTTTGAGTTTTCCATGAAAAATACTTCCATGGTATAACAAATTTATAGTCTCTGCTAGCATATCCATAATGGAACACAACAATCAAAACTAAATGCCAGGTTTTCGGATAAAATAATTATTTTGTCAAAAGTTTCTAAGGTCTTGGGTTGATTGAGTTAAATGTTTTGTTTCATAGATTATGAGCAACGGCTTCTTCAAGAGCCCTGTGCATAGGGTCATGACAAATGCAAAGAAAGAGAGGCTATCAGTGGCTCTAGACTATTCTGTTGACCATGAGAGAGAAATTGAGCCATCGGCTCAGCTGATCGATGAGAAGAGACCAGCATTGTACATGAAAGTGAAGGTCAAGGACTACATTGCCGGGCTGTATGAACATTTCTCTAAGGGAACGATGGTTATTGATACACTGCAGATATAACTATGTGGTATCTATCATGGAAAAATGTGATCAAACTATGCAATGTCTGTATTGTGTATTTCTAAATGTTACTTGTATTAAGTACTCCCTTTGTTCAACAACACATGTCATTTCAAGTTTTTGCATGTTTTACATGCTAATAAGAAATAAAGTTATATATATTACTAATGTGTTCTAAATGAAAATTTTGTGATGCTGGATTGCTGGTCATGTGCTTCAGTTGTCTATAATTAAGTTGAAACAGATCCAAGCCAATTAGCTGACTGACCCCTGCAACAACCAAGAGCTTTTGATTGACTGATTAGAAAAATTAAGTTTTTTTCCTTATGAAACTCTCAAGCCGCGTCCCTGAGTATCTTGCAATATTTTTGTTAGCTCTACCCCCTCCGTCTCATAATGTAAGACATTTTTCGATAGGGTTAATTATCCTTTTGCCCTCAGTGGTGTCCATGTGCTCAGTTTTGCCCTCAGATGCAAATTGTCCTCAGTTTTGCCCCTAGTCCGAGCACAGCAACTACGACGAGGCCAAACGGCCATATTTGAGTCCATTCCGTCCGCCGGCGTTAGTAGTTGTGGGTCCGGAGCTTACACGTGGGACCGCATGGACGTGGGTCCGGAGCTGACATGTAGGCCCCTGCAACTAAATCCCCAAATCATTCTAGCTCACACCCATCCGCCCGGCCGGCTGTCCTGCGCCGCCGCCGCCGCCACCTGCGCCGCGGCCAGCACCTGCCCCGCCACCAGTTGCACGGCCTGCTCCGCCGCGACCTCCCTGCGCCTACGCTCCACGGCTCATTGTGACGCCCACCACCTTCCTGCGACGCCACGGGTGGGGCGCCCGCCACCTGCTCGATTCGCGGCGCGGCCTCCTTCCGTGTGCCCGGCCGGAGCGCTCAAAGGTGGGGGGCTGCTGGAGCTATTTGAACTAGGAGGAAGAACCCTAGGGCGAAATGGTGAGCAGCGGCGACCCCAGAGTATTTGGCGAGGCAGGCATCGGGCCGGAGATCCGTCGCGTCCACGACTGGGTTCCCGAGGGGTAAGTCTCGCCTCTTGTTTAGATTGAGCTTAGTTGTGCATTTGAACACTCGATTCGAGTAGGTTTGCCCAATTAGTGTGCTGATTGCGTCTCTGTTTTTCGCCGGTTAGGATGGAGTTGCGGTTTGCTTTTATGGTGCACATTAGAAGGGACCGGTACATGTTCGATGCAAAGGATAAGAAGAAATACCAAGGAGGTTTTGATTATCGGTTGCCAATGGCTAGTAATTGGAGTTTCAGACAATTTGGGGAGGTAATTTGTAGCCAATATCCTTGGGGTTTGCTTGATGAAGTGGTATGCAAATACTATGATGGGGAAAAGAATTGGGTGACAGTTAGTAATGATGAAGAGCTAGCTACCATGTTTGTTAGGCATAAAGAGAAAGATAATTTTCATGTGAGGCTGCAAGTTGATGTGCTTGAGCAGGCATTTGGACCTAGGATGGCGGGTGCAACATCTCGGGGAGAATCAAGTCGTCGTAATGGCATCTCTAGCCAGAACAGTTCAGTTGGTGCACGGCGACATGGTGGCTCGACAAGTGTGGGCAACAGCAGTAGGGTCCCCCTTGAAGTGGAGCCTGATGGCTACAATTCTGGGGTTGATGAAGACAAGTTATATTCTGATGTTATTCAGAATTTACGACGGGCACCTCGGGCTGAAAACCAAGATGAGGCTCACAATGCAGTCCGTGTGGATGATGACGCGATGGGTGAGGACGAAGACCTTGCAGCTGTTGAATGGGACCCTTTGAACCCTCAAATGGAAGAAGGTACAGTTTTTGCATCCATGAATGAGTGTAGAAATGCACTTGTGACATACTGCATCAAGGTAGAACGTACTTTCAAAGTTGACAAGAGCGATCAAGTACGTTACAGAGTGCACTGTCCGACTGAGGGTTGTCCATGGAGGCTGCTTGCAGCTAAAATGCGGAATAGCACTAATGTTCAGGTCAAAGTGAATCCTTTTAAGCACACATGCCAGGAATCAACCCTTAGGAAGGATACAATCAGTAGAGCCAAGTCAAGATGGGTGGCATAAGAAGTAAAAAAGTGGGTGAAAGAAAACCAGCAAGTGGGTCCAAAGGAATTGCAGAAGAACATCAAAGATAAGTTCAAGATAGATTTACCATACATGAGGTTGTTCAATGGTAAACAACATGCTATGGATTCTATTTATGGTAACTGGCAGGAAAGTTTTCAATTGTTGTATTCATTCAAAGGTGAAGTGGAGAGGACAAGCCCAGGTAGTATTGTAGATATTTATCACCACACCGTGGAGTACACATTCAGGGGAGTGACAAAGACCAAGGAATGCTTTAGAAGGGTTTTTGTCTGCTTTGAGGCTTGTCGCCGGGGTTTTTTGGCAGGCTGCAGGCCTTATTTGGCTATTGATGCCACTTTTCTCACAGGAAGGTTTAAAGGACAGTTAGTAGCAGCTTGTGCAGTTGATGCACATAGTTTTGTATTTCCAGTTGCCTATGGTGTGCTGGAGACAGAGTCTGAGGAGAGCTGGACTTGGTTTTTGCATAATCTCCGCCGGGCTATTGCACATCCCAATGGGTTGGTCATTCATACAGATGCCTGCAAAGGTTTAGAAGTGGCCGTGGACAATGTGTTCCCTGGAGTAGAGCATAGGGAATGCATGCGTCACCTTGCTGCAAATTTCATGAAGAAATTCAAAGGAAAGGTGTATACCGACAATTTATGGCCAGCATCTTTGACATGCAGTGTGAAGAAGCACAACTACCACTTGAGGCAGTTATACATGAATCCCAAAGTGAAAGAATACTTGGAAACACACCACTCCAAGTTATGGGCCAGAAGCCAATTCAGTGAAGTGAGCAAAGTTGACTATGTGCATAATAATCTAGCAGAGTCTTTCAACTCAACGATCCGGAAACTAAAGGGTCATTATGTGGTGGATTTGCTTGACAGGATAAGGATAGAATACATGCAGAAATTTTATTATCGTGCAGGAATAGCCGAGGCAAAATTCATGGGCCACATTATCATCCCTGCCGTGATGAATGAACTGAAGCAGAAGACAATCGGCTTGGAAATGAACATGACGCTTTGCTCGGGTACCACAGCAGAGATATCATATTTGGATAAAGAGAAGAGGGAATGGAGATATCCAGTGGATTTAGAAGCTAGAACTTGCAGTTGTAGGCAATGGCAGATAACTGGGTTGCCATGCATTCATGCCTTGTTTTTCATCACTTCTCTCCCAGGTCCAGCAGGGAACATACAGCAGTATGTGCATGATTACTACTTTGTTGCAAGGTTCAAAGCCACATATGCTTATGCCTTGCCTGCTATGGAGGGAAAACAACAATGGGACATGGTGGACCCTGGATTCAAGCTTTGCACTCCAGTTCTGAAGAGAGCAGCAGGTAGACCAAGGAAGAGTCGAATAAGACCTCGCAGCGAAGGAGCTGGACTTGGAGCGAGGAAGCGTAAGTGCACAAGATGTGGTGGGTCTGGTCATTTCGGTAAGTATTGTGATAACACAGTAGATCCAGCGTTCGGAGAGAGTTTCGATGAAGGCTTCGATGAAAATGTTGGTCAGCAGCCGGTTGCCTCAACAGATGATGAAAATGTTGGTCAACAGCCGGTTGCCTCAACAGATGATGAAAATGATGGTCAACAGCCGGTTGCATCAGATGAGGATTTTGACGAGGTTCCAAATGATGATGGTCAATAGCCGCATGATTTTGACGATGATCCAAAATATCCTCCAAATAATGATTCAAGTGAGGCTCCAAATGGTGATCCAAGTGAGGCTCTAAATGGTGATCATGGTGATCCAAGTGAGGCTCCAAATGATGATCCAAGTGAGGCTCCAAATGGTGATCCAAGTGAGGCTCTAAATGGTGATCATGGTGATCCAAGTGAGGCTCCAAATGGTGACCAACCTTCTGTTGTTGTGAGTTCTGCTAGGTATGTAAATCTTGCAAGGGTCAAATACTACTGTACATCTATCACTTGACACGATCTCATTACCGTTTATGTTTGGACCCTTTGTGTTTTGCACAGCTCTATGGTAGGTTTGAAGAAGACGCGCAAGGTACCGACAACCAAGAGAAGAAGAGAAGAAACAATGAGCACAAGGTGCACGAGGAGCAAAGTGATGGCAAGAAGCTCAAGGAACAGACAGAAGCCCTAACGCTATCTATGAACAATTATGAAACATTATGAATAAGGAAATGATGTTGTATTATGAAACATTTATCACTTGACATGTTGTATTTCTGTTGGATGATGTTGGACCTATGTTAGAAGTATGTTTGACATGATGTTTAAATATCTGTTGGATGATGTTTGAATGAGCACATGGTTTTTCCTTTTTTTGATTTTTTTGAATTTTGTTTTGCTCATTTAAATTCTGGTCAAACCTAACTTTGACCAAGATTTAAGCAAGTCTAAAACATCAAAATGAAAAACTAAGCCTGGATACTTCTTAGTCAATCCAAAATGAAGTTGTGGTGAGGTTTTTGAAATTTTCATGAAAAATGTGCTAAAAAGAGGGGTCCAAAGGTAGGGTAAACGGCCTCATTTCTAAGCAAGGTTTTTTTCGACCTTATCTAAATCAGCCAAATAACTTTCCTACACATATATTCTATATGTACAGACTTTGTGCGCTGGTTTTTCCATTTTTTGATTTTTTTTTAAATTTGTTTTGCTCATTTGAATTCTGGTCAAACTTAACTTTGGCCAAGATTTAAACAAGTGTAAAACATCAAAATGAAAAACTAAGCCTGGATCCTTCTTAGTCACTCCAAAATGAAGCTGTGGTGAGTTTTTTGAAATTTTCATGTTCATTTCCCCAAAACACTTCTCTTCACTTCATACAAGAGAGTTTGAGATACTCGAGATATCATACAATACACATGAACTTATCATTTAAATGTATGTAAAGCTTGTTTATCAACTTAAATCGTTAGTATATGACATAAGAAGACTATGTGCGCAGGTTTTTCATTTTTCTGATTTTTATTTAATTTATTATGCTCATTTGAAATCTGGTCAAACATAGCTTTGACTGCTCCAAACCCCTCCCAAACCCCGCTAACCCTAGCGCTGAATAAGGACCGTTCATCTAACCCTAGCGGTGATCAAGGACCGTCGATCTAACCCTTCTAGAAGAAATCTGCGGGGAGGAGGGGGGCGATCCGCGAGATGCAATCTGATTGGCTGGGAGATTGTTTTTTTAACAAATATCGGACGCGCTGGATGGACCGTTGGGCCGTCTCGTTGTCTGGGCCTGAGATCGCAGTAAATAGCCCGTCTCAGCCTTTCCAGGCCTTGCATGCATGGAGGCGGCTACGTGGGTTTGCGCATGCGCGGGAGGCGGCGACGTGCATGCATGCGAGTGAGGCGAGCGAGGCGCTAGGCGAGCTAGGCGAGCTAGGCTAGCGAGGCGAGCTAGGTGGTTCAGGGCAGTGGTTCAGGGCAGCGGTTCACATGCACTGCCCGGTCAAAGATGCATCGTTTTCGTGCAAAAATTTAAGTGTGCAAAACGTAACGGATACACACACGCGTCCGGATTCACGCACGCATCGTTCTCATCCTTTCTCTCATCCTCTCCCACCCACAGGCCTATAAATGGGGTGCCTCTCTTCCTCTCCGACCCACAAGCCAGATCCGATCCTCTCCAACTTCAAACACCCAAGCGACCAAGCCCTCCCCAAGCGAGACCAAGTGAAGAAGATGCAGTTCAACGGGCCGACCTTCCGCCGTCCGCCTGTGGTGCCGGAGCTGTGCTACCCACCGGGCGTGCTCGTGGAGAGGGAGCTCCGTGTGTGGGCTATTTCAAGGTGGAGGGGTTCCGTCGAACTCATCCGCGCCTTCCTCAGAGCCGGCTATGCCCACCTCCCACGGGGCTCGCCGAGGATGTTCACCCTCAACGAGGTTCGTGACCGCGGCGGCATCCTCCTACTGCTCACGGTCACCTTCACCAACCCATTTGACGCGCGCGAGCTCCTCGGCCAATTCTTTTGGTGCGGCTGCGAGGCCATCTTCTTCACCATCTACAACATCTACACCAACTACGAGCGCATCTTCCCCGCTCCAGGCCAGATGCACTCCCTTCCCTACGACGACGAGGAGGAGGTGTGAAGATGAAGATGGTGTTGAAGGGGCGCGCGCGGCCAAGGTGGAAGAAGGAGGTCAAGATGAAGATGTTCAAGCCCGGAGTCAAGCTCATCATGTTTGGTTTTTTATTTTGTTGCTTTTCTATGTCATGTCGTGTCGTGTCATGTTTCGTCATGTGTCCATGAACTGTCCGTGAACTTATCTAAGTTATTGTAATGGTACGGTGTGTTCTATCTCATTATGTGTGTTAAAAAATGTCCGTGCCCAAACTTATCATTTCTTCCCTAAACAAGTCATGAAGTTCAAGAACTTGTGGTTTTCATTAATGAAAATCGTAGGGGGTGAGAAGCCCTCTGTTTCATTCAAACAAAAAGTCATGAACTAACATGTAAATTTATTCCCTTTCAATCCTAAACCAAGTGCCACTCTAACCCTAAACCAAGTGCCACTCTGACCAAAATCATGTGGTAGTGCAACATACATTTTCAACCTTCCAACCCTCCAAAATTTAAGTGCAAAACAAAGGAAAACCACTCTCACGCGTGTGCAAACATTCACGGCCTCACTATTTTTTTTAAAAAAAATTCACAGTCTCACTATGTATACCTTCCTTCCCTACCCATGTTAAAGTCTTGCCATCTGTCCTAGCGGTTACCAGCGCAGCCCTAAACACCACAAACCCACGCGGTCCTGGGTTCGAGTCCCTAGCCACACCAATTTTTTGTGCATTTTCCACCCTTCATTTTTTTATACATATTATGTTTTCCTCAATGTAATGCCCTTAAAAAATGTTCATTTATTTTGGCACCTAGCGTAAACCTCTACCAGAGCTGAGGCACATTTTTCATGACATTTTGGTCTTTGATTTAAATCACGGTGTATTTGAATTGGATTAATTAACAGCTCTAAAATATTTCTAACCTTAATTGTTTGGCTCCGGAATAATTCAATTAGCTTCCACAAAAAGTTTCAGCATTATGATTTACTGCCTAAATTAAATCAGAATAGAAAACAAAAAATACGCAAGAAAACCCCTGAATGGGCCTAATTGGATGCAGTTGGCCCATTAGTCTAGCCTGCACTTGGCTCTACGCTCTGAATTTGGCCCAAGAGCAACCTTTTTTTCGGACAGAAAGACAGAGCAGAGAGCTGCATTTCATTGATCAAAAGTTTCTGAATTCCTAATTTCTTCTCTTTTTTCCAACATATTTAAATGTTGGTCACTTCTTCTCTTTTTGTTTCAACATTTAAACAACTTTAACCAACATTTAAACTAGGTGAATTTCTCAAACAATTTTAAGATTACAAATTCCTTCATAATTCATGCCTTTCCATACATTTTCAACATTACAACCAGTGCGATTACCATACCTACAAATGCCCAAAAGTATTTGCAAATGGGTATTGGTAGTGCTTGATCTTCAAGCTTCCTAACCTTCTTCTTCAACATCCTAAGCTCAATAGCTAGCTCTCTGTCAGTGCGTGCTTCGCCATCCATCTCTTCTTCCGGAGCTCGTGGTGTGGCCACTGCCGTTCGTGGCATTATGCGCAACCATTCTTCATGCTCTTTTTGCAGTTCATTCATCAGAGTCTTGGCCAGAGCATCGACCCAAAGAAAGAAGCATGTCACCTGCATGAACACTAAACAGATCAACCCATTGCTCAAACATCCCGACGACGAAAATGGTGCAATTGCCCCGATTCTTACCCCATTCTCGCTGCACACGTAGAACGGACGATTCTGGTTCCTCGGTGTCTGAGAAACCCTTCGATCAACGCCCCCCCGGCACCGCGGACAGACGAAGACAGGCATGTCCACACGCGCCCGGCTCTGCATCCGCGAGGTGGCGCGGGAGCTTGAGGAAGACATGGAGCTCGGAGCCGAAGGGGATCTCAACGCCGCCGCGCCCTCCACTGCTAGCTTCCCACCGCCGCGCCCTCCACAGCTAGCTTCCCGCCGCCGTGCTCTCTCTCTCGCCGTGGTCACCGCCGTGCTCTCTGTCGCCGTGGTCACCGCCGCTGTCGCCCGCTTATATAGCACACCCGCCAACGGCTCTCTGCTCAACGGCTCTTTGCTGGGTCCCACAAGCCACGCGTGCAACGGTCTGAATAAAATTGGCCGTTTCTGCCGTCTGGTCCCACCTGTAAGGCCCGAGTCAAAAGGTTGACCTGACGGAGACGGCAGAGTTCACGGAACGAGTCGGTGCGCACGGACTAGGGGCAAAACTGAGCACAATTCGCATCTGAGGGCAAAACTGAGCACATGGACACCACTGAGGGCAAAAGGATAATTAACCCTTTTCGATACTACACTAGTGTAAAAAACGTCTTACATTATGAGACGGAGGGAGTACATAGTATATTTCAAGTTGGCCATCCACTTGGGTTTAAGTGTGTGGAGTATTTGCTGGTAAATCGATGCATGGCGACCCGAGAGAAGCATCCATCCTTTGGGAAGGGTAGTTTTTTCTTCTGGTGGTAATTTTTTAATTACCCAATAATTCATCCATGGCTTGGCGGCTATCGAGTCATTTTTCATATTTCAAATTTGATGGACCTTGCAAATGCTTACTTGGCCATGCTTGTCACATAGTCAAGTAGTATTACAAGTTTTATATTGATCTCTACTTTAGCGACGAAATAATGAACAAATTAAGCAGCATGCGGGATATAGTGTTATACCATGCAGGTTCAGTTGAACTATCAGTTATAATCATAATTAACTGTATATTTAATTTAAAAAAAACAGAAACTTCACTTCTTAGATACTGGAGAACTGGATATGCACATAACTTGAATGCCCATTGAAAACATCATTACGATTTGTTCAATATAGAACATCAATGGTTCAGCAAGCACACCAAGCAGTCTTGATAAACACATATCAAAACAGAAGACATAATGCAGAGGCAATTGATATGAATATGGCAATTCCATGCTGTTTATCTGATGAAAAAATTCAATGGAAAAGTTTGTTGCTTGCCTTGATGATGCATCTTTATATTGAGTGTCGTAGCCAATGTGCCCGTACACAATATATTAAATTAGGTGTTCACCAAGTCTGCCACACAAAACCTAAGATTCTTGTAGCTCCTACTAGGCCCAAGCCCGCCTCATAGCAATTGGTCCAAAGATTACTGACACAACTACTAGTCCCCAGAAAGATTTCGTAATTTTCTGTATAGCTCCTCCCACTTTAGTCCGCTTGATCCTGCCACCAGCCAACTTAGAAATGAAGTAGGCAGGCCAATCCATCTCAAAGGGTATAGCACTCTCGACACTGCCGCGAAACCACTCCGTGACCGTCTCCATTGCACCAGTTTGGAGATCTACAATGTACACACAACCTTGGTTGTCATTGACCAGCAGCTTGCCACTCATCTCGCCGACACACACGCATCGCACAAGGTTGATCTTACTCTGTGTGGGCCGTTTTAGCTTCATCATCTTTGTGCGGTACCAGCGGTCCACATTGCCGTCCTCACTCTTGTTATCACCTTGACATGTCCAGATCTCCAGCATGGTGCATTTCCTATACAAGCGAAGCAACGATAGCATCCCGTCATTGGTTGCACTAAGCATTGGTTCACTATACAAGTTGAGGCCGAGGTGGTTCGGTGTGATTGGGAGCCTTCTTAAGGACACGTGGGCAGTCTTAGCACACACACTGAGTGTGTAAAAGCTTGACGTTTGCCTGAAAAGCCAGTGTGCCGCGCCTTGGCACACGACGGCGTTGGCCTGCTGGGGCACCACATGCACGCCGTGCTCCAGAGTGCCAAAGAACTGTCTAGGCGTGCTCCAGCTCCACTCAGCGGGCATGAACACATGGAGATTGTACCCAGGCTGACCTTCGCCGACACTGATGACTAGCACTTTGAAGGAGACCGAGTAGATTGGCCATCGCCGTTTGTCGGAGCAGCAATCCAGATCGGTTAGGATGGTATACCCTACCATCGTGAATTTTCCATTGTACTTCAGCGGGGGGAGCACGCGACCTACGCCTGCGAGCGGATCGCACAAAGCCAGACTGAAGCTTCCCCCCGTCGTCAGATTGTTGGGGTAGACGAGTTCGACGATGTGATTGAGAAGAAGGCCGCGACGCGCGGTGAGCGGCACCGTGTGCAAGCGACCATCCTTGGGGAGGCCGCGGATGTAATGCCCGAGGAAGCGGAAGCGGTCTCCGAGGGGCGACCATGGCGCCAGGGCGAACGACGGTGCGGGCGCAGAGATGATTCTGGCTGGTCGTTCTTCACGGGGCAGTGGTGTGACGAGGAAGCCGAGGAGGAAGGACGGGTGGGTCGCGCCCTCCGGCCAGCGGCGGAAGAGGAAAGAGGCCTTGGCGATGAGGCGGCGCCACCGGTTGCACGTCGCGGCGCAGCGGAAGAGGGCGGCGACGCCCGGCACGCGCACCAGGATCTCCACAACGATGTCGTCCGGCAGCGTCTCCATTGATCTTCGCTAGCTAGGGCCGGCGCGCCGTACCGAACTTGTTAGCGATCGATTGGGTTGGGTCTCGATCTGAGTTGTATGTACGTTTTCAACGCACTAATCTCTATTCCTAAGGAAGCAGTTGGTAGTCTCGCTTCCAGGTTTTTTTAGTCCCACCTTTCACGGTTTTTTTTCGTCCTAAAAAAATCTACGAAATTTCGTAGGTTAACCAGGGACAACTCCCACCTCCCAGGTTTTTTTCGTCCCATCTCCCATGGTTTTTTTGGTACCTCGTCCCACCTCACACTAAGCCGCCACGAACCGCAAAAACCGCCTACCTTAGCCAAATCAACAAATTTCTCTCATTAATACAATTTTCTTTAGGAAACAAATAATGGATTCTTTCCTACCTTAGCCAAATCAACGGATCTTTTCTATTAATGCAATTTGCTTTAGCAAACAAATAATAGATTCTTTCCTACCTTAGCCAAATCAACGGATCCCTCCCATTAATGCAATTTGCTTTAGCAAACAAATAATAGATTCTTTCCTACCTTAACCAAATCTACGAAATCTCTCTCATTAATGCATTTTGCTTTAGGAAACAAATAATAGATTTTCAGGAAACAAATAATCTCTAATCTCTAATAATTTCTACTCCTAATGAAACAGTTGGTAGTCTCCTCCCATCTTCCATGGTTTTTTTTGGTACCTCCTCCTACCTTCGCTGGTTTTTTTTCGTAGATTTTTTTCGTTCCCTCCCCTCACTTCATCGGTTTATTTTCGCGTCACCCTCTCACACAACGAAAGAAATCTAAACAGATCAGAACTTTTCATACTGGCGCAACTTATTTAGTAATGTAGAATCAATCACGAACAATCTCTAAAGATCAAATCTAAATTAATTAACCTTACCTTAAATCACTCGGTTACATTAATTAGAAAACAAATAATTGATTTTCAAAAAATCGCTCAATCACGTAAACCTTACCTTAACTCACGGATGGTAATCAATCTCCAAACAAAGGAAACAATACATCGACGGAGCAGTAAATAAACTCCCTTTCTTATGACATGTATATGATTTTTCCTTCCCTCTACGTTGTCGAGCGTTCTTGATTCTCGAGGCCGATGCTTGGGCTGCGTCACTGGGTCGCGACGGTGCTGGAGGACGAGGACGGCGAGGCCGGGTGCCGCGGCACCGCGTTGGCCGCGGCCGGTGAAGGGGGCAAAGAAGGGCGGCTTCCCTGGCCCTGGCCATGGCCGTGACCCTGTGAGTTGGTGCGGTGGAAGTGGCACTTGAAGGACACGGCGTGGGTGGCCGACGCGCAGACGCGCTTGGAAGCGGGCCCGTGGCCCGTGCCGGACGGCGCCGACGCCGACCCGGGCCACCTCCTCCGCGTATTCTTGGAGCTGTGGCTGGCCGATTTACATGAAATTAATTCCCTCAGTTATGGTGGCAAATATAATACACATAATCCATATTGTTATGTACTAGTTTGTGTGTGTGAAATAGATGGATTATGGTCCCGTACCCAATAAGATGGATATGTGTGTGTTAGAGAGAGAGAGAGGGAGAGGGGGAGAGAGTGAGGAAGAGGGAGGCAGAGAGTGTGTGTGAGGAATTGATGATAAAAAAGGTCGCCAATGTCACTTGATATATATGAGAATATTAATATTGAACTTTTAAAGTTAATGTGGCCCCGTTGCAACGCACGGGTGTTCTTCTAGTCCTGTTAAGGACTGACGTGTAGGAAATCATAAGGGGGAGGTTTGAAACAGAATTAGGACGTTGTTACGGATTAATTTTCGGGGACAGTTTGTAGTTTGTTACAGATTAACTTCCAGGGACAGAGATTTTCTCTAGAACCCAGGGAAGATTGTTACGGACTAACTTTCAGGGACAGAGATTCCTTCAAATATCCATCCATTTCTTTGATTCCAGATGCTCCAGCTGCCCACAATCATAATTTCCATGAAAAAATCAAGTTGGTATCTCTGTTTTGCTTCAATTATCAAATCATGGATGCTCATATCTGTGTTCCATTCAATACCAATATTCCACCAAAAGCCTTGACTAAACGGGCAAGAAAAGAGAAGGTGAGTTCTGTCTTTCATGTCTTCATCATTACATAATACACAACTTGCGGAATCAAGGTGCATACTCTTTCTTGTCAAAAGGCCACAAGTATTTATTCTATCATTGAGCATTAACCAGCAGAAGAATTTATGCTTTGGGAAACATCATGATTTCCATATCCATTTAAATGGATCAGCAGCTTCATCATTTTTCATGAAGAAATTATAGATCTTCTTGGTCATGTTGATTGAATTACCCCAGTTCAAATACCAATTGTCATGATCATAATTCTGCCTGATGCTATTAAACTAATCAGATAACAAGTGGAGCTGTTGATGGGCAGTAATAGATAATGGCAACTGAAAAATATTATAATAATTCTCCAGATGTTTGGCTGCCCAAATAGAGATATTCCCCTGTTGACTGAAGGAGTGCAATTTAGGAAATTTCAGTTTCATGATGGATCGATTCCAATTATCCTCCCACAGAAGAGTAGAATTTCCTAAGTTGACTTTACATGTAGTCATTTCTTTAAATAAATCAAACAATTTCATGCAGTCTTTCCACTAGAAAGAACCTTTGTTGCTGCCAGAATGAGGTACTTCATTGTTTTGGTAGTAAGCATTCCAAAGCAAATTGACCCATGGTACATCAGTCTGATTGTAGAATTTGTATAGATGTTTGATAAGGAGAGCTTTATTTTGTGTTCTTAAACTTAAAACGCCGAGACCTCCTTGAGTTTTTGGCTTGCATATCATATCCGAACTTGCCAGACATTTGCCTCTTTTATTAATCTCATTACCATACCCAAGGAAATTTCTGCTTGATTTATCAACATGATCCAATATGTCGAGATGAACTTTGAGTGAGCACATAGCAAATATTTGTCAACATAAACCACAGAGTTTATGTAAGTGAATCTGCCAGAATGGTTCATGAATCTAGCCACTCTAGACAGTCTCTTAGCAATTCTGGAGACCACAGGAATAAGATCTTGAACAGAAGGTTTGGTGGTGCCCATGGGGAGCCCCAAGTAAATGGTAAGCTCTCAACCTTGCATCCAAAAGAATTTGCTAACATAGATAATGATTGTTGATCAATATTAATAGGTATCATGGAGGATTTGCTGAAATTAACAAATATACCAGTAGATAAACTGAAAAGATGGAGCATGTACTTTAGATGAATAAGTTGATCTTCATCGGTGGGGACTTGAGGTATTCCAACCGTGAATCCAAACTGCACCACGTTCCACATGTCATCGTTGATGGCTCAAAGACGGATCTTCATCTTCTCCTTCCAAAAGGGATAGTCTGTTCAATCGAATATGGGAATCTTGAGATGCGACTTGTAGCTCACTGAAGACATACTTAAACTCCAAGGTTGTTAGACCAAAATGAGCAGAGTCAAGGAGTATCTTGCTTTGATACCAATTGTAGGAACGAAGTATGTCTACCAAAGGGGGTGTGAATGGGAGTCTTAAAATTTCTTCGGAAATCTCAAAACTCATAACCCGGCAGCGGAGCGAACTAAAAACAAACTACATCGAGGTATAGAGAAGTACCGACTAGAAACTAAGACATGCATCAAGAAAAATCACTTGAAGCAAAACATATTGAATGTAAACATGTGTAGTAGAGGTAACCAGTGATGCTCGATGGCGACATGATATTTGTTCGACCAGTTCGTCCTTCTGTACAAGGACTATGTCCGGTTGGAGGGGCTGTGACTTAACACGGAAGATATCTTCACCCTATTCTCCTCGACAATTGGTTCATCAACCAATGCCGATCACTCGTGGTAGATACTTGAGGCGATCTCTGAACATTTAAAGACATCTTCTTCGAGAACCACAATCACTCTTGGTCTCTGAAGAAATTGACACCTAACCGTCTAGAGAGTTTGCAGCTCTCAAGAGTAATAGGCTGAGCGTACTGGACTTAGATTCGAGTGATGCTGAACCACTATCTAATCCATGGCTGGCCGGCTATGAAGTCCTTTTGTCATATTGTTCAATTGTTAGAGGTGCTACCTGTTACTCCAGTATTCTATATAAACGGATCTCCATGCTTTGGTATTTCCACAGCTATGTTGCATTACTTGTTGTAGAGCACAAGTACTGAACCGAGGAATTGGTCAAGGAGATTGATCAAAGGTCCATCTTTTTTTGGTGAATACGCTTAGCAGCATATCATTTCATTGAAAGGTAGAGGGGTGAACACAAGTTACAGGGATGCTTCCTTACAGACGTACACAAGCCGGCGTCTGGGAGGTTGCAAGGTGGAGCAGGGGGAGGAGGATGCTCAGCGTCTAGACACAGGGTTTAAGTTACAGGGATAATCGCGGCAAGCCCTCGAGCACCCGCCTTACCCTAGAGGCGGGCATCGTCTTTAATCAAACGTATAGGGTCTTCAGTGGAGGGGCACCAGTTCTCGAAGATGACCGCGTTGCGGTGCTTCCAAGTTGACCAAGCAGAGAGCGCCAAGATGGAGTTGAGGTCCTTCCGTAGGCAGCCCGGGGATTCATCGACGACCTTGGACCACCATGCGAAGAAGGTGGTGTCGCGATCCATCAGTGGGGTGATGAGCCGGCACCACGACAGGATTTCATGCCATGTGATCCTGGAGAAGACACACCCAGCGAGCAGGTGGTCAATGGACTCGCTCTCTTGCGTGCACGAGACGCACGCCGTGTCGATGGTGAGGCCGTGGCGCGCCCGCCTCTCGGCCGTCCAGCACTTGTTGAGGGAGGCAAGCCAGAGGAAGATTTTGTTGTTAATGGGTGCCCAATTCTTCCAAAGAAGACGCCACCATGGGGATGAAGTGGAACCATGGAAGAAAGCTTTATAGCACGAGCTAGCGGAGTAGACGCCATTAGAGGTCCATCGCCATATGATGCGGTCTGGCTCGGAGGTGAGGGTAGTGGCATGCAACGCACGCCAAACACTGACATACTCGAGCACCTCCTGAGGTCTGAGGCTACCATGGATGTCGGCAATCCAGGATCGCTGCGCGAGGCCCGCGCAAACCGTAGTGTGGCAACGTCGGTGGCAAGGAACTAGCCGGAGGAGGGAGGGGGCAAGCTCAGCGATCGACTACCCGCCAAGCCAGTGGTCAGTCCAGAATAGGCATGTCGTTCCATTCCCGAGCTGCAAGGAAGTGGAGGCGCGGAAGAACTGGGCAGTGACCTCATCGTCGGGGAGCTGAAGGTGATGCCATGGGAGAGAGGGATCGGTGGCCCTGAGCTAGAGCCAGCGGCAGCGCAGGGAGATGCCCACACGGTGCAGGTCGCGCATGCCAAGACCGCCAAGCTCGAGAGGGCGACAAACGCGGGGCCAGTTGACCAGGCAGCTGCCAGTGCGGGCATCCTTGCACCCATGCCAAAGGAAGTCGCGGATGACGCGCGTGATCTTCCGAAGAATCGTCGGGGTGATAGCGATTGCCATAAGGATGTGAACGGGCATGGCGGAGAGCACATGTCGGACCAGAGCCAGCCGTTCGCCACGGGAAAGAAGCGTCGCCTTCCAAGTTGCGAGCTTCCGCACAAGTTTATCCACCAGAGGGAGCAGGGCAGAGGTTGGCGTCTTACGGATAGACAGAGGAAGGCCCAAGTAGATGATGGGGAACAAGGTGACCGTGCAGGCCAGCGTGAAGGCGACGGCCAAGTTCACGTCGTCATCGCACTGGATCGGGGTGACCGAGACCTTGAGGAAGTTGGTGTGGAGGCCAGAGGCCTTGCCAAAGATCTGAAGGAGTGCCCGGATGGTGGCGAGCTCGGTGGTGGTTGGGTGGCAGAAGATCACGACGTCATCGGCAAAGAGAGAAATGCTCGATGCCGCATGCCGAGGCGTGAACCGATGCAACATGCCAGCGTTGAGCGCATGCTGCATTAGGGAATGGAGAGTGTCGATCACAATGGCGAAGAGGAGGGGGGAGACAGGGTCGCCCTGCCGCAGGCCACACGCATGATCGACTGGCGGTCCGGGGTTTCCATTGATGAGGACGCGCGTGATCGCCGTGGAGACGAGGATGCTGATCCGCTCACACCACCGGCGCCCAAAACCGAGGTGGCGGAGAGCTTGGAGAAGGAAGGCCCAGGATACGGTGTCGAAAGCCTTGGCGATGTCAAGCTTGAGCATGATTCTGGGGGCCTTGAGATTATGTAGTAAGCGCGTTGTTTGCTGCACCAAGAGGAAATTGTCGTGCACGCTACGCCCGGCGATGAACGCGCTTTGGTTGACGGAGACAAGCTGGCCCATCTGGGGCGCCAAGCAGAGGGAGAGAACTTTCGCAAAGGTCCATCTCAGATCTCCTGCCACTATTGTAGGTAATTTCCACTAGTAGGGAAAAGCCTAGCAGTAGCACGGATTATATGCTTATAAGTAGCAGGGTGGCCGCGCTACTGATACGGCGCTACAGCTAATGCTTATCAGTAGTGTGGTCCGATCAGAGCTACTGCTAACAAGGGATAGCAGCAGCGTTTATCTGAAACAGGCGCTTCTGATAATAGCTGCGGCGCCCTTATGAGAAGAGCGCTACTGCTAAGTGTTCGCTGCTGCTAATGCCATACCCCGCGCTACAGTTATTAGTTTTTAATTTTTTTTGCTCCACATTTTGTGCTGTTGAATTTGTTTTGGGCTTTATACAATAATCTCTAGCATATCGTACACATACAAATGTAATCATAGCACATACATAGCAATACAAGGCGGTCATAATCATAATCATCATCCAACATGAAGTGTTCTCTCGTCATCATTTCGAAAATAGCGATACAAGTCTCAAATACTTGCAACTACATCGCCATCCTCTAAACAATGATATACGCGAGAAGAGCTATCACTATGAGTGAGAGCGAAACTATGCAGTACATGAGGCGGCGGTTACGAGTCCTCTCTCGCGCTAGCGTGAACCTCAAGTAACTAGCTTCTTCTTCTTGTCTGCTTTTGAAGCCTTTATAGCTGGCGCCCGAGACCCATTCACTTGTGCCTGACACTCATGCCACTCGTTGTACACCGCCCGAACCTTCCCTTTGTACATGGCATAGCATTACCACCTCGCCATCAAGAAGCTAGGTACCTGTTAGAGATGCATCTTCATCAAGAGAATGTACAATCATATGCAACAAAATATACTAGAGCAACACGAAAAAGAAAGGGTTAGCAACTGGATGCAACATACAGTATGCAAACTAATTAACTAGAGGTACGCAGGTCATCGTACCCAAACTAACAAAGTAGCATTACGCAAGTTCGGCAGGGACCATGGACATCACAAAGTTTCATCGCTACAGAAAGTATACAAGTTCAACCGACACATATCATCATCATCGGCATTGTAAATCACTAGAAGTTCCATCCTTCCATATCATCGAGGATGGACCCTAGCTTCTTAAACGGCGTGAGGTCATGACGTTGCATGCCTGTGCGAGTTCGGACGTCAGCTCGCGATATAGGGCCATGGTGGAACATCCCCTTCTCATCGACGACTTCTTTCATGATGATTGTCGCAATGACCCTTTGGATGCGAAAGAAGTCATCTCTAAGTTTATAATCCGCTTCTCCTTGAGATTCTACCTACTTGTGGATATGATCAGCATTTCTGTTTGTGATGCAAAGCTTTTGGTGATCCGTGCTGAACTCAATCATGAGATGGAGGATGTATAATCCATCTTTCTTACTTGGTTTTGGGACATGGATGCAACAGAAGTTAGTTTTATGCGCGAAAACCATCTTCTTGTTCCTTTGTTTCCTGATCTGCACGTGGCCACCCCTAAAGCTAAAGCCTTGGAGAGAATCATCTAGAATATTCATTATGTGGGTGTAGTCCTTCTCATAGTTTCTGGTAGGGTCCAAATACACAGCGTGGGATACTCGCGGGTAAAGAACGATAAGGATGGCGCGCCCATTGCTGCGGGGAAAAAGACACCTCAAATTATTCTCCATATGAGCGAGAAGGAATGATTGAAATGTACGAAAGGATGGCGCGCCCGTTGCTGCGGGGAAATGACTTACTTTGGATGATAAGGCATGAGGACAATTTCCTGGTCCTTATTCTGTACCATGAAGTTTTGGAGGTACTCCCTAGCAGTTTCACGCTCAGAGTCGCCGAGACTCAAGAAGGACTCGTGCATGCAGTACGGATCCGCCACACAGATTTGCGAGACTTATTCTTTCTTCATGACGGAGCTCATATGTAGCGTAAAAAGGCGGACGATTGTAAAATCGAGCCACCTTGTCAGAAACATCTTGAAGATATGGAAGAACACCTCCACGGGTTGTGTGTCGACGTAGCACTTCCCCTCAGGCACATGAGTTGCGTGTGTCGGATATCCTGGATCCTTCGAGGCTAGTAGGCTCGCACGTGACATGGAACATGGCCACACCTTTGACGGGTACCTCTTCAGAATCCACCGTATGGCTGCTATGTGCTCTGGCTTGTTTGCAGGCAGCTGAGCCTATCTTCTCCGATCTCTTCCTCTTGTTTTTTGGGCACACCTTCCAGACCCTTCCTTAACCCCTGCCCCAGTGTTGCTGGGCTAAGCACTGTACGACCCCTGGCTAGTTGAGCTTGTGCTGAGGCGGCATCTTCAGGCGTGTCCTATGAGGATTTCATGAAGAGAGACTTCTTGCAATCCCTCCTAGGACGTTCCTGCCCGAGCAAATCATCCATATCCTTATTAGCATGCTGATAGCCCGATTCGTCATATGGTTGACTCATCATATCTAAGTCACCTTCATAGGCGCCTGTATTGAGGAAACCCATTGGGTTCTCTGTCTCCTCCATCTCATCGTCCATTCTTTGTTCTACGGGGCCGATTACATCAGCCACTATTGGACCCCCTTCATCACATCGTCCGCCGCTCTCACCCGACACTACAGGAGCTGGTAATTGCATAGGCGGGGTGGTGGTCTCCATACATGCTTGTTGATGTGTGGTTATTGGTGTGCTCTCAGCCGGCTCCAGACGAAGAAGATTCTTCGGCCATAGTAGCACCCAACCCTTGCAGCTTCCAATCCACAGCGGGGTCTTGCAGCTCCCAATTAACACTGGACAAGTTGACCCTGAAGTGCCAAGCGGGCATCGGCTGGTTGTGGAACATGAGTCGCAAGGGGTTCGTTATCACCCCCTTTCCCACGTCCACCTTCTGGCCTTTGATCAAGTAGAGTATGGTGCATGGGGTTTCGTCGGCCTGCAAACAAATGTCTACGGCGTAAAACATCCGAAAGGCAACGAAAATGGAATGTTCTAGATATATATATATATATATATATATATATGTTGGTGCGACATGTAATTACCGTGAGGGCGTCGAGCTCAGCCAAAGACGAAGGCACACCTAGCGCACCAGAGACTAAGGATGGGCTGCTATAAGCGGGTGTGGGTGCGGGTGTGGGTGCGGGAGCAGGCCCGGTTGCGTGAGCAGATGATGGTGTGGTGGTGTTGTTCACCGAGTTGCTCCCGACGAAACTGGGCATGGGGAAATCATGTACCGTCTTGTCTGGATTTTCCTTCGTCCAGTTGATGATAGCCGGGACAAGTTAGTAGCGAAATCATTTCTACATGCATTTACAGCTGCATCTACTGCCTGCTTTAGAAAATCATGTTTCTCCTCGGCTGCTTTTTGCGCGTCCTCAGCTGCTTTTTTCTCGACTGCAAGCTTCACCTTCTCGTCGATGTCCGCCTGACTAAACTTCTTTTTCTGCTTCTTGGCCTCCAGGCCCTCGTTGAAAAACACCTTCCACGTGGAGCCGTCTCCGGCATCGTGCACACGTCCATATTGCGGCCACTGGCCCAAAGGAAGTCCCTTAAGTTCGTTCAAGGCCCGGTTGAGAGGGGTGTCCCACTTGGGCCTCATCGGCGAAGTAGGGCTTTCGACTTCAAGCTGGTGTTGCTTCTCATGTAGAAGGAACCACTACTAGGGAAATGCCTATACACAGGAGCTTAGTAGTAGCGCTTTTAATAAGCAGTCGTTGCTGCTAAGTAGCAGTAGCGCTGGGTAAGCAAAAACACTGCTAATATGAGCATAGCAGTAGTGCTGGGTCTATAAAATGCGCTACTACTAAAACTGACAGACCGTTCCAGGTATGCTAGGGATACTAGTAGCGCACATTCTTAGAGAGCGCTACTGCTATAGATTTTAGCAGTAGCGCCTTTTATGGACAAGCACTACCACTATGGGCCCTTATCCAAACTGGCCCGCGCGCGTCCTCTCACTCTCCCCCTCACACTCTCATCGCCTTTGTCGCCTCCATCGCCGTCGCCGCCGTCCTCCTCCGTCGTCGGCATCCTCCTTCCCCCAAGGTCCCTCCCTCCTCCCCTCCTCCTCCCTCCTCCTCCT
>NC_041386.1:710646905-710655773 GCF_002162155.2 Triticum dicoccoides | reverse complement strand
AAATTTGAATAAGTAATTTGAATAGAATAAAATATGAAATTGAAAAAAATAAGTAAATGTAGGTCTTTTGAATAGATAGGAAATTTTTAGTAAATGTAGGTTTTTGTTTATATTTTGATTTAGGGTTTTCACTAAGTCCTAAGATGAGGATAATAGTGTTTTTGTTTATATTTTTAGTAAATGTAGGTTTTTGTTTATATTTTGATTTAGGGTTTTCACTAAGTCCTAAGATGAGGATAATAGTGTTTTTGTTTATATTTTTAGTAAATGTAGGTTTTTGTTTATATTTTGATTTAGGGTTTTCACTACTCCTATTTTGAATGCTCAAATTGGAGAGCACTATTTTGAATGCTATTTGTTTTTGCAGCCAAATCTTCATGTCGTTGCCGCCGTCGTCCCCGTCACAGGCCCCCTCCGACCTCGAGGTGAGACTAGCCAAATCTTCATGTCAATATGAGTCCTATAAGATATTTTGAAATGTTGTTGTTCATATTTTCAAGCATTGAAATTCAATGACCATCAAGTTTGAATGCAAATAGGATATGTCCTCCGAGTGGCCTATGTTTTGCCGGAGTGTTGATTAATTTCCATTCCGGCAAATTTCAGGCGCTCGATATGTCCTTTTTAACCAAAGGTCATGCCAGAATTTTCAGTGAATTTTGGCATGACTTGTGCTAGAATATGTAGGAAATATCGAGTGGCCTGGATTTTCTAGAAAGATAATTAAACAACATTTCGGGTTGACTTTAAGTCTATCGAGGCTCCATACATGACAATCAAAAAATGAGCGAGGGAGAAAGTCTGGACCATATATGAGAGAGGAAGAAACCCGACTGTTGTCGTGGGGGTCGTTTCTCCTTCTTCTCCTTGTGCTAGACCTTTGTTAGGCACTAGGGGAAGAAGGAGTTACGACCATCACCGACGGTCGAAAAATCAATGAAGGAGTGTGTCCACCATATATGAGAGAACAAAGAAGAATGCCGACTGTTGTCGTGGGGGTCGCTTCTCCTTCGTTCCCGTGTGCTAGAAATTTTGGTTTAATGCACTCGGGGACGATGGGAGGAGCGACCATCACCAACGGTCGAATATATACACCACGTGAGCCGAGAGTTTTCAAAAAAAAGACTCGACGGACCGATAGTCAACCTGTGTTGAATAATAATGATCTAATTTAGTTTTTATAGTACATATATTGAATTTTAGAAGTTTAATGTTTGAATTATGAACATAAGAAATGACGTCGGACAAAAGTCCCGCGGAGTGCTCCTGGTGCGGCGACAACCGTGGTTTCTACGATAGGCCTCACTTGGTAGAAGGTCGGCGCTTCAGCATTAACCTCGAGGTGGCCTTCGATTGTGAAACGGTACACTACAATGCAAAGTGTTTTTTTCGTAATTAAGCTCGACTTCTACTACTTCAACGTGTAATTTTCGTCTTTTACAATTCGGCTAGCTTATCCCATGCCATGCAAGACGCTATGTCTTGGAAAGGATGGGTTTTGAAGATCATGAGAGGAATGAAACAAAGAAAATTCACCTAAGGACCTATCATGGTATGGATTTTGAGGTAAATCTATACAATTGTGAGAGCGTGTCCAATTTTGGTTGCCCGGATTGGGAAGCACTTTGCAAGATGTATGATTTTCAACAGGGTATGTTTGTCACCATGGATCTTGGTGATCCTGACATCGAGGTAGACAATTTGGTCATTTGGGTCCTTGTTGATACGCTTCCAATTCTACCCCTATGTGAGTTTCTCAAACATAGTTATTAAGTAATTTATATTTTTTATTTCAAAATAGTTGACAGCTTATTTCCATTGATAGCTTATTTTCATTCTTCAAAGAATGTGCGGAAGTTGGTAGACAGAACCTACTACACCGATGGCTCTGAGAGATGTCTGTCCGCTCTCTAAACTTGTCTGAAGAACTTGTTGCACTATTTGTTGGCTTTGCGAAAACTTTTGGCGAAATTACTTGCGTTAGTTGGGGTTGTCAAACCATGTGGACAAGTTTGCTATTTCCTATTTGCTACTTGTGAAACTATGTGTAAACCGTTTGATATTTGCTATGTGGAACCTTTATTAATATGTGAGCTCATATTTTGCTATTTGTGAAACTATGTGAAACCTGTGATAAAATTTACAAAAGAAACAGTCACTAAAACTTGTAAAAACCTACCGCCACGCCATTTGGCCGTAGGATATCATAACCTACCGCAAAGGCCTGCGGCGGTAGGGTGTTGAGTTGGCCGTTAGGTAACGGCAGTGGCCCATCCATGCCACCGCCAGAACCCCTGTCGGTAGGTTGCCTGACCCTACCGCCGATACCTGTGGCTGTAGCAAAAGGTTTAGATTTCAAAAAAAATCAAACAGGGGTTAGATCTCAATTTTGTTTGACAAAAGGGTCAAAACATCAATGGATAGGCTAGGAAATTCTCAGGGGCGACAAGAGGGCAGGTTTCCTGTGCACTACCATCCACTACGCTATCGCCAGCTCGCTGTCGGACTGTGCGTGCGACGTCTTGTCGCCCCCGAGCCTCGTCGACGTGATGATGTCAAGCGCTCCACCCCGTCTCATTCTAGTGCTCGTCTGTGCCCCCACGCTCAAGAGCGTGCTGGCTCCTCTAATTGCAATCGAGCCCACGATGCTCATCCTTCCAGAGGTCGAGGTCATCACCACCACGAACGAGCACTGGACGCACCTGGTGCTCTTCCTCGCGGGCACTGATGTTCTCATCAGGTCCGGTCCATAGGCCGCGCAAAAAAAAGGCGACAGCTCTGGCACCCAAGAGGATCATGGCCCTGAATACTAAATTTACTCCCTTTGCCCTCAAATTACTTGTCATGGAAATGAATGTATCTAACACATTTTTAGATCTAAATACAACCATTTCTGCGATAAGAAGTTTGGTATGGAAGGAGTATTAGTTATAACTATACCATTGTACATTATGTAGAAAATATTATTGATTCCATAAACTAATATTTAACATTTGGAGAAATGCACATCATGTCACACCACTAGTAGAAAAAGGACCTAATATGAGACACATTAGTGCCGGTTTGATTTTGAGCCGGCACTAATGTGTCCAATAGTGCCGGTTCCAACGGCTAGCCGGCCGTTCTCATTAGTACCGGTTCGTGGCAAACCTTTAGCACCGGTTCGTGCCACGAACCGGTACTAAAGAGGGTGGTGGCAGGGTGTTGTTAGTCTGGGGCCCCTCCAGCACCTTTAGTACCGGTTCGTGGCACGAACCGGTACTAAAGGTCGACCTACATAAATCCTTCGTCCACCCGAGCCACTCTGTTCTTCCCCTTTCCCCTCACATCCTCTCTTCCTCGAGCTCCTCACAAATTTTGCCCAAAATTTGTCAAGATTTGAAGGCCCCCATCCATTCAAATGATCACAAAGGTTAGCAACTTTGTCCTTTCAACTCTCATTGCTAGACTAGCTCTTGCAATGCTTTGTATAGTGATTAATTTGGGAGGAATTATATTTGCTAGTATTTGATTTATATGCAATTTGAGGTCAAAAATAACACTTAGTTTGCATATGTAGGCGTGGTTTAGTTAGTGCCTTCTAAATCTCCATCGTAACCACCGTCGATCGCCCGCACCGTCCCGTCGCTGGCACCACCTTGTGGCGAGGCTCTTGTTCATGAATGTTTTACATTACCAAATTGATGTTTGTGTGATATGGATATATAGTTACTCGTATAATTATCTTACCCGTACGTTGTTTGTTATACATAGTGCCATGGTTTTGATATCCGTCCCCATCGGCCCTCGTCCTTGTTATGATTCGGATGTGGTATATTCTCTTTTAAAACTAGTTGTTGCATTTCATGTTTATGACAAATTATGCCCATGAAGTTGACATAGATATTTTTATCTAGGAGGTATGTGAACCGGAAATTCCAACCGACCCTATTGTCGAGAGGTTAAATTTAGTTGAAAGAGAAAACGAGTATTTGAAAGAAAAATTGAAAAGAATTGAGGGGGAGAAGATGGAATTGGAGTTGCATGTTGCCGATGTCGTCGATGATCACAAGATCAAGATGGAGAAAATGAGGCTGAAGATTAGAAAGATTAGAAAATATGCCATTGATAGTGTGGCTTGGTATCATTATGCTGTTGGATCAATTGCTACCTTAGTTGCGATCTTCATCGCATTTGTTGTTGCATTTAAATTCTTTAGCCAGAGAGTTATTTGTATGTTGCATTTAATTAAGTGCTGTATATGAACTTTACGTATGAACTTTATGTATGAACTTTATGTATGAACTTGTATTAATTTGGTCTATTCGGTGTTGTGTAATGAAGATGAGCCGACAATAGATGTATGATGACCGATGCTCTCCCGAGTTCATGAATGGCGTGCATACTTTTCTGCGGGCCGCTGAGGCAAACAAGCGAGCAGATGGTTTTATGCCTTGTCCATGTGCTGGCTGTAAGAATGGTCACAGTTACTCTACGTCAAAAACCATTCATGTCCACCTATTTAAATCCGGTTTCATGCCCCACTATAATGTTTGGACCAAGAATGGAGAAATAGGGGTTATGATGGAAGACAATGAAGAAGAACAGGACGACGACGGCTATCCTGGCCATGGGTTCCCTGAATACGATGATACAACAATGGGGGAAGAAGCTGAGCCGGCAATGCAGGAAGAAGCTGAAGAAGAGGCATCGGATGAGCCCGCTGATGATCTAGGTCGGGCCATTGCCGATGCAAAGAGAAGCTGCGCAAGTGATCTGGAGAGGACGAAGTTGCAGCGCATGTTAGAGGATCACAAGAAATTGTTGTACCCGAATTGCGAAGCTGACAAAAAAAAGTTGGGCACCACACTTGAATTGCTACAATGGAAGGCAGAGAATGGTGTATCTGACAAGGGATTTGGAAAGTTGCTGGTAATGATAAAGAATATGCTTCCAAAGGACAATGAATTGCCCGAGAGTACGTATGAAGCAAAGAAGGCTGTCTGCCCTCTAGGGTTAGAGGTGCAAAAGATACATGCATGCCCTAATGACTGCATCCTCTACCGCGGTGAGTACGAGGATTTGAACGCTTGCCCGGTATGCGGTGCATTGCGTTATAAGATCAGTCGCGATGACCCTGGTGATGTCGAGGGTGAGCGCCCCAGGAAGAAGATTCCTGCCAAGGTGATGTGGTATGCTCCTATAATACCACGGTTGAAACATTTGTTCCAAAACAAAGAGCATGCGAAGGCGATGCGGTGGCACGCAGAAGACCGTAAGAAATACGGAAAGTTGAGAGTACCCGCTGACGGTTCGCAGTGGAGAAAAATCGAGAAAAAGTACTGGGAGGAGTTTGCAGGTGACCCAAGGAACGTATGGTTTGGTCTAAGCGCAGATGGCATTAATCCTTTTGGGGAGCAGAGCAGCAACCATAGCACGTCGCCTGTGACTCTATGTTTGTATAACCTTCCTCCTTGGTTGTGCATGAAGCGGAAGTTCATTATGATGCCAGTGCTCATCCAAGGCCCTAAGCAACCTGGCAACGACATTGATGTGTACCTAAGGCCATTAGTTGAAGAACTATTACAGCTGTGGAATGGAATAGGTGTACGTGCGTGGGATGAGCACGGACAGGAAGAATTTGACCTAAAGGCGTTGCTGTTCGTGACCATCAATGATTGGCCTGCTCTCAGTAACCTTTCAGGACAGACAAACAAGGGATACCGCGGATGCACACACTGTTTGGATGATACCGACAGTATATATTTGGATAGTTGTAGGAAGAATGTGTACCTGGGACATCGTCGATTTCTTCCGACAAGGCATCCCGTAAGAAAGAAAGGCAAGCATTTCAAAGGTGAGGCGGATCACCGGACGAAGCCTCGCCACCGTACTGGTGCTGATGTACATGATATGGTCAAGGATTTGAAGGTAATCTTTGGAAAGGGTCCTGGCGGACAACCTGTTCCGAAGGACGCTGACGGACGCGCACCCATGTGGAAGAAGAGATCTATATTTTGGGACCTGCCATATTAGAAAGACCTAGAGGTCCGCTCCGCAATCGACGTGATGCACGTGACGAAGAATCTTTGCGTGACCCTGCTTGGCTTTTTGGGCGTGTATGGGAAGACAAAAGATACACCAGAGGCACGGGAGGACCAGCAACGTATGCACGGAAAAGACGGCATACATCAGGGTCAGGCCATATATGCTCTTACCAAAGAAGAGAAGGAAATCTTCTTCGAATGCCTGCTCAGCATGAAGGTACCATCTGGCTTCTCGTCGCATATAAAGGGAATAATAAATATGGCAGAGAAAAAGTTCCAGAACATAAAGTCTCATGACTACCACGTGATTATGACGCAACTCCTTCCGGTTGCATTGAGGGGGCTTCTACCGGAAAACGTTCGATTAGCCATTGTGAAGCTATGTGCATTCCTCAATGCAATCTCTCAGAAGGTAATCGATCCAGAAATCATACCAAGGTTACAGAATGATTTGGTGCAATGTCTTGTCGGTTTCGAGTTGGTGTTCCCACCATCCTTCTTCAACATCATGATGCATGTCCTAGTTCACCTTTGCGAAGAGATTAACGTTTTGGGTCCTGTATTTCTATACAATATGTTCCCCTTTGCAAGGTTCATGGGAGTCTTGAAGAAATATGTTCATAACCGTGCTAGGCCAGAAGGAAGCATCTCGAAGGGCCATGACAATGAGGAGGTCATTGAGTTTTGTATTGACTTTATTCCTGACCTTAAGCCGATTGGTGTTCCTGAATCGCGGCATAAGGGCAGACTGGAAGGAAAAGGCACGCTAGGAGGGCATCAAATAATATGTATGGACGGGCATTCTCTCACTGAAGCACACTACACAGTTCTGCAGAATTCCGCCTTGGTGGCTCCGTATATGGAGGAACACAAGAATTTTCTACAGTCCAAACACCCGGAGAAGTCTGACGACTGGATTACACGCGAACAAACGAGGACTTTCGCCGGTTGGTTGCAGAAACGTGCCCTGAATGATGGCGATATTCAAAATGACCTGTACTCGCTGTCCTAGTTACCATCTTCGAATATAATGCCTTTCAAAGGGTACCAGATAAATGGGAATACATTTTACACGATCGCCCAAGATAAGAAGAGCACCAACCAAAATAGTGGTGTCCGCTTTGATGCCACAACCAACACGGGAAAGGAAACATATTATGGTTACATAGAGGACATATGGGAACTTAACTATGGATCAGGTGATTTGAAGGTCCCTTTGTTTTGGTGCAAATGAGTCAATATGACACGAGGCGGGGTAACGGAAGATCCGCAGTACGGAATGACAACAGTGGATCTCAACAATCTTGCATATGCAGACGAACCATTCGTCCTAGCCAATGATGTGGCACAAGTTTTTTATGTGAAAGACATGTCTACCAGGCCAAGAAAAAGAAAAGATAAGGAAGCGAATGGATCATACGACGAGCCAAAGCGCCACATAGTTCTTTCAGGAAAAAGAAACATCGTGGGAGTGGATGACAAGACAGACATGTCAGAATATTATGAAAAGTTTGATGAAATTGCTCCATTCACAGTGAATATTGACCCGAGCATCCAGTTAAATGATGAAGATTTTCCATGGCTACGGCGCAAAGGGACACACGCGAAGAAAAAGTTTCACACCCAAAGATCTGGGATGTGATCGGCTTCACTATCATCACTTTCTTCTGTGTTTCACACCTAGGAGGGAATGTCTGTAATAGTTAGGGTACTTAATTATGTGTTTTGGCATTTGAAACACGAAGAAATTTTATGTGCAAACAAATTCTTTTCATGCATTTACTGATTTTTTTCCAGCTAAATGACCCTGAAATTGAAAAGCATTTGAAATGAACTCAGAAATGGTTGAAAGTTGGCATGGTATCATAATTTCATACAAATAGCATGTGCAAAAAAGTAGAGAGGGTTACGGCAAAAACTGGATACACTTCGTCTACAAAATGGACAATCTCTTTTGAAGTATCAGGGTTTCCGACGAAAACTGAACTGTTACAAAGGCATTTCATTTTTAAATAACCTAAGCATTACCAAATTTAATATAATGATAAAACACACTAATATTAAACATAAGAAAAAAGAATCACTGAAAAAACTTTTTTCAAAGTTAAGTTATTCACAAACTAGTGATTCACACAAATTTCAAATAATTCAAAATTTAAACTATTCAAATTTGAAAACTACCGGCACTAACAGAAAGTTTGTAATTTTTTGTACCTAAAGCAAAAAATATTCACAAAGAAACTCTAAATACAGCAAAAAACAACTCAAAAATAAATAAAGCGAAAATAAATAAAGCGAAAAAATTAAGAAAATAAAAAAGCCCGCCTACTGGGCCAAAGCGGCCTGCATACGACTAGGAACACAACCTTTAGTTGGGTCAGGATGCAGGCCCGCAAAGGCCCAGTAGGCCCACAGGCAGAAGAGGACAGGTAGGCCGAGTAGGCCTTCTTAGGAGAGGAGCTCGAGAGAGCTACCGCACTGGGGCTTATAAACCAGTGTGGTAGCCCCTCTGGTAGCAAGGTGGGACTAAACTTGCGCACCGCCTGGAACCAGCGCACACCCTTTAGTACCGGGTCGTGGCTCCAACCGGTACTAAAGACCCCCCCCCCCTTTAGTACCGGTTGGAGCCACCACCCGGTACTAAAGGGGGTGCGCTTTCCGCCGCTTGGCCTGGCCAAAACAAACCTTTAGTACCGGTTGGTGGCTCCAACCGATACTAAAGGTCCATCCTATAAATACAACACTTAAAAAAAATTCAGTTTCCCTCTGTTTCCTCCCTCCGACGCGCCGCCCTGCCCCGTTCGACGTCGTCCCCGTCGATGTCGCCGCCCCCGCCCCTCAT
>NC_041386.1:710639383-710646695 GCF_002162155.2 Triticum dicoccoides | reverse complement strand
GTCCCGTCCCGTCGCCCCGTCGTCGCCGCCCCGTCCCGTCTCCCCATCGTCGCTGCCCCGTCGTCGCCTCGCCGGTGAGCTCGCCCCGGCCGCCATGTCCACACACACAGACACACACTACACACACACACACTACACACACACATTATTAGTTTGTTTGTTATAAATTTTTCTGTTTTTTAGTTATAGAAATGTTAGAAATTATTCTGTTTTTTAGTTATATAAATATTAGAATTGTTATAGAAATGTTAGTTATATAATCAGGAAATTATAGAATTAGTTTCAGTTAGATGAATTAGATTAATGTCAAATTGTTAGAATTTGCATATATATAGAATTTTAGTTATCACAATCCAATCATTTAAAATATGTTACTTTTTTCGGGCATATAGTATTTGTTCTCGACGAAATTCCCGGCCCGCATCCTCGCCGTCGACCCGTTTGCGACGACGTCCTGCTTCAGAGGACCCATGTCCGGGACTGGGCTCCACCGGGCTGGCACTGGGAGGTGCTACCTGGTGGGGCGCGCCTTGTGAGGAACCCGACCTCGGGTCCCGTCGTCGACCCTGATCTTCTTTGGTGGCGTTCGCGTGGGCCACATTCGATGCAGAGGCAGCCGGCCCCGCCGGAGGTGGTGCGTCGTCGTGTCAGGGAGGAATATGAGCATGTCCATCGCTACATGGCTGCTATGGACGACGTCAGGTTCTCCACTACTTGGCGGGTTCTTTGGGCAGATGACCGGAGATATGATCCTGTGATGGTTCCTTCTCTTTGGGTGTGCACCGCCCGCGCCCCAGGAACCGCGAGTGGCGCCCTAGATTCTTCTGTAGTACTCGATCTTTATTAGGTACCTAGCCAGTGATGTATTCGATATATAATATTTGGGATGATGTATTCGAGATTATATATATTAAGACGATGATGTATTCGAGATTATATATTCGAGACGATGTATTCGAGATTCAGTTTTTCCTTATTGATTAATTGCATCCATGCATTGTAATTTGAATACTAAATTGTTTTATATTTCTTCTGTATTAATTAGTAAAGTAAAAGCTATGGCAGATAATACCGGCAGAGAGAGAGAAGAGGAATTGTTCGACATCATATGCAGCCCTCATAGGCTAGATGATTTGAATGAAGATGACAGCTCCCAATATCTGAACAATACCGGAGAGGGTGATGAAAAGATATTCGATCTCGACGACCGAGCTGATGAAGTCATGAACTATGATTATGATGACACAGACAATGTTAGTGATGACACAGACAATACTGATCTTCAAATAACAAAGACTTCCGGCAATGTATATATTTATATAAGAATGCATCCTGGTGATCATCACATGTTTTTTATTGAAGATATATTAACGAATCGATCTTTCTTCTTTCAGCCCTCCGGATCGAGCAAATCTGCTTCTAAAGACAGCAAGACAAAGCGAGGCCCGGGAAGATTGTTGAAGGATGGTGTAAAGTACCACATCGAATCCAGCAAACTTAGTGGCGAAGCGGACAAGTGGACTCGTCAGTGCGGAGTTCTTGTGAAGGACAAGCTCCCGATCTCCATTCAAGAATGGAAAGAGCCAAAGACTAAACGTCCTGGTGTTACTTGGGTCGATGACAGAGCCAAAAAAGACCTGGTGAAATCTCTGATGGAACATTTCACCCTACCAGATCATTTCACTAAAGCAGATGTGGAGAAAGTCAAGGCCGCTCCTCTTAAGAAGATGACAATTGCATTCAACACCC
Organism: Triticum dicoccoides; assembly: GCF_002162155.2. Classification (NCBI taxonomy): domain Eukaryota; kingdom Viridiplantae; phylum Streptophyta; class Magnoliopsida; order Poales; family Poaceae; genus Triticum; species Triticum dicoccoides. The sequence goes on along the minus strand of NC_041386.1, from coordinate 710,644,946 downwards.
ACAAGAAAACTGTATGGGCCAACTACCTCGCTAATGAAAGGAAGACTCCAGAATTCAAGGGAACACTGGAGAAGCAAAGAGAACACTAGGACGATTTCGTGACCTTCAAGGATTCAGAATTATCTAAGGAACGGTCGATGAAAAAAAAGGCAAATGCCGCAAAAAAGACGCAGTTCCATAGGCTGGGTCCAGGTGGCTACACGGTGGGATTGCCTAAGTGGGATAAGTCTGAGCAAGAGATGGAGGGTGCAGGGGTCACTCTGATTACTAGGAGCTGGCCCCCCAGGTGCAGAACTTGGTTCTATGCGCATGGGGGGGCGTTGGACCCGAAGACAGGCCTGGTTTCGAAGAAGGCAAGTCTAAAAGGAGCCAAACAAAAGATACTTGACGCAATAGAAGAAGCTCGAGCGGGGGTGTTCACGCCCAACAGAGATAACGACGAGCTTACGCGCGCCCTGGGAAATCCTGAACACCCGGGAAGAACATGAGGCATGGGCGTTATTCCCTGGTATGAGGGCTTTTCGGACTGGAATGACGACTACAGGTCCCGTGCAAGAAAGAAGATGGAGGAGGAGAAGAAGAGGAAGCTGGAGGAGGAGCAGAGGAAGCAGGACGCAGAACTCCTTCAAGGCCTAGAAGCAAGGCACGCGGACCTGGCACTCAAATTCCAGAAGCAGCAGCAGCAGATCGACTCACTTAGCCAGGAAAGGGGGTCTCAGCAGCGGCAGCAGCAAGCGGATGATCGTCCAGCATTGGATAGCACCGTCCCATCCATGCCGAGAAGCAGCGTTGGTTCTACCCCGGGCGACACACTGCTGGATACATACCCTGTGGATGACATCATAGAGAACACTAACTGTGAGCTACACTCCAAAATGAAGAACATATCCATGAAGGTGGCGGACGGCGTTGCTTTTTCGGTGACCCCCGAAGCAGCCTACCATTGCATCCCGATTACAGAGGGCTATGCTCGTGTCATGGTTGATGAAGTGGTGGACCCATATTCAGGGCTAACGCTTGCCATTCCTGGAGGTGAAGACGAGCACACACTGGGAGAGGCCATACATCATATCATCCTATGGAGAAAGGATTGCATCATCTTTTGAAGTCCACCGACACCGCGTCGTCTGCCGACTCCTCGAAGTCCGCCACCGAGTCAGCAGACTCCCGCTCCTCCTCGAAGTCCACGAACGCGTGAGACGACTCCTCCTCGAAGTCCGCCACCTCCTCCGCCGGTTTCAAGTCCGGCACCGTGTCAGGCCACACCTCCTGCTTCAAGTCCGGCACATCGTCAGGCCACTTCTCCTGGTCCAACTCCACGTCAGCCGTCTCCGCCATCTCAGCAATCGCAGAAGAGACATGCCGCAGCTTTGGTGCGTAGCGGTACGAGTCGAGGTAGTTCAGGAAGTACATGCGGAGACAAGCGATGTAAATATGGTCCAAGCCTCGCTCCTCTTCCTCAGAGGCCTTACGACATGACCGAGGAGCAAAGTGCAGGCCCAAGTGGACGCCCATTTTGGACCGAAACTGGAACCGCCGCCAAAGGAGAAAGTGCCTGAGAAAACGATTGACCACTTCATTCATATGGCTAGAGCACTAGCTCCCAAGCCTGTTGACTCAGACTATGAGCGTCAAATCAGGAAGCTACATCAAGCACGGCTATAGAAGGAAGTGAGCTCGAGCTCGAGCCAACAAGTAGCTGGCAAAAAATGCGGGAAAACCGTTCCCCAGCTGGGAGAACAGGCGGCGCAAGCGATCCCCCCGCTTGTTGTGCCAACAACACATGAGAGGAGTACGCGCGCCAAATATTATTGTGGGCAAACCGTTAGCGTTCCCCAGCAGGGCGGTGTGGTAATAACGGAGGAGCATATCATGCAGGCTGAAATGCTCAAGATCTCTGTTGGACAACTCCTCGAAATTGAGCCCATGTCTCCGCTTAAAGAATCGGAAATAAAATGGAAATATGCCTGGGGCCAACCTTTGGTCCATCCAGACAAGGTCAAGTACCTCCCAACGAGAATGTATGAATTGCATCAATGGTACATGAACATGACCAAGATTTCCAATCGAGTGTCCCTCATGGTGAATGTCAATAAGGAGCATTATTACCATGAGAAAGCTCTGTCCATTGAGTATACAGAACTTTTTCAGTTATACAATCAAGACGCACTCGACAAGTCTATCGTCAGTTGCTATTGTCTATAAGTGATTTCTTTCTGTAATTTAAGTCTCAAGCTAATTATGTAGTGATAATTTTGATCAATCGTTACATGTAATTATCCTCACTATATTCTTTTCTGGGGTATTATATGCAGGATGAAGATGTATGAAATGAAAAAATCTGGACGCTATGGCATTGGGTTCATTGACCCAAATACCATTAATGAGGACATATGGAAGTTTCCATTTTATCAAGAAGGTGTAGAGGAAAGCATGGTAGAGTTCTTGAAGCGCCTCAATAGCAATGAATATATACTACTTCCTTACAACTTCCCGTGAGTCACACTGTCTTGTACTACAAATTCTGTTTTTGCTTACTAGCTAGCTAGATGTTAATAATTAAGTGTATACGGTTTACGGTAATTGATTAATTTTATGCACATGCCCGCTTATTTAAGACATGCAAACGTGTGCGTATGCAGTTGGCACTGGGTCTTGATAGACATTAAAGTTGAGGAAGGAAAAGTTGAATTACTGGACTCACTAACTAAAGAAGAAAGTGACTTCACTACCGTGGGGGATAGTCAACAGGTACTTTCAATCATTATTAACTATATATATCTCGGCCTATTATTAGTTCATCATTTCCTGATATGAACTATTTAATAACCCCTTTATTAATTTTTTTTGCCGGCGGGCGGGGCATGGGCAAAGTTCATCAAGGTGACTCCAGGCGAATGGAAACAAAAGTTGTTTCAATATCATTAATTAATTATCATGCTTGATTAATCATTATCTGATTCAATTCCATTCTCGTAAAGGCCCTGAAGCAGGCGCCAGGGAATAATCTATGTGCATTCTACGTTTGCGAGAACATTCGCATGATGACGTCCGAAAGGAGCAGATGTGATAGACAGGACTGGGTACGTTTGTCAGAACATTATTCACACCATTATCAATATCTAGTCACACAACTAACACACATGCATATTATTGATCTCCTTCTTAACAGTTCAGAGAGGTGCGGGATAAGCTCCTCCCCGAGGAGCGCATACAAGCACTTCAAGAGGAAATAGCCGGATTTTTTCTCGACCAGGTCATAAAGCCCAAAGGAGAATACTATTACCCGCTATCGCCCCCATGAACCACTTGTCATCGTGCTCCGGAGGCACCAAGGCAACATATATGTAGGTGAAATTGTATATGTATATACATGTGTATGTGTGAATAATGGTGTTGGTTGTGAGACATTCGATGATATATATATATATATATATATATATATATATATATATATATATATATATATATATGCGGTTCTATACGTACGAGAAAATCTATTTATACATATGCATAATTTGTAGTATCGTGAAATACCAGCAAACAAAAAAAAAATGGAATGGAAAATAAAAAACACCCAAACATTTAGTACCGGTTGGTGTTACCAACCGGTACTAAAGTCCTACACGCACCCGGGCCTGGTTCGTGCCACGTGTTCGCACTTTAGCGCCGGTTCGTGACGAACCGGTACTAAAGGAGGGGACCTTTAGTCCCCACTCTTTAGTGCCGGTTGGAGAACCGGCACTAAAGACCGTTACGAACCGGCACTAAAGGCCAGTTCTGTACTAGTGCACTCTAACCATGTATATCATGTGGGAACAACAAATTTGATCGACAAAGTTGAATTTAGTTAGGCTACAAGTATTTATCTCATGTGCATCGTACATGTCATAATAATTTGATATGCATATTAGATTAATATGCAACTCTTTGTTTGAGGAACTAACATGAGGTCTGGCATACACCAAGTCAAACCAAGTGCATTCTACATGAGCATATCAAATAAACTGATCAAATACACAATAAAATGGAATCAATAATACTTTACGTTCTTTGATTATTACAATAAAAAATGATATTGTAAATACAAGAACACAACATGGACATCTTATACGATGAGCCCAACTTGCAAAAAGAATCCCATGCCCAAGAAGTTTCTATAGATATGTTTACCTAGTTTTGCACTACAAACTATTATTAAGATATTTGTTAGAGTGTTTGGAATTGTGTACCATGATATTTAATGATAGTAAAATATGTATGAAGACACCCACATAAATGCAAATATGAACTTTTACAATATATAAATGATTTAACGTTCAAAAAAATACATAGTGCAATTTGAATATAGCAGAAGAATTTTTTTCCGTTGACATACGTTATGTTTGTATACCAAATCACACTATAACTAGAGTTTATCAACATTATTATTTCGTTAAATATGATAGATAAGTAATATAAAATGATGTTATGATACTTTTAGTTACAACATTACACTAGTAGAAAAAGGGCCTATTGTCCCGGTTGGTAAGGGCCTTTAGTCCCGGTTGGTGAACCGGGACTAAAGGGTCGGTACTAATGCCTCCCCCCTTTAGTCCCGGTTCAATCCAGAACCGGGACTAAAGGCTGCGGCCACGTGGAGCTCCACCTTTAGTCCCGGTTGGTGTTACCAACCGGGACTAATGGAAATTTTATGATTTTTTTTGAATAATTTTTTATTTTCAAATTTATTTTAACCCCTAATCTCTAATCAGCACCCCTCATCACTGCTCAATTTATCCTCTTCTCTAATCACCCTCATCATTCCAAATCACCTAACTTCCCGAACGGTCACCCATCCTCCCACTCCCCCAGCCTGAGCACGCTTAACTTCCGGGTTCTATTCTCCCTCGTTTCCAAGTCTACACTTGTTGTTTTCCTGACAATAGTAAGATGTCAATCCTATTAACCCTCAGGAATTTTGCTTGAGCATGAATTGACACATTTCACTGTTTGAGTTTCAAACTATTGTTTTCAAAAACAATAATTATTTAGAGAACAATAGTTATTTTGAATAATTAGTTTGACCATGGTTTGACCATAGTTTGACCACAGTTTGACCACAGTTTGACCAGATTTGACCAAAATTCAAAATAACTAAACAAATTATTTAGTAACACTAATATTCTAGAATAATTAGTTTGACCATGGTTTGACCATGTTTTGACCATAGTTTGACCATGGTTTGACCATAGTTTGACCACAGTTTGAAATTTTTTCAATTTTTTCCACTCTAGATATTAAAAGCCCCGTAACTTTTTTCTGTTAGGTTTTTGAGGATTTTGAAAATGTTTAACGGGGTTCCCCCCGTTAAATTTGGATGTAACTTTTCGAGTAGATGATTTTTCATATAAAAAACTTTTTCATCCGAGTTAGTATGCAAAAGTTATGCCCATTTTTACAAATTCTCGAGAGATTTTGCAAATAAAGTCGAAATTCACATTTGCAAATTTTCCCAACAACTAGACCACATATCACATGGGAAACTTATTTTCTTTTATTTTTTTTGACATTTCCATCATTT
>NC_041386.1:710631439-710639138 GCF_002162155.2 Triticum dicoccoides | reverse complement strand
GAAAATGGGACCTTTAGTACCGGTTCATGGCACGAACCGGGACTAAAGGTCTCAAACCCATTAGTCCCGGTTCGTGCCTCAAACCGGGACTAAAGGTCTAATCTTTAGTCCCGGTTTGAGGCATGAACCGGGACTAATGGGCATCGCACCCTTTAGTCCCGGTTTGAGGCACAAACCGGGACTAAAGGGCACAGGTGAACCGGGACTAATGCCTTAGCCGCAAGAACCGGGATAAATGCTCACATTAGTCCCGGTTCGTGATTGAACCGCGACTAATGTGAAATTTGGCCCGGAACCATAGCCCTGTTTTCTACTAGTGTTATTGTATGGTACAATTAATTTTATTAAGTATAAACGTTCAATATAATAGGTTTTATTTTAAGTCGATCCAGGTCCGAAATATTCTTGGACCGGCCATGGTTATGATCTTCGCCACACACAACCTACACAAGCACCGTCTCGCCAATGACACCCCGATCGACGGGTCCGACCACAATGCCCCGACCGCGGCCGACTCAACGTCTGCTATCATCGCTCCGATCGAGTCTGATGACAATGCGCCGACTTGACGTCTACCACCATCGCTCTGACCGAGTACCGTCACGTCCGACTTCTGGTTCATCTTCTTCATCGTTGTGATTATTCTCATCAGCTAGTTTGGCTGTCACAGATAAGACTTCTACACTATAACTTACTTTCAACAATTATCAAACGATGACTACTACATATATTATGTAATTATTATATTACGAACGGGTACTACTATCTGCGAACTTATGATTCTACTACCGATTGGCTTAGTAAATTATGGCATGCTAATTATGTAACGACCTCTACGATTACATGGACACAAATTATGCGCGTCTTTCAAACTCCAATGTGTGGAGTATAATTTTCTGCTCATGTTCTCCATTAGTTTGGATATTTTCACATACTAATATATTTTATGTGTTCTTCTGAGAGTTTTCCACTAATAGTAGCTAAATGAGAGTTAGTTTTCAATATTCTAGAATCGAGAACCACGTCGACCTTGCCGGATCGATGGAGCACGAACGCGATGGGTCAGCTGGCTCACTCATGTTTGAAGACACACTAGAAAATGAGGGCACGTGTGGCCGCACCCATCCATCTTCCAGAAAAGCGATAGAAATAAGTAAGCAATTCTTCATGGTATATGCTAAGGCAATTTGAACAGTTTGTCTTAATAGAGGTGACATGTAATAATATTCAAAAAATTGTTGTTAATTAATATGAATTGGGGATAAATGGGATGACAAAAGGCCAAAAATACAATGTAGCAGGCATACTAATTAATGAATCCACATTTTAGAAGTCTCAGTTTCTGTTATGTGGAATACATACACATCAGGACAACAATTGTTTGTGAATTCCAGGCAATAATTAGAAAATTCAAATGCAAAGATATTTGTATTGCAAATACAATGATACAATTCCACATAACGACATGAAGATCCACAATATATCAAGATGAGCACGTCAATTTGTGAGGAATGAATCTTCGCAAAGTTCCGGAAAATGAAAGAAACAGGTGCAGAAGTAGTCAAAAACAAATATAAGTAGGTCAATCTTACTTAGATAGAAGCCTGGCTAAACCTTGGTTGGCCGCTAAATTCTATAATGACAAAATAGTAAAGGACATCATTGCACACATTCAAGAAGCATACTAGAGCAGCATAATCTGAACAGAAAAGAGAAAGTCTGAAATGAAAGGAAAATGATAAAAAATAATTATCCTGCTCAATTTGAGCTAGTTTAATGTTTGTTTATCTATTCAACACCAGCGTTAGCAGAAAAAGAATGAGCATTGAGTTGTAGCATATAAGCCGAACAAAAGCAAATAAGAACAAACCTGGATGGAGAAAAGAGAAGGCAATGAACAGAAATAAACACCCTCTGAGAATACCGGGTATGATCAGGAAACCACACAAAGACCCAAATGAAAAACCTGCACATAACCAAAGACATTAAAGGGACACACTTCCAAAAAATACCAAATGAAAACGAAAATAACTACCTTAAGAAATTATGCCCGGACTGATTATTTGATCCATCCAGTATGCGTAAAAAATAAAGGGACATTCACATTTGTGCCCCTAACTCGAACCCACTACTTAAATTTACCACTAATTTTTTGATGTGCTCAAATTTGCCCCTAAAAAGCATTTTAGGTCGCAAGAATGCCCTTCCATCTGGTCAAAGTTGTATTGACTGAAACATTGAAATTTCATATAAACTCCGAAGAATGCAAAATAAGATATCAAAATGTTCATAAAAACATCACCTATATGCAAGTCATTTAGGTTCATGACAATAGCAGTCTTTAAAGCCTTTTAGGGTTCATAACATTAAAAAACTATTTAGGGTGAATGCAAACAAATACACGTGTAGGTGATGAACGTAAATGACATGCGCGTATAAGTGATATTTTTATGAGCATTTGGTATCTTATTTGCATTCTTCTGAGTTCATATGAATTTGTTATGTTTTCAAAGTTTCAGTCAAACAACTTTGACCAACTGGAAGGGCATTCACCTAAAATGCTTTTTAGGGGCAAATTTGAACACATCAAAAAGTTAGGGGTAAATCTGAGAGTGGGCACAAATTAGGGGTATAAATGTAAATGTCCCAGAAATAAAAGTCTTAAGAACGCTAAAGTTCACCATGACAACAAAAAATATGTCAATTGTTGCTTGGTCCAGTAGGCACCTGCAAATACAAATCAAGTATCTCATTATTAAATTAACCAGGTAAAAATACATGTGGTAAGTAAATACAGTGGATAGCTGTTTGAGCAAGATGCTGGATAAAAGTTGTTTTCTCCGTGGGTAATTGACCTAAAAGCCCATCACACGCTTTGCATCATATTTCGATTACAGCGGAAACATGCCCTGCTGACAAAGGTAAATATTGTGCAAATAACTATATTCAATTCCAAAATTAATAGGGCTTGTCCACTGATCTTCCTTTTCATCAAAAACATCATCCTTGTGCGTGATGACAATCTGCACAAATACAAATGTTCACTTCATATATTTCTTCGGAGAATGACTTCCTATCTAATAAGATTTCAATTAACAACAGATATCCAAATCAAGCTTCTTTACCAAACATTTATAGTTGGACTTAAATTAGGTTTAATCCCCGATATACAGGAGCAGGGATGAAGCGAAAACATGTAAAGACTAAATCAACATCAAGGCACAATAAACTTACTTCGTGCAGATCATCTAAAACCTCGGGTCAACAATCACTGGGGATCCAAGTTGCTTAGATCTGGCCCAGACCTTGAGGTGCCACACCTACATGGTTCTATGAATGCATCATATCAAAGACAAACTTAACAGTTATACAACTACTTACTTGAAGTCAACAAGAGAAAAGAAGGGGAGATGGAGGAGGGGATTTGCGTTCTTGCATGTAAACCACGCATATTCGATCCTCTTATTGGAGGAGCTTCTCCGGGGGTGCTTCCCTTTCCTTCTTTTCGTTAGGGGAGGTGAGAAGAGGATGAAAGAAGTACGTACTCCCTCTGTCTCATAATATAAGCTCTTATATTATGCGACGGAGGGAGTAATTCTCAGGGTAGGCGTATGCAGGGAACGAACCGGCCACACAGACAAAGTGCTTCAGTCGTATCATCACAATGATTGCTTGTTGGACCCAATTAACACACGGAACATTCTCGCATGGTCCAAAGCCCAGTGGCCCGCATGTTGTTGGCCCGGTTGATGAGAATCCGCCCTGCTTGGCCTCGGGAGCAGTGAGCAATTCCTATTTGGCACTTCAGGTGCCAGTTACTGTGCATTTTACAAATGGGTCCGTGAAGCGCTCCCGCGATGGGCCAGTCCATGTAGCTTTTTCTGTGTTTTTAATCTGACAAAAAATGTGCGGTTGTTGCGAATTGAACCAGCAACTACCTCAAGGAAGTAGGTTGCTGTAACTAGCCTGCCACCCAGCGGGATCTAGTAAGTCACAGCCTTTTCCTTCTTTCCTTCTTCCTTTTTTAATTTTTTGTTATTTTCTTTTTTCCTTTTTAAATTTTTCCTTTTTCCTTTTTTGTTCTCCGTGGGTTGTTGAATTGTTTGTAAATACATAATTTTTTTTTCAAATCGATGAACTTTTCGTAAATTTGGATGAACTTTTTAAAAACCAATGAACTTTTTTATAAATTTTGTGAATGTTTTTTAGAATTGATGATTTTTTTTCAAAATTGACGAACTTTTTTGGAAATCAATGAACGTATTTTCAGAATTGATGAACTTGTTTTCAAAATCGATGAACTTTTTTGGAAAGTTGATGAACTTTTTTTGAAAATTGATGAGTGTTTTTCAAATTCGATTAAATTTTTCAAATTTGTGATTTTTTTAAATCGATGAGCTTTTTCTAATTGTGAACCTTTTTTGTTACATGATCTTTTTTATTTTCGTGATTTGTTTTAAATCTGTGAACTTTGAAAGTTTGTTTGCATTTTTTCGCCCAAAAAATCATGTTTTACTAAAATCTATGACCAATAAATAGCGCGGCTACAGTTATTTTTAAAAAGTTCGCGCTTTGTGCCAAGTTTCTCTAGTGGTTAGGCGACCTGCACTTTAGCTAAACGGGGTGAGGTCAATTCCTCGGGGGAACAACATTAGACAATTACATCCTGATTGCAGTATTCTAGGATAAGCGTGCACTCCTGAATCATGAGTAGTAGTAGTGTCGCACTATCAACAAATAATATCTATCTGTGGCTGGCTCTGCAGGTTGTTTAATGTCCTGAATCGAGATAGTAGAAGAATGTCACCTATGAAACCTCACACTTGTCTGCTGCCATCTCATACCACTTCTCACGGTTTGCCTACTCGTACTATCAACTACTCAATTTTCATCAATTTGCATGATACACGAGTACAAAATAATTTCATGTGCATGTTCAATTACCTGAACTTGAAGTGCTTGTTGGCACAATTCTGAAATTCAGTAACGCTGCAATATGTGCCACTCCAATGATTTTGCAGAGCCCTATCTATTTTTCAGTACTTCCATTGAAACTAAAATCATGGTAGTATTTTCTAGTGGAACAATGTATTAGTACTTTGGTCTTCTTCATTTGTTTGTGAAAAATGGCATTATACTCATACAGATTTATCATGCGCGTAACATAATGGACCTCGGCGGCGGCATCATCTACGTGCGTTTATTAGTCCCGTGTCTCACTGCTCTGCTCTGCTGACACAGTTTTCTTGCGTGACATTTGTTCTGGAAATATAGCAACGGTCAGAGCAGCTTCATAGTATTTTCTCTAAAACATGTTACCAAGTTTTTTTTAGAACTAGCAGCGGTCAGAGCAACTTCATAGTATTTTTCCCCTAAATTATGCAATAACTCTCTGCTTGTATACTTACAGCTACTATGTTTTTGTTACAGTACTGTAGAAACTGTAGTGGTAAACTGGGTGGGAATTAACAGAATTATCATCGTTCAGATAACTATTGGGAAAGTATTGGCTGAACGCCACCTCGGTGCACCCACACAAGAAAACATATCAAAACATTTTGAAAAAATTCTGAAACTTTATGGAAATGATCACCAACAAAAGTTAGAGAGGCTTGCCAGGTTTGATGGTCAAATGACATCCAAGGAGAACTGTACAAAAAAACAAAATTGCAAATTTTGGTCAAATAGTGCACATACATTTTGAGTAATTTTGTCTTTTTGTATAGAGCTCCTCAGATGTTATTTGACCATCAAAATTTGCAAGCCTCTCTAACATTTGTTGATAATCATTCCCACAAAATTTTAGATTTTTTCAAAATATTTTGGTATATTTTCTTGCATGGGTACACCGAGGGTGGGTGTAGAGAAACCACTCTCATATCTATTATGTGCGAGCTACTACTCAGCAAGCAATATAGAAATGTATGCACATGACTGAACTATAATTCAAATCTTTGCAGACATTTAATCCACCAGAGAACATAATTATTTCCTGTTTCTTGCCTTGTAATATGAACTATAAAATTGTTCTTGTATTTTGTAGATGTATGATCCCCTCTGACAAGCGGAAGCATCAGGACTGCAGAATGGAGAGAAGCGGAAGCATCAGGACTGCAAACCAGTCAACGTGGTCAAACCTAGGCAAAACCGGCTAGAGGGTTGATTCCTCAACCGAGTGGCAAGTTGAGGCCATCTCCAACGGCGATCCACAAACCGTCCACAACCGTCCGAACCGCACGGTTCCGATGTATTGTGTCATACATCACGGACCTGTATGGATCTGCACGGCGGTCTGGACATACTCTCTCTTGCAAGCCGGATATAAACAGGAGGGCTTTGCGTGACAGCACCCACGCCCGCTTCTAATCGTCCTGACCCACCCAACCCCTCTCCTCCCTCTCCCGCGTGCGTTCCCGTCCCACACCAGTTCTCCGTATTCATGTTGTTGTAGAGTGGCCGCTCCACATTGAAGATGGCTCAGGGCGAACGCGACCTCTCACTGCCTCGCCCATCGAAGCGGCGTATCGACCGAGGGTGCCGCCCGCTGCACGCCCGGCAGAACATGCCTCCTCGTTGCATCAAACTCTCCATTAAATCCGCGTGGAAGCCGAGAAACCTACTCATTTCACACGTCTGTTCACGAGCGGGCAACATTAAACACAACGTCGGACAAGCTCCTCCCGGCCGTCTACTATTTAAAGGAGGCCAGACGCCAGGCAAGAATCACACCACTCCGCTGCTCCCTGTCTCCTCCTTCCATCATTTTCTTCATCCTTCCAATGGCATCCGACGAGCAGGAAGAGCAGTTCTCCAGTATAAAAGACGGCTGGGTGGCCTGCCGAGCCCCCCGGATACGAGTGAGGCAACTCACTTCTCCACCTCCCTCGCATAGCCCAATGGAGCAAGTTTCCGCTCCAAGAGTTCAGCAAGTCGCCTCTCCAAACCAGCTCACGGAGGAGTGACGAGTTGTTGCTCTAGGCTGGCACGAGGGGTGGGGGCACGGCGGCACAACCATCTTCGCTGTCGTGGACAATGCCACGTCGTACCGCGCCTCTCGTGTTTGTGACCGCGCCATCTGTCGTCAACACGCGCGTAATCATACCCTGATGGCAGAGAAAGAAGCCGGCTGCATGGAGATCGACTAGTCGGTGTCTAGCGCGTCCGCGACCAACATCAAGGGAAAGTAGAACACGGGAGGCCACCGTAGCTTGGGTCCTAGGAAGGCCAACGTCGGTGCATCGCCGACTTGTACAACTGGTGGCATGTCCGGTTCTTTATCTTAGACGATCGTCGGTCCCCCGTCTGGGCTCCACAGAAGTCGAGGATCCCTCCCCTTCCCCTCCGGCTGAAACACCGTCATTGCCACTCCGTTGAGCGCAACAGCCGAACATAGGAAAGATAGGGGAGAATATACCTCCGGGGCTCCCGCATTCTGATGAGCGGGCTTCCGGACATGGGGAAGACAAAGGGATCTGCCACGGCCGGCCATAGACTAGTGAAGTGTATCCGTGTCGTGGGAGGGGAGCTCCGCGCGACCGTAAGTGTACATAGTTTTACATTCTTAGTTAATATATGCCCAAAATGTAAATTCTTCCGTTCGGTTTGTACGCACCGTGTTTGCACGAATTTCTTTCAGTTGCTTCAAAAAAAATTTGAAATGTACGCGGGCAGCGTTGGATGGCCGCCTCCCGCATCCGTG
>NC_041386.1:710611433-710631274 GCF_002162155.2 Triticum dicoccoides | reverse complement strand
GCCCTAAGGGTGTTGAACAAACATTTTCAAAGTTGAGGGTTGAATCTTACACCGACTGATTAGTTTAGGGTTGTCATGTGTACTTTTCTCTTATTGATACACTGCAAATATAAATATGTGGTATCATGGGTGTCATGCAAAAACTTTGGTCATTTTTTATACCAATGTTTGTATTGTGTATTTCCAAATGTCACGTGTATTAAGTACTCCTTTTGTTCAACAACACATGTCATTTCAAGTTTTTGCATCTTCCACGTTCTAATAAGAAAATAAAGTCTAAATGAAAAATATGTGATGCTGCATTGCTGGTCATGTGCTTCAGTTGTCACTAATTTAGTCGGAACGGGTCCATGCCAGTTAGCTGACTGTCCCCTGCAACAACCAAGAGCTGTTGATTGACTGGTTAGAAAAATAAAGTTTTTTCCCTTATGAAACTCTCGAGCCATGTCCCTGAGTCTCTTGCACTACGTAGTATATTTCAAGTTGGCCGTCCGCTTGGGTTTATGCGTGTGGAGTATTTGCGGGTAAATCGATGCGTGGCGACCAAAGATGCATCCATCCTTTGGGAAGGGTAAATTTTCTTCTGGTGGTAATTTTTAATTACCGAATAATTAATCCATGGCTTGACGACTACCGAGTCATTTGTCATATTGCAAATTTGATGGACCTCAAAAATGCTTACTCGGCCATGCTTGTCTCATAGTCAAGTATTACAAGTTTTATTTTGATCTCTACTTTAGCGAAGAAATAATGAACAGATCAAGCAGCATGCAGGATATAGTGTTAATTATAGCATGCAGGTTCAATTGAACTGTCAATTATAATCACAATTAACTGTATACTTAACCTAAAAACACTGAGAATTTACTTCTTAGATGATAGTGGAGAACTGGACATGCACATAACTTAAACGCCCATTTAAAACATCACTACGATTTGTTCAATATAGAACATCAATGGTTCAGCACACCAAGTCTGGATAAGCACGTATCAAAAGACAAGACAGAATGCAGAGGCAATTGGTCTGAATATGACAATTCCATGTTGTTGATCTGATGCATCTTTATAGTGAGTGTCGTAGCCAATGCGCTCGTAAGTAATATATTAACTTAGGTGTTCACCAAGTCTGCCACACAAAACCTAAGATTCTTGTAGCTCCTACTAGGCCCAAGCCCACCTCATAGCAATTGGTCCAAAGATCACTGACATAACTACTAGTCCCCAAAAAGATTTCGTAATTTTCTGCATAGCTCCTCCCAGTTTAGTCCGCTTGATCCTGCCACCAGCCAACTTAGAAATGAAGTAGGCAGGCCAATCTATCTCAAATGGTATAGCACTCTGGACACCGCCGTGAAACCACTCGGTGACCATCTCCATTGCACCAGTTCGGAGATCTACAATGTACGCACAACCTTGATTGTGATTGACCAGCAGTTTGCCGCTCATCTCACCCACGCACACGCATCGCACAAGGTCGATCTTACTCTCCGTGGACCGTTTTAGCTTGATCATATTTGTGCGGTACCAGCTGCCCACATTGCCATCCTCACTCTTGTTGTCAACTTGACGTGTCCAGATCTCCAGCATGGTGCATTTCCTATACAAGCGAAGCAACAATAGCTTCCCGTCATTGGTGACGCACTGACGCTAAGCATTGGTTCACTATACAAGTTGAGGTCGTGGTGGTTCCGGGTGATTGGGAGCCTTGTTAAGGACATGTTAGCAGTCATAGCGCACACATTGAGTGTGTAAAAGCTTGACGTCTCCCTGCTGAAAAGCCAGTGTGACGTGCCTTGACACACGACGGCGCTGGTTTGCTGGGGCGCCACATGCACGCCGTGCTCCAGAGTGTCAAAGAACTTTGTGGGCGTGCTCCAGCTCCACTCAGCGGACTTGAACACATGGAGATTGTACCCTGGCTGACCTTTGTCGACACTGATGATTAGCACTTTGAAGGAGACCGTGTAGATTGGCCATCGCCGTTTGTCGGAGCAGCAATCCAGATCGGTTAGGAAGGTGTATCCTTCCATTGCGAAATTCCCATTGTACCTCAGCGGGGGCAGCAGGTCGCCTATGCCGGCTAGCGGATCGAACACTGCCAGACTCAAGTTTCGCTCGGTCAAATTGTTGGGGCGGACGAGTGGGACGATGTGCTCGAGAAGAAGGTTAGGACGCGAGGTGAGCGGCACTGCGTGGAAGCCACCATTCTTGGGGAGGCCGGCGATGCCATGCCGGAGGAAGCGGTAGCGGTCTCCGAGCGGGGACCATGGTGCCAGGGCGAACGACGGCGCGGGCGCAGAGATGATTCTTGCTGGTCGTTCTTCACGGGGCAGCGATGTGACGAGGAAGCCGAGGAGGAAGGCGAACACCCTCCGGCCAGCGGCGGAAGAGGAAAGAAGCGTCAGCGATGAGGCGGCGCCACCGCTTGCACGTCGCGGCGCAGCGGAAGAGGGCGGCGACGCCCGTCACGCGCACTAGGATCTCCGCGACCACGTCCTCCGGCAGCGTCTCCATTGATCTTCGCCAGCACCTAGGGCCGGCGCGGGCAGTACCGAACTTGTGAGCGTTCGACGTGCGACCGTGCGATTTGGGGCGACCACTGATTGGATCTCAATTGGAGTCGTATGAACCTTTTCAACGTCCTAATGTGCATAGCGAAGCGAGATAGTGGGATGGGCTTTAGAGGTCCAGAAGCGTTTAATCAGGCCTTATTGGCCAAACAGGCATGGAGGATTGTCCAACACCCGGGGTCTTTTTGTGCAAGGGGTCTTAAAGCTAGGTACTTCCCTGAAGGATCAATAATGAATGCAACGTGCCCATCTGGAGGTTCGTACACATTTAGAAGCATTATTCATGGACGAGAACTTCTACGACAAGGATCTATTTGGCGCATTGGCAGTGAAGCAAGTGTAAATATTCACCGTGATCCGTGGATTCCAAGACAAGGAAATCTGACATCACTGGGTGCAGATTATGTGCATGGCATAACCAGGGTTCGTGATTTGATGATGCAGTCTGGGAGAGCGTGGGACACGCACAAAATAGATAGCATGTTCTCTGCCGATGATGCCAAGGATATTAATCAAATAGCTATTGGTGGTCCTGAGATGGATGATTATTTAGCATGGAATCATACTAAGAACGGACATTTTACGGTACGTTCGGTCTGGTTATCACTTGAAGATGGCTATGAATAGGGCGAAATCTGGATAGCCAGAATCGTCACTTTCGGTGGCGCGACACAATGGATGGCTCGGGCTATGGGATACAAGTGCTCCAAACAAGGCAAAAATTCATGTGTGGCGGCTGATTAGGAATGGTCTGTGAGGGAGTCCCGGATTAGGGGGTGTCCGGATAGTCGGACTATGACCATTGGCCGGACTCCTGGACTATGAAGATACAAGACTGAAGACTTCGTCCCGTGTCCGGATGGGACTTTCCTTGGCGTGGAAGGCAAGCTTGGCGATACGGATATGTAGATCTCCTACCATTGTAACCGACTCTGTGTAACCCTAACCCTCTTCGGTGCCTATATAAACCGGAGGGTTTTAATCCGTCGGACGAACAACAATCATACCATAGGCTAGCTTCTAGGGTTTAGCCTCTCTGATCTCGTGGTAGATCTACTCTTGTACTACCCCTATCATCAATATTAATCAAGCAGGAGTAGGGTTTTACCTCCATCGAGAGGGCCCGAACCTGGATAAAAACAACGTGTCCCTTGTCTCATGTTACCATCCGCCTAGACGCACAGTTCGGGACCCCCTACCCGAGATCCGCCAGTTTTGACACCGACATTGGTGCTTTCATTGAGAGTTCCTCTGTGTCATCATCTTTAGGCTCCTCCGATCATCAACAACGATGCGGTCCAGGGTGAGACTTTTCTCCCCGGACAGATCTTCGTATTCGGCGGCTTTGCACTGCGGGCCAATTCGCTTGGCCATCTGGAGCAGATTGAAAGCTACGCCCCTGGCCATCAGGTCAGATTTGGAAGTTTGAACTACACGGCTGACGTCCGCAGAGATTTGATCTTCGACGGGTTCGAGCCACAGCCAAGCACGCCGCACTGTCACGATGGGCATGATCTAGCTCTGCCGCCGAACAGTGCCCTGGAGGCCGCACCAGTGTCCGCTCCAACCCTTAGCTCGGAGCCGACTGCGACGATCGAGGACGGATGGCTGGACACCGCCTCGGGGGCTGCGATCTCTACGGCGATTGAGCCGAACACCATCCCTGTCTTTTGCAAAGCTCGTAACTCCAAGGTGCCGGACTCCTCTCCGGACTCCGAACCTTCCGCGCCCCTGCCGATCGAATCCGATTGGGCGCCGGTCATGGAGTTCACCGCCGCGGACATCTTTCAGCACTCGCCCTTTGGCGACATCCTGAATTCACTAAAGTCTCTCTCTTTATCAGGAGAGCCCTGGCCGGACTATGGTCAGAAAGGTTGGGATGCGGACGAGGAAGAAATTCAAAGCCCACCCACCACCCACTTCGTAGCCACTGTCGATGATTTAACCGACATGCTCAACTTCGACTCGAAGACATCGACGGTATGGATGACGATGCAGGAGACGACCAAGAACCAGCGCCTATAGGGCATTGGAAGGCCACCTCGTCATACAACATTTACATGGTGGACATCCCAAAAGATGGGAATGGCGATGGAACAACGGAGGATGACCCCTCCAAGAAACAGCCTAAGCGCCGGCGTCAGCGGCGCCGCTCTAAATTCCGCCACAGCAAAAATGGTGATTCCGGCACGGGAGACAATAACACCCCAGACAGTGCCGAAGACAACCCCCTCCAGCAGGATTCAGTGTAGGAGGATGGAGAAGCCAGCCCTCATGAGAGAACGGCAGGCAGAGAGGTAGAGGACGATAATTACATGCCTCCCTCCGACGAGGCAAGCCTCGACGACGACGAATTTGTCGTGCCTGAGGATCCCGTCGAACAAGAGCGTTTCAAACGCAGGCTTATGGCCGCGGCAAGCAGCCTCAAGAAAAAGCAGCAACAACTTAGAGCTGACCAAGACTTGCTAGCCGACAGATGGACTGAAGTCCTTGCGGCCGAAGAGTATGAACTCGAACGCCCCTCCAAGAGCTACCCAAAACGCAGGCTGCTAGCCCGATTAGAGGAGGAAGCACCTAAACCTACATCACCAGCGCATGATACGGCCGACCGGCCACCTCGTGGCCGCGACAGAGAGGCCTCTCGGCCCTCCACTCAAGCCGCACCCCGGCGCCGCTCAAAAAATACCAAGGCGCGGGAAAATATGCCAGACCTGCGGGATACACTGGAGGACAAGGCAAGGAAAACAAGATCGATCTACGGATCGCGTGGGCGCCCCACGATACGTGATGATAACCGTCACGCCGGATATGGCAATTCCGGCCGGGCCGTACACAGTAGACAAAGCTCATTTGAGCTGCGTCGTGATATACCCAATAGAGAGGCGCCGCACACCCACTATGCTTCACAGACGAAGTGATGGATCATCAAATCCCTGAGGGTTTCAAACCCGTAAAAATTGAATCATACGATGGCACAACAGATCCTGCGGTCTGGATCGAGGACTATCTCCTTCATATCCACATGGCCCGCAGTGATGATCTACACGCCATCAAATACCTCCCACTCAAGCTTAAAGGACCAGCTCAGCATTGGCTTAACAGCTTGCCAGCGGAGTCAATTGGTTGTTGGGAAGACCTGGAAGCCGCATTCCTCGACAACTTCCAGGGCACCTATGTGCGACCACCAGACGCCGATGACCTAAGCCACATAATTCAGCAGCTAGAGGAATCAGCCAGACAATTCTGGACACGGTTCCTAACCAAGAAAAATCAAATCGTCGACTGTCTGGATGCAGAGGCCCTTGCAGCTTTCAAACATAACATCCGCGACGAGTGGCTTGCCCGGTACCTAGGACAGGAAAAGCCGAAATCTATGGCAGCCCTCACAACACTCATGACCCGCTTTTGCGCGGGAGAAGACAGCTGGCTAGCTCGTAGTAACAACATGACCAAGAGCCGTGGTAATTCGAATATCAAGGACAGCAACGGCAGGTCGCATCACAACAAGCACAAGCGCCGCATTAATGGCAATAATGCTAAGGATACGGCAGTCAATGCCGAATTCAGAGGCTCTAAACCCGGTCAGCGGAAAAAGCCATTCAAAAGAAATACTCCGGGCCCATCGAATTTGGACCGAATACTCGATCGCTCGTGCCAGATACACGGCACCCCCGAAAAACCAGCCAACCACACCAACAGAGATTGTTGGGTGTTCAAGCAGGCAGGCAAGTTAAATACCGAAAACAATGACAAGGGGTTGCATAGCGACGACGAGGAGGAGCCCCGGCCACCAAACAATAGATGACAGAAGGTTCCCCCTACAAGTGCGGACGGTGAACATGATATACGCAACCCACATACCCAAAAGGGAGCGGAAGCGTGCACTAAGGGACGTATATGCGATGGAGCGAGTCACCCCAAAGTTCAATCCGTGGTCCTCCTGCCCGATCACTTTTGATCGAAGGGACCACCCCACTAGCATCCTCCATGGCAGATTCGCCGCATTGGTTCTAGACCCAATCGTTGACGGATTTCACCTCACTAGAGTCCTGATGGACGGCGGCAGCAGCCTGAACCTGCTTTATCAGGATACAGTACGCAAAATGGGCATAGACCCCTCAAGGACTAAACCCACAAAGACGACCTTTAAAGGCGTCATACCAGGTGTAGAGGCCAACTGTACAGGCTCAGTTACACTTGAAGTGGTCTTCGGATCCCCGGATAACTTCCGAAGCGAGGAGTTAATCTTCGACATAGTCTCGTTCCGCATCGGCTATCATGCACTGCTCGGACGAACCGTATTTGCAAAGTTCAATGCAGTGCTGCACTACGCATACCTCAAACTCAAGATGCCAGGCCCTCGAGAAGTCATTACGGTCAACAGAAACACCGAACGCTCTCTCCGAACGGAGGAGCATATGGCGGCCCTCGCGACGGAAATACAAAGCAGCCTCTCAAGGCAATTCTCGAGTCCGGCTATTAAACGTCCAGACACCGTCAAGCGTGCCTAGAGTAACCTACAACAATACCGCCTGGCACGTCC
This sequence comes from Triticum dicoccoides, assembly GCF_002162155.2. Lineage (NCBI taxonomy): Eukaryota > Viridiplantae > Streptophyta > Magnoliopsida > Poales > Poaceae > Triticum > Triticum dicoccoides. The sequence continues at coordinate 710,624,161 of NC_041386.1, read as the reverse complement.
CGAGCACACGTAGCAATGCGGCCCCAACCCCAACCCTCGCGAAATTGCGAAACCAGTACTACGCGTACATAATTACGCTCTGGAAATACCATGGGCATAGGGGGAGGGGCACGACCACGGCAGGCCCAGAATGCGGCTCAACCGCACCAGGGGCTCCCAATTGTGTCATTCCTTTTTTTTCTCTTACTTTCAGGACTCTTTTCTCAAGAAGCCCTGTCCGGCAGTAGAATCACCGAACACACGATGCAACAGCCAGGGAAGCAGAAAGCTACGTCGAGTGTCCAAGTGGTCTCTATAACAAGCAGTATACTTGTTTTACATATCATCCCGCAGCTCGCTTCTGGAGGGGGACATGTCAAATAGTCCCGTCCCTTGCTTATCGCACTATTTGTATCGTTCTGCTTTTGCTGCAGCTTTTTTGAATAAACAATGCATAGCTTTTGCCTATTGTTGCATTCCTTTTTTATCTATATATGTTCACTTATGACATGTTGCATCCGTATGCTTTGGTACGGCCAAATACACCAGGGGCTTAAGTACCCCAAAATATGGTGTGGTAAGTCCGAACACTTTCACAAGTGCGGCACCCCGAACTTATAGCATTATATGCATCGGCTCCGAATCATGTCTTGGGTCAATAGTTGGGTTTGCCCGGCTCCCATGTTTTGGTACCTTAGGTTCCATTATATCGGCTAAGGTAGCGCTGGGAGAACCACTGCGGTTGTGCCCCGGTTGAGCTGGGTTAAGCACCTCAGTGGAGAAAGCTAAAACTGACCGTCGTGATAGGGCGAGAGTCGGTCGCTGTTCGAGAGGTTTTCGAGTCCCTAAAGACTTATGCCGCTTAGAGCGAGGAGTCGGCTTTGTCCGGCCCAGGCGTGGATAGCGCCCCGAATTCGGTCCTCCGAATACTAGGGGCTTCGCCGAAATTTAAAATTATAGAATTCTATGGCTAAGTGAGAGTGTTCAAGCATTATAGTCTGGTTGCCTTGTTCGTTGTGTTGAGCGCCTCCCTCGAAGGACCCAAGAATGGGAAAAAGAGCGCTCAAGTTTATTCCGAACACCCCAGCATTCGTGGCATGGGGGCAGAAGCCGACGACTCACCATCTCTCAAATTTAATAAACGGTCGCACAGAAGGTAATATTTTAAATTCACAAGCGTTGCTTAGCGCATATGAACAAGTTTTCAAGCGTACATGATAACAAATGCGAGTTTAATCAAAAATTACATCTTTGGAGCATTCACCCGCTATAAGGCGGGCACCCTTCAGGACGCCCTCATAATACATCTCGGGCTTGCGATACTCCCTGCCCGGCGGTGGAGCGTCCGTCACAAGCTTCCCAGCGTCCATCTTGCCCCAGTGTACTTTAGCACGTGCAAGGGCCCTACGGGCACCTTCGCTACAGATGGAGCGCTTGACGACTTCAATCCATGGACAGGCGTCCACCAGCCTCCTCACCAGCCCGAAGTAGCTCCCAGGCATGGCTTCCTCAGGCCACAGCCGAACTATGAGGCCCTTCATGGCCTATTCGGCCATCTTATGGAACTCGACCAGCTGCTTCAACTGGTCGCTCAAGGGCACCGGGTGTCCGACCTCAGCATACTGAGACCAGAACACCTTCTCCGCCGAGCTCCCCTCCTCGGCCCGATAGAATGCGGCAGCGTAGGACACACTGCGGGGCAGATCTGCAAATGCTCCTGGAGAGCTCCGGATTCTGGTAAGTAACAAGTAATTCACTTTCACGTGCTTGCTCTGCATGAAGAATGCCTTACCCGCCGCTATTTTCTTCATTGCCTCAATTTCCTGGAGGGCTTTTTGGTCTTCGGCCTTAGCGGCTTTGGCGCTCTCAAGAGCCGAGGCGAGCTCGGACTCTCGAGTCTTTGAGTCATGCTCCAAACTCTCATATTTTTCCACGAGAGCCTGGAGCTCTTGCCGCACCTCCGCCACCCGCGCCTCCTGCTTCTCTCGCTCGGTGCGCTCCGCGGCCGTATTGCTTTCGGCCTTGGACACCGCTTCCTTCAGGGTCGCCACCTCGTTCGTGGCCCCTGCAATTCTCACGTTATTCCTGTTATTTTTTGCAACCACATCTTTTATATACTTCCATAAGGTATTACTTACCTTCCTTGTCCTCGAGCTGCTTTTTGGCAAGGCCGAGCTCGTTCTCGTACCGCTCGAGGCTCTGCTTCAATGCATTGACCTTCGCAGTTAGTGCGGCAGAGGTCAGCAGCGTAGCCTGCATTCCCCATATTAACATACTTATGTTAGACTCCTGCGTACATCTTTTTAGATCCTCAGTTCGGCTTTTCTTTCCGAACACCAAACTGAGCATCAGGGGCTACTGTCTATGCGGTAATATTTTTACATATCTTAAATACATACCTGAAAGCCTGTTAGAAGGCTGGCACAGGCTTCAGTCAGCCCGCTCTTGGCGGACTGAACTTTCTGGATCACCACACTCATAACAGTGCGGTGCTCCTCGTCGATGGAGGCACCGTTAAGCGCCTCCAGCAAATTATCCGGTGCCTCCGGTTGGACGGGGGTCACCGGTGTCGCAGTCTCGCCCTTCTTACGAAGGGGCCGCCTGCCGGACTCCGGAACCACTGAAGGTTCCGGTACGGAGTCCGGCCCAGGGCCGGACTTAGAGCCCTTTGGGGTTTGAGCCCCCTTGTGCCTGGAGTCCGGGAGGTTGCCTTGCGGTGCCTCCTGGACCTCCTCCTCCTGGCTGGGCCCCTTTTGGGACCCCACCTTGGCATCATCCACAGCGCGAGGAGAGGAGGCAGCCGGAAGTGAAGTGCTATTCACGTCTGACGAAGCCAGGGAGCCGCTCGTTGAAACGTCAAGCCCGCCTTGGGCGGGCTGCAGGGTTATATTCGGCGTTAGGAGAGTCTATACGACAAACGAAACGCCATGAGTTATTCTGGTATCCGGACACTTACGATGTTGCCAGGGGCCTAGCCCTCGGTGGCCACTCCTCTTCGCCGTTGTCGGTGTTGGTGGAGTAGTCCGGAGGAAGGGTCCTTCCCTTCTTGGACCCTCCGGCCTCCCCAGTTGGGGCGGCCTTCCTTTTCTTCTCTTCCCCCACTGGGGGAGAGGCCTCTTTTTCCTCCTCCTCATCTTCGCGGAGGAGTCCGCCTCGGAGTCATCGGACGATGAGTCCAACAACACCTGGCGCCGGGAAGTCCTTCGAGTTCCCGTGGCCTTCTTCTTGGCCTTCTTCTTCGGCACCACGTGAGGTGCCGGAACCAGCAGCCCCGTCAATCGGGCGTCCGCTGGGTCTTCTGGCAAGGGAGCCGGACAGTCAACCTGCCCGGACGTCTTCTGCCAGGCCTGTCAAAGGTAAGGGAGTTTAGATCCCGCATAGAGTCAAACTATGAAAAAAAGTGTCCTGTAAAGGGTAAAATAGTTTACCTCGCTGGCTTGACGCTGCGAGCTGAATCCGCGATCTTCGGTAGCGGATGCGGGAGCCTCGGCGCCCTTGAACAGCACCTTCCAGGCATCTTCATACGTAGTGTTGAAGAGCCTGCTCAAGGTTTGATGCTGTGCCGGATCAAACTCCCACAAGTTGAAAGCCCGTTGTTGGCACGGGAGGATCCGGCGGATGAGCATGACCTGGACTACGTTGACAAGCTTGAGCTTCTTGTTCACCAGGTTTTGGACGCAGGTTTGGAGTCCGGTCAGCTCTTCCGAATTACCCCATGTCAGGCCCGTCTCTTTCCAAGAGGTGAGCCGTGTAGGGAAGCCAGATCGGAATTCGGGGGCCGCTGCCCATTTAGGGTCACGCGGCTCGGTGATGTAGAACCACCCCGATTGCCACCCCTTTATGGTCTCCACGAAGGAGCCCTCGAGCCATAAGATGTTGGGCATCCTGCCCACCATGGCACCTCCGCACTCCGCCTGGCGGCCACCCACTACCTTCGGCTTGACATTGAAGGTCTTCAGCCATAAGCCGAAGTGGGGCTGGATGCAGAGGAAGGCCTCACACACGAGGATGAACGCCGATATGTTGAGGATGAAATTCGGGGCCAGATCGTGGAAATCCAGGCCGTAGTAGAACATGAGCCCCCGGACAAATGGGTGAAGTGGAAAACCTAGTCTACTGAGGAAGTGGGTGAGGAACACCACCCTCTCATGGGGCCTGGGGATGGGGATAAGCTGCCCCTTGTCGGGGAGCCGATGCGCGATGTCGCTGGACAAGTATCCGGCCTTCCGCAGCTTTTTGATGTGCCCCTCCATGATGGAGGAGACCATCCACTTGCCTCCCCCTCCGGACATGGCTGGGGAAGGTTGAGGCGAGATGTGCAGGCTTGGGCGCTGGAGCTCGAGTGCGCGGAAATGGATGAGCAAAGGAGGAAGAAGGCGTGTGTGAAAAAGTGGATCCTTATCCCCTTATATGGACGGACGAAGCTATGCGTCCCCACCAGCCTGGTAAAACTCGCTTATCTCCCAAGCGCCAAAATCGATAGCGCGTTTGGGTTACCCATGCCCGTATTGATGAGAATCCCGGAATCAGGGGACACGATCTCTGCTTCGACAAGATGTGCCAAGGAAACCGCCTCGCTAAACGCGCTGAGGTGGGACAGTAAAAACGATTCGAATAAAGGCTTGGCTGTGGTGTGATGTCACGCCATGAAATACGTCAGCAAATTAAGTTTGTGAAAATATTATTCTCTCTACGGTGGTATATGGAACTTATTTTGCAGAGCCGGACACTATCCTTGTGTTCAAAATCTTCTATGAAGTATTCGGAGGAGGAACCCGCCTTGCAATGCCGAAGACAATATGCGCGCCGGACTCATCGTCATTGAAGCCTGGTTCAGGGGCTACTGAGGGAGTCCCGGATTAGGGGGTGTCCGGATAACCGGACTATGACCATTGGCCGGACTCCTGGACTATGAAGATACAAGATTGAAGACTTCGTCCCGTGTCCGGATGGGACTTTCCTTGGCGTGGAAGGCAAGCTTGGTGATACGGATATGTAGATCTCCTACGATTGTAACCGACTCTGTGTAACCCTAACCCTCTTCGGTGCCTATATAAACCGGAGGGTTTTAGTCCGTCGGACGAACAACAATCATACCATAGGCTAGCTTCTAGGGTTTAGCCTCTCTGATCTCGTAGTAGATCTACTCTTGTACTACCCCTATCATCAATATTAATCAAGCAGGAGTAGGGTTTTACCTCCATCGAGAAGACCCGAACCTGGGTAAAAACATCGTGTCCCTTGTCTCCTGTTACCATCCGCCTAGACACACAATTCGGGACCCCCTACCCGAGATCCGCCGGTTTTGACACCAACAGTCTGGCTGTTGGTTCGGAGTTGCATAGGCGTCAGATCAAACCTGGCATTTTCTGTCTGGTGTGCGGCAGGGAGGAGACGATCTTTCACAGATTTTGGAGCTGCCCGCATTCGGTGCTGTTTTGGAGGCAACTACGCTTGGAAAAGGGAATTGCGGTAGCGATCCCACCGGTCCACATCGATTCCGAGACCGCGGTGGCGAGATGGCTTTTGGGTTGCTTCGCCAATGCACAGGAGGAGGAGAAGGAGCTAATGGACGTTGGCTAGCCCGGAATGAAACACGACAAGGGAAGAAGATCTCTGAACCACATGAAATAATAAACTCGGAGCTGGCATATGTCAATGAATGGAAGGCGTTTCATGTAAGTAAGGAAAAGCTGCAGAAGCCGGAGATCAAGCAAAAATGGGTTCCACCGGATGAGGGTTGGGTTAAGGCAAATTTTGTGGAGCTGTTTAAAAACAAGGAGCAAAGTGTGGTGTAGGTGCTGTTCTACGGGACCACTCAGGAGCTTTTAGAGCTGCTACTTGTCATTTGTTTGATGGTGTCTCTGATCCGGAGGTTGCTGTAATTTATGCATGCAAGAGAGCTCTACAGGTGACGGTCGAACTCAACACATCAAAGCTACTGTTGAAGACGGACTGTGCTAATCTAGCTAAGATGTTGTGTGTGCAAGAGAAAATTCTCTCAGCTGTTGGACCCCTTGTGGAGGAGATCAAGGAGATGATGGAGATGTTCCAAGAAAAGAAAGTGTCTTGGGTAAGGCGTAGTGCACACTCTGCCGCGGATAAGTTAGCTAAAGTAGGGTTAAGTGATGAACAGTGTAAGGTTTGGTTTGCTGTTCCCCCAGATTGTATCGTGGGAATTGTATCGGACGAGATTCCTAGTTTCTTTTAGTTAGTCAATAAAGTGGCACAGTAGTTGATCCTCAAAAAACAAAATCAGTTACTTCCGCCAAAAAAATTCATGTTACTACGGGACTATCCTACGGACTGACGTGGATGAAATCATAAGGGGGAGGGTTGAAACAAAAAACGCTAGTGTAGAACTCAGGGAACATTGTTACGGATTAACTTTCACGGACAGAGATTTCAATAGAAAATTCCCTTAAAAAGAAATTTCAATAAAAGAAAGTACTTTCAGGGCCAAATGTATCCAGCACCACCGCCGTTAAACCTCCCCATGATATCCGGCAAACAAAAACAACTTCCCATGATATTTTTCTGAAGAGACAAAACTCCTCCTGATTTTCTTTGAGACAAAACTTAACTACCGGACTCTCCACCCACCTTTTTTAGACGCCCACTTTTTTTTAGATGCTTCAGGAGTTTTTTTGTTTGTTTTGAGATTGCTTAGCACATACACCATGTGGTAGATGATTTAGGTGTATGACTATATAGTTCTTTATTCAACACTGAAAGTCACTGGAATATACGCAATCTCAGGAGGAATGATGCCCTATGTAAAGAAAAGAAGAAGCTTTAGCAAATTAAGGAATGCACCTCAAAATTTACATCACGGTATAGGGCATCATGGGCGCCTCAAAATTTCATATCAAGAGAAGAAGAAGCTTTAGCTAAGGATTGCCCACCACAAATGGCCAAAAGTATCTCTCCAACTGCCTAATTTTCAACCAATATATGCCAATCAGCCCGTAAGTTGATCCATAGTAGCGTGGTAATTTTACGCACCGCATACCTGATTACTTACGTACAAAACAACATGATAACTTTGACTTAGGGGAGAAATAGGTGTGGAAACATACCCCTCACACTCTAGTTATCATCCCTCTAACGATGTAGTTATCAACCTTACCATGCTTTAACTGTAGTTATTAGCCTTCTAACGATGTAGTTATCAACCTTACCATGCTATTTGTTATCAGGGTGCTAATGTTAAAGTTAACATTATCATGCTAAAGTTCCATGCTTCTCATACTTTAGTTACCTTCTAACGATGTAGTTATCCATAGATCCTCCTGATATCGTCTGTGTAAATAACATTGCTCTATATGCACAACAAAGCTGATAACTCGCATACAAACACCATGATAACTTTCGGCACGATGATTTTTGTTTTGAAAAAACCCGCCCGATAACTCATTCGTAAATAGCATGGTAATATACGCATAACAAAGTTGATAACTCACATAGCCTAGGGGTGGTAACTATTTGACCCCAGTTTTTTTTAAAAATACTCCGATAACTCATATGTGAATAGCATGGTAATATACGCATAACAGAATTGATAAATACTTTAGGCAGGCCTAGTAACTTTTTGACCAAAAAATTATCGAAACATACCAACACGAGATCTAGTTTTGAAGGTCTCGCCGCGAGGATTTTTTATGTGAAAACAACTTTTTGATCGGGCATGTTAGATTAAATCCGAGGCACTCCGTCGATGTCGAGATTTATTAACGAGGTTCACCGATATGGCCACATCCCTGGGGCTTGACTACGGGCGCTCCTCCCCGCGACACCTGCACAATACCGCACACCGGTCGCCCTGGACGCCGGCACATGCCGCCGGCTTCCCCTGCGTTCCTGTGCTATTATGTTGGCATAGGTTACATCTTGTGACTACCCCCAATATATATGAGAGGCCTAGGATACAAGTGTCCTATTAGGACACAACTCCTACCTTGTCTACACACAGTCCAAAACCAAGTCCAACTGTAACTTACCTTGTACAATAATATTCAACACAACTCTAACAGGGCTTATGGTTTGAGCTAAAAAACATTTTGAAGTTTCAAAATAGAAGAATCTAGAATGACATTATTAGCTACATGACAACTTATATAACACAGAGATAATAATTTACATAGCACAAGCATGGTAACATTTTACCAAACAAAGTCGTCAAAACATAGCAACATGAGATCTAGTTTTGAAAGTCTCATCGCAGTAAATCTTTTATCTGAAAATAATCTCCCAATTGGGCCCACGGTTTAAGCTGCAAAACATTTTTAAATTTCAATTTTAAAAGGAATCTAGGCTGACATCATCACTTTGTTTCTACACATGCATGTAATTAGGCCCTTCTAATTAAACTATGGCTACTCCTAGACACCCATGCAAACAAGCTACCGCGCTAGCATCGGGCATGCATGCAAGCGATCGTTCGGATCTGATGCTATATTTCAAAACGATCGGAAGATAGCAAAGTCATGTTACATGTAAACCTGGGTAAATCACTAACAACCCATATATCAGCTGCCGCTATATATAAGTATATGCAAGTCCTTTTCTTTCGTGAAACTACAAGTATATGCAAGTTCATCTTCCTTTTCATCTTATTTTGTTCTAGAAGTGATGTTTACAGCATAACTTGTAGCAGGCCTAATGGATCAGCCATCTCCTGCTTCTTCAATACTCGGTACTTCAACCCCCTCTTATCGTCACTAGCATCTATGGAGATCGTTGTACCTTTACATGCTTCTCCATTGACCAACATATTTGAAAGAACTACCGTCACATGCTTCTTTACCCACATCTTTATAGGCCTCGCACCGTTCACCTATGAGCATCCAAGAAGGATGCATGGATTAACAAGTCATACAAACAAATACTCAAATAAATATTTTCCAGTTAAAAACTATATATGATGCCTTTCTCGTGCGCTGATTGTGGAAAGAAGCTATGCTTACCGTGTCGTGTGATTCCGACAAAATGACTTCCAAGGCGGCATCTGCCACAGATAGAGAAATGCGCTTCTTAGCCATCATACCGACGATACTTTTCATTTGGATTTTCAAATTTCCCTCAGTTCATAGTGTGAAAGCGGCTCAAATATCACAATCTCGCTCAGTTTGTTCCTAAGATCAGGCTTGAAACGTTTCTCAACCTGCACAAAGTATTATATCAATCACTAAGGACATTACAAGGGACCATTTGGGATTGATTAGCATACCTCTTTCATGAGAAGATCACGTGCATTTTCCATTGTGTTTTCTCCTCCCACTTCAGCAGATAGGTGCTCTGATCCTAGATTTGAACTCATAATAATGATTGTATTCTTGAAATCTATGTCTCTTCCTTTGCCATCAACCAACATACCATCATTCAGGAGTTGAACAAAAAGCTTGAGTATCGAAGGATTTGCCTTATCCATGTCGTCAAAAAGGATAACACTATATGGCCGGCGCCTGGCTATCTCGATGAGTTGTCCCTCTTCTTCATAGCTTTAGGAAGTCAAATGAAAAGGTGAGACATGATGGCGATGAAGCATAAAAATGAAATACACTTGCATCAAGTGTACAAGTCAAACCTTCGAGGTCCTCCAATGAGACGCAACAAAGATCCACTCTCAGCATATTCAGACATGTCAAAACGAACTAACATTTTCTCATTATTAAATAGCTTCTCGGAAAGAGCTTTAGCAAGTGTTGTCTTTCCAACACCCATCGAGCCCAAAAAGAGGAAAGAACATATAGGTTGACCAGATTTATCAATGCCGACCCTAGAACGTAGCACTGCTTGTGCAATCAAACTAACCGTTTCATTCTGACCAACAACTCGCTCATGAAGCCTATCTATTAGATGAGTCAGTTTTTCCTCCTCTTGATCAAGTGTAGTGATAGGAACTCCAGTCCACTGGCTCACAATCTTCAAACAATATTAGAAAATGTTAATTAAGAGCATAATAATAATAATAATAATAATAATAATAATAATAATAATAATAATAATAATAATAATAATATGTGATTAGGAATGACCTCTGTGACATGGCCTGGACCAACCAGTACCTCCCCCGGTGCATTCGTTTCTCTTTGTTTGCTGACACGCAACTTTACCGTAGTGCATGCCTCATCCATGAGATCAATTGCTTTATCAGGGAATTTGCGACCTGGAACGAAGAAAAAAAAGGTCCATAATTTTCTTCATGCACCAATTTATTAAAAGAGTAAATAAATAAAACCAATTCTCGACGATTTCACTAACGTGCATACCGGTAATATAACGGGCAGCGAGCTCTACAGCAGCAACAAGAGCCTCGTCATCGATTTTCAAGCCATGGTGCTCTTGGTACTTCTGCTTCAACCCCTGCAGGATGGCAACGGTGGTTTGCATGCTCGGTTCTCCGACTTCAACCTTCTGGAACCGCCGCTCAAGCGCCGCATCCCGCTCAATGTACTTGTAATACTCCTGAGAGGTGGTAGCACCCACGCAACGGAGGCGGCCTCGGGCCAACGCCGGCTTGAGGATGTTAGCCGCGTCGGCGGTGCCGCTTCGATCGCCTGCGCCAATAAGCATATGCATCTTGTCGATGAAGAGGATCAATTTACTGCCTTCATCCTCGGCCTGCTTGATGGCCTCCTTCAAGCGCTGCTCGAACTGGCCGCGCAACGAGGTCCCAGCGATCATCGCCCCGACATCGAGCACCGCGACGCGCGCTCCAAGGAGAAGGTCGGGGACGGTCCCGGCGGCGATGCGTCGGGCGAGGCCCTCGACGATGGCGGTCTTGCCGACTCCCGCGGCTCCGACGAGCGCGGCACAGTTCTTGGTCCGGCGGCAGAGGATGCAGATGATGCGGTCGATCTCGTTGTCGCGGCCGATGACCGGATCAACACTGTTGGCGTCCAAGATCGTGAGTCTGAAGGGGAAGCGAGGCAACAGATCGGCGTCAGCGTTGTATAACTTCCACGCTGACCAGACGAAAGCGGCGCCGGAGAGGATCGCGGCCACCTCGTCCTTCCGCAACATGTTTGACGTGCCGAGGAAGAAAGAGCAGCCGCGGAAGAAGAATTGTTCTGTTGGACTCCATCGATATATACTAGCTATTGAACCCTACGCACAGCAGATAGGGTATACGTACGTGCGCACGACTCCAAACGACCTGGACTCCTATTATTGGTGCCGTGGATGCATTAGTTTGAAAAAAAATCGGTGCGTCGCTTTTAGGTAGGCAATTTGACTGAGAGTTTTGTAGTCCCCTAGCATGGGTGGCTCTCCCGCGGGCATCACGGGGCAGTGGTGGCTATGTCTCTTTCATGTGGGCGACGAGAGATATAGCAAGGGGCAGTGGTGGCTATGTCTCTTCTGAAGATGGGTCAGCGGTCCGGTTGTTCGTTCCGATACGTTATGTGGATGGGTCGGCGATGACACCGGTTCAGATATGACAGTTAGAGCACTCCACATTATCGAGTTCTATAGGTGTGAGTGGTGGTTTCGGGTGGCATGTATGTTTTTGTTAGACCTTGGTAGAATAATAAATAAGAGTGAATTCCATTTTTTACCTTGTAGTTGTACATTTGTGACACATATTACCCTATTTAGCGGAACTTTTATCGAAATGTCAGATTTTGGAGACTTTTAACACGGTTTGACCCCAGTTTTACATTTTGTCTGTTTATGGTCGATAGGATCGGCATGTTGCGTCATTGATTTGTAAAAAAAACTGTAAGGATCGGAGGGCATCATTGGCGATCTTGTCCAAGCTTCTCTTGTCTATCTGTTTCACTCCTTGTGGCCGTTCACATGTTTTTGGATACAGGGCGTCACCTCACACCTTACCTGATGGACACGCATCAAAAAACAAGGGTCCAAAGATTTCAAAAGGGGTATTCTAGACGAATTTTCACTCGAAGGGGTAATTAGTGTCACAAATGTATAAATATGGGGTAAAAAGTGGAATTCACTCAATAAATAAAGATGACCATATGCATCGATTGATACAGAGGCCGGGGATTTTAACCTTTAAAAAAAAAATGGTGTACCTGACAATGTATTTGCGGTAGAAAACGCATGCCACCGCCTGTGATTTTATTTGCCACCACTCCTCATCTACGTCGCCGTCGCCATCGCCGTCGCCACCCATCATCCTCCCGTGCCACAGATCCCGAATCGATCCCCGAGCACCACACACTGAGCTCCGTCGCATCCACCTTCGCCGCCGTCATCCCATCCATGCGGCCTCCCGAACCCTCGGATTGCTCCTTCGTCGCCTCACGACCGGCCCCGCCTCCTGCACATGCCCCTGCTGCTGCGGTGGCACAGTTGTAACCAGCGACGGTGGCTGCTGTAGAAGCCTCAACGACCATGGAGTTGTTGGCCAATGCAGACTCCCGCGCCTCTGCTTGGCTCCACCGTCGCCTTCCGTGCATTTCCTGGGCAGCTCCATCTCCTGGTTGTGGCCATATGCTGGTGCGGCACCCTTGCAGCCAGCGAGAGTGACATCTGCTGGAGTTAGGGCATCTCCAGCCGTTGGAGCCCCCCAGGACAATCGCCGGACCAAAAAAAGCACGTCTTGGGGGGCAAAACGCTTCCGCCGGGGGGACGGCGAGTACCGTTTTCCAGCCGTGGGTGCCCCGCCGTGGCTGCCCCCAGGACAATCACCGAGAAAAAGGACGCGTGGGGGAATAGGATTGATAGTTGCTTCCGCCGGCGCCCCCAACAGCCCCCCGACGCACTGGGTTTGCCTTGGGTTC